>NC_054606.1:13572176-14177176 GCF_004785595.1 Juglans microcarpa x Juglans regia
GCTCTATAACTACATAAGTCCATGTATATATCTTAATTGAGTAATGTTCCTCATCATTTCAACTTCTATTATAATATAATATAGTATTAGGTAATTAAAAATTATTTATTACATTTCACTTGTAAACTTATCATCTAATGCCACATAATGGAATGATGATGGAAGTTGGGATGATGAATAAAATTTTCATCTTAATTATGTAAATTGAATATTCACTTCCACTTATCTTGGAGTATAATGTATTTGTTACGAGTAATACTACTCATCATCTCTTTTATCATTATCTTCTCATCATCCATGATCATGTGGTATTAAATGATCAGAAACTATTTATTATATTTTACTTATGGGCTTATAATTTAATGCTACATCAAGAAATGTTGAGAGGATGATGATAAATAGATTTTTCTATTTATTGTTATTATGATTATTATTTTAGATGAATGAGTAAATCTTATTAAAACTATAAACATATATATGCTCTTTTACATATAAGGATGTGTTTGTCACTTTTTAAAAGTAGACTATCTCAAATTAGATTATTCAATATTTACCACCAATGTGGTAGCTCAGTTGGTACGAGCCAATATTCTATAGTCTCAAAGTTAGGAGTTTCAGTCGGGCATAGGTTGAAATCGCTTGCGGGAGTAGTGTCTAACTAAGGGTCTATGGGAGGTTTTTGGACCACTGACAGTTTGGTGGTGCTGTTGGTGACGAGCTCGTCCTTGAGGCAGTAGCTATGACTCAAACCAAATATTCTGTAGCGAGGAGGGCTCGCTCCTATGGTCACGCTCGGGGTGGGTAGCTACGCTGGTCGCCCTCACCTCCCCTTTTGCCAAGAAAAAAGAAAAGATTTTTTAATATTTTATAATTTTTTATAATTTCTATTACTATTTAATATTTATTTTATTTTTTTACTATTTTTTTTTATTATTATTTACATTATCAGATCAGACAATTACAGTGTCTAACATTTTCTGTCTGTCCTGCAATTTACATCACAATTCTACCTTTTTGATACTATTACTCTAAAATACATTGAAATTAAGTACGGACTTCCTCTATAAGCCCAGCCCATCTCTACCACATCTGTTCACTTCCGACTTCTTGAATTTCCTATCAACTTCCCATTCCCGTGCGGTCTGTATAGTAAATTAAGATAAGATAGATTGAAATAAAATTAAAAATTAAATAAATTATTATTAAAATATTATCTTTTAATATTATTATTATTTTAAAATTTGAAAAAGTTAAATTATTTATTATATTTTATGTAAAAATTTGAAAATTTTTTAATAATAAGAGAAAATGAGACGAAATACTTTTTCTTTACAAACCGGCCTTCATGTTATGGATCGATTCATCCTCAGTTATTGTTGATAGAGCATATTCTTTTGATTCTATTTCCAGATAGATAGATAGATGTTCTTTGATATAATATCTCATGTGCTGATCATACATGATAGATTACAGCTCCACATGCTAATCAGCATTTATATACTCATGTTTTCATACTCTTTCCTTCTATATATATAACTTCTTCATTGCCCAACTCTCTCTCTCTCTCTCTCTCTCTATATATATATATAAATATATATCATGGAGAAACGCTGATCAGTAAGCTGGAATCTACAACGACCGACTAGAATGAAATTAACAGTGAAGACGTCACAACAAAGACATAAAATAAAATAAAGAATAAATTATGGTATGAATTTTCAACTCTTGTTGGAGGACACAAATCCAGAACCAAAGACAATCATTGTCCGACAAATTATGCCGACCACGTCGTTGTCCTTTTCGTGTCTAACTTCGATTAAGCATTGGGACATTTAATTAAGGAAAAATCCTAGGATGACTTCAATTAACGAGCCTACTAAATATGTTCCTTCGGATATTTTATTTTTTGTTATTTATTTATTTTTAATAGTCAAGAAAGTGTTTAGTAGTGAATTTATGTATTTTAAATTAAATGTTCAAAGAAGGGCAAACGTACAGTCTTGATCGAGTTGGTCCCCATGAATTAACACAATTTTATTTTTATTTTATTTTTTTATCTTTGTGGTTAAGAAAAATTTTTTTAATAGTGTTTGTGATTTTTTTTTTTTAAATATATAAGGATATAAATAATAATAAAAAATCAAAAAAAAAAAAATAAGAGAATGCATTTTGGCCTTTTTGGGACCATCCTCGAGCTATACCCTCGAAAGGTGTGGCACGGCTCTATTTAAATTGTTTAGACTTTCGGTTAAAAAAATAGCCTACATAGGATAAGATAGGCTTAAATAGTTTTCTAGGTGTAATGAATTCAAATATCAATACTAGCACAAATAAGCATATAAGCTGTGATGTGTTAAAACTTAAAACATCCTTAGAGATCTCGAGCAGAAAGAATTGAAATAATTATACTAATCTATATAAGCAAAATCTCTTGTATTGAGAAAGATAATGCGGTCTGCATATAATAAAACTTATTTAGTATAAATTTATGAGCGATAATACTCATAAAAAGTCATGATATACTAATTAGTAGTACTATTGTGGCCCTTGATGGAAGGGTGTCAACACTCATATTTTTTTTTTTTTTTTGGAAAAAAAAACCTCAATATATTATAAATGTGTTTCATGTATACATCTTCTGTCAAATTCCAAACTATTAACTAAGAAATCTGAAACTTCTTCTATCCAAACTTTTCCTGATCTAAGTGTAAAGCGGCCTTAGCCAATTGTGAGCAACAAAGTTTTTTTTTCCAATAATCGAACTGTGAAAACCAAAATTCCTATGCTTAAAAACATTTCTAATATTATCAATCAACGGACTAACGAGGGAAAATTTCTTCTTCACTTTTCACAGCCATGATGACTGCCTTCACATCCCCTTCATAGATAACTTTTTGAATATTGAGTTCAATACAAATCTGCATTGCTTTCCACAGAGCTATGCTTTCTGCAACTTCTAGAGACTGTACATTCCTTCTACTATGATACACAGCAAACAATGCCTCCATTTTCATTTCTACTAATTAACCCCATCCCATTCTCCTCTTCTTCAAGTCCAAAGATGCATCCCAATTAACCTTCACAAAATCTGCTGCAGGTCGAACCCATTAGACTTATTAACAAGCCCTTCAGTCTGCTGTTCTTTAGTAATAACCTTCTATTTTCTTTCTGAACTCCTCTAGTGTCTCAATAGCTGTGGATAACAGTCTTCTTGGGCATGTGAGTCTGTATAAAAAACAAAGGTCTTTCTTCTCAGCAAACTTTCCTAAGGATAACAGCTGCCTCTTCTAACTTAGCTTTATCGAGTACTTTCATGATCTTTCCCATAATGTCAGCAGATCAACACCTTCCCTCTTCCACTTGTGTACACCACTCAAGCCGTTTGGCCATACATCATTTGTTGCAGGACATTCCCAAAGTGCATGTATAATCGATTCTTCATCTCTAAGGTAGATTGGGCATAGAGGATTCTCAACAATCTTTCTATGAAACAAATTCCTCTTAGTAGGCAGTAACTCATTTGCTACCTCCCATAGGAAAATCTTGACCATATTAGGTACTTCTAGATTCCAAATGCGCTTCCACCTGCTGTCCACCTGATTCTCCATAGAGGATTCCCCTTTGCACCTTTTTTTCATTTCAAGTTGTAAGAAGTATGCACTTCTAACAGTGAAGACCCCTTTCTTTGAAGGCCCCCAGGTTGCCTTGTCTTCTGTCCTACTTTTGCCAAGTGGGATGCTCAGGATCTGCTCTACTGCCTCTTTCTAAAAAACAACAGTAATCAAATCTTCATTCCATTCTTTTCTATCTTCAAATAGTAGTTCAGCAACTTTTGAGTCATCCCTGAGCACTGTATTAGTGGTTGCATTGAGAATGAAAAAGTGGAGTTCAACCATTTATCACCCCAAATTTTTATCTTCTTTCCATCTTCAACTCTCCACTTTATACCCTTCTTAATAAGGTCTCTTGCACTCTATATACTTCTCCAATCAGGGAAGGTTTAGGACCCAAATTAGCATCCAGTAGATTAGCATTTTTTTTTTGGTACTTCTCTCGAAACACTATTGATGCCAGGGAGTTAGGGGAACTGTATGAGCCTCCATCCTTGCTTTGCTAATAGGGCTAGGTTAAAGCTGCTCAAGTCCCTAAAACCCAGGCCACCCTTCTCTTTTTGCCCAGCCATCTTTTCCCATTTCCTCCATTGTATCCCCCCTTCCATCTGTTGCTTTCCCCCCACCAGAACTTGGAAAACAAAGTGTTAATTTCACTGCAAAGTTGAAGGGGCAGCTTGAACACACTCATGGCATAAGAAGGAATGGCTTGGAGCACAGCCTTGATCAGAATTTCTTACCAGTCTCAGATAAGAAATTGTTCTTTTCCAACTTGTGATCCTCTTCGATATCTTTTCTTTAAGGACTCTAAAAGTATTATACTTAGATCTTCCTACAAAGGTGGGAAGACCGAAGTACTTTTCATAGCTTCCACAAGCTACTGAATTTTCAGCTTCTAAGAATCCTTCTTTTGATCTCCATAGAAGTGTTGCTACTGAAAAAGATAGAAGTTTTATCCTTATTCAGAAGCTGCCCAGAGGCATTCTCATACTTTTCTAAAATCTCTTGCAACTTATTCCACTCCACAAGTGAGGCTCTACCAAACAAAATGCAGTCATCTGCAAAAGTAAGTGGTTAAAGGAAGTTCCACCTCTTGCTACTTGAACCCTCTAGTGATGCCCATCTTCTCGGATTGGTTTAATAAACAGCCTAGCTCTTTAGCACAAATAATAAAGAGGTATGGAGATAAAGGGTCACCCTGTCTTATGCCCCTTGATGGATAGAACCTTTCACCAAGGTTCCCATTAACAAGCACTGTGTAAGACACAGTGGTGACACATTTCATTATGAACTTTATCCAGCTAACACTGAATCCTAACTTCTTTATTACAGGCTCCAAGAAAACCCACTCTATTCAGTCAAAAGCTTTTGACATATCTAATTTTACTGTCATGCTCCCTGTATTCAGTCAACACTAATATAAATAGATTGAGAGGGTCCTGGCCTACCATGAACTATAATAATGATAATAAGGTGTACTCCATTTTATTGAGTTTATAGACATGATGGATAGGCAAGAAGATTCCTTTAAGAATGATGTTGAGAAATAACGTGCAGGAAAAGTAAAGTAAAACAAGAAATCAGTTACACGACAGATTTTTGCAGTTATGTTACGTGCCTACATGTACGGAGCTGTAAAAGATTTAATTATCTTGAAGAATGACAAACTACACTTTAGAGTGAAAATATACTATTTAGAACTGCCCATATTATTCATAATGGACATATTTATAAGATTATACGACGGAAGGCCTAATTTAACAAATTATCGCGTTATTTCATTCCAGTACTATGTGATTTAGTTGAACCACCAAAGCTAATAAGTATTGGGTTTTTAATTAAAGTTCTGCAACTGCAAGGTATCTCTTATCATACAGAATTCCAGCTAATAAGAATGTGTATTGATTTCTCGTTTCTCAATGCACATTCTTGATGTTACGGTACTCCATTTGCCTTTTTATTTTCAAGACCAAAACAATATTAACATGATACACCATCTTGCATGCAACTCTCCGGCCAAAAAAGTCTGAAAATTTCAGTAAATGAACCTGTGCATACCATAATCATGGAACTTGGACCCCAAATCCAGTCAGTCATATCCAATCCCTCGTGAACACGAGGCTTTATCTCCATTTTCCTGTAAGGAAAAATATGACGGCCTGTAAAGTCAGCTCTGGAAGAATGAATAAAGCAGGATAATTAGTAATGATTAATTCTAAGATACCTCAAAGAAGATTAATGTTAACAGACTTTTTTTTTTAAAAAAAAAAAAAAAAAATACTGTAAAATACCAAACATCGGCAGAAACAAAAACAACAATTTTCCCCATACCAGATTTTGCTTGACAGAAACAAACAAAGACAATGAAGATGAATACTCAATGCTCACTTGAAGATGAAGCTGAACGATCATCTAAAAAAAATATTAAAAATTTGAGTTAAGATTTAAATAGATAATAAACTAATACAAACAAGATTTCAACTTTCAGGCAACTTATATATAAATTTACCTTCAAGGTCTATCGACTCTACATAATAAACTAATCTTTTTATTTACTGCAGAAGCCTTCGACTTGGAAAATCTTGACGGGGAAGATTTCACATATTTGACGGTCTCTCTAATCTTTGTTACAAATTCATAAATATTTTTCAAGCTGTCCATAACAATCAAATTCAATATATGGGCAGCACCCCGCATGTGAAGAAATTCACCACCCAATATAGTACAATCATTATCTTTTATTTTTCTTCTCATGTAATCAACAATAACATCATTTGAGGAGAAATTATCAACTGTGATGGTTAAAATTTTATCAACACCCTCATTCATGAAATCCCACATCTAACACTTTCCTAATAGTTTCACCCTTATGGTAAGGAATTTGGCTAAACTTAAGTATTTTTTTATGCAATCTCCAATTGCAATCAATAAAATCTGCAGTAATACACAAGTAGTTCATATTTTGCACCGATGTCAAGGTACCGGTGCTTAGACAGATTCTTTGACCATCCAACAATTTCCTTAGCTATATCTTCTTTTCGTTGTACAACATAATACAATATCTTTTTAAAGTGATTTGGGATGACAAAGTATATTGAGACTCTAAATCAATTACGAACTCAACAAAACCTTCGTGCTACATCAGTTTCACACCAAATAAAAAACTTCGCAGTTGACACCCTAAGTTTTTCTGCATTATGCTTTACTAGACCTTGTGGGTTACACACTCTTCCCTTCGCATCCCTCTTAACACTAGATGATTGACTTTTTCCAACTCCTTTAACTCGAAGAGGGGAAGTATCATATGCATTCTGAAGGTGGTGTATCATAAATGAAGTGTCATTCTTGTAGTGACAATTGTATAGTTTAATGCAATAATTGCATTGAGCTTTTGGCTTACCGTGGTCAATAGGTTGCATTTGAGTAAAGTGTTTCCAAACCACCGATTGGAAGACTCCCATGCCCATCCATACGCACTGGATTAGAAGAGGAGTCACCACCAATCCCCTGGGTTGTACCGACATTACAACTCACAAAATCTTTATAACAGCCCGCTAGAAATTCAATGGTAGAATTTCTAGCGGCTTTCAAAACCTCGTGAAAACCGCATAAGTTTTCACGAATCGACCAATCGCAAAGGTTATAATCTGTCAATATAGTCTGTATTATCACTCACTATGGTGATAGAAGTGCGATTCTAATTATTTGAGGTAGTTATAAGTGTCAGAATGCATTATGGTCTATGTCATTAGACTCAGTTGATTATTTAGAACTTTATGGTGCAATAGGTTCATTTTCATATTTTCAGGCAAAACGTCTATTTGAAACTATGAAAATATTTTTAGGGACACTTCAGGGTTGAATTTCGATAAACGATTTTCACTGTAGGTAAATATGAATATTTAGGATTTTGCAAGACTAAGTTTATTCTTCACTTTTCTGGAGTGAATAGTAACCTTGGTAAATGCACCAAGTGCAGTATTTTCAAAATCACAGTGTGGAATGTCCAAACTAAATTAGAGAAGTTTTATTTGGACACTTGGTAAGATCTTAGCCACACATAGTGAATAGTACTAGACACTTGGCACCATGAGAAACGTTTGATGGATTTGAAGGAATCAATGTATGAGATCATGCCATGTAAGCATTAACCCTATTCCATCCGACCAATCAAATTGTGTCAAACGAAAGAGGATTTTCACTCTAGTGAAATTCTATATGGTTGGAATCCAACTGAGAACCCAAAAGCTTGGTTGAAGTCGAAATCCTAAACGGTTTTATCTAAACCATAAAGTTGACCTCCAAAAAACCTAAATGAATAAGTTTTTAGCATTGTGATTAATCGTTTGATTAAATTATTTCCACATGCCATTAATCCTTCAAATTTGTGTTAGAACATCATTATCCAACCTTGTTAGCCTTGGAAAATTGATTGGGCCAAGAGATATTGGATTTGGGCTTGATAGCAGCCCAAACTTCTTAAAATCCCAAAATTTAGGCCCATTCGGTTTAGGCCCATTAAGGCCCACGAATTTGGCCATCTTAGCATTGTTTTTTGACTAAGCAAGTTCACTCCCCACATGCCTAACCAGATTTTTTCAAGAGGGCCTAGACGGTTCTTGAAGCAAAAGGCAAAAGGGTCACCTCACTCTTTCATTTCTACACTCCACCAAGAGAAATATCGTGGGCTGATTTTTGTATAATGTAATGGGAAGAAAAGGCCAACACTCAAGCTTTATTTCAGTCCTATCACTTTCCATAACTTGTGTAAGAGGCTCTTCTGTCCACTTCCCACTAAAAGCAACCCTCCTTTACACTTTTCTTTGATAGAACATAAAAGACACTTTCGGATAGCTTTCCAAAACTACTTTGCATGCCTGATTCTAAGTTTTTGTAAGTACTTTTGCACAATGCTTCCTTCATAAAAAATGTTTATTTTTGAGTCTAACTTATGTGGATATCTTATTTGTTCCATTTGAAGATCGTTTGATCGGTCATATGTTGTTTGAACCCCAGAAAGGTCATTCTGGGTGATAAATTGGAGAGTGTGTTATAGTTTGGAGTTTTTGACCAAGCTAATGCATAGATATTGGTCCAAAATTTTTTTGGAGTATTTTTAACATGTGTATATGATTATTTGTTGAGGATTTGTTACAGGATTAAAATTTTGGTGAAAGATTTTCTTAGATCTAGAAACATAGAAACTGGAAGAGGAAAAACAGTTTCTGTTTTGAAAAAGTTTAAATCTTTTATGGTCTAATCTTATTCCAATGGTTTTGATATTTTTATTTGAGGATCGCGATAAACCTCTTATATACATGTTAGAATATTATTTTGGAGATATTTAATATTAGATTCAAAGATATGAATTTTTATGCAAGAGGATATTCTGTTAGGCCAAAGTGATGATATTCTTGGCAAGATTCTTATTTTGGTTGATTTTTAACCATGTGATCTTGAGTTTAAAGCTTATATCTACTTTAGGACACCTTTTTAAATCATGTGATGTTTTGGTTTGAAGATCATATATTTTTAAGTCTTGGACCAAAAGGTTGATCGAAACAAGTTAGAATAAAAATCTGTTTTGAATTTAAAAGAAAAACCGAAAAGTTCAAGGATGGTTTTAGTGATTTTGATGACTTTTGATCATGATTCAAAACATGATTACTCTTAGGAATATGTTATGAGTATATTAGAAGATGATTTTTGGTTTCATCATGAGTTTTAAAATTTGAAGGAATTGCAACAAAAATTAAGAGAAATAACCTATGTAAGTTTCGGCCCTATAGAGTTTTAATGGTTGTGTTTAGTTTTAAATTCTTTTGAATTGATATTTGAATTTAGGACAAAATTTACATAAGTTATGTGGATTTTAGTAATTTTTGAAGTTAGGATGCAAAATCCTTAAGTTAGGAGTAAAATGATCATTTTTTCACATGTAGAGAGTAAAATGGTAATTTTATTCTAAGTTGAAATTTTTTCATATTTCTAATTTTTAATGATTAAGTTCTAACTTTTAAAAATACTACTTTCAGTTCCTCGTGATCGCGCTTGAGTTTTGGTTAGAAACGCGAAGATCGAGATAAGTTAGCTTTTAAATTACTATCAGTTTAATGTGTATGAGTGATAAGTTAAGGAAATACAGTGTATGTATGTATGTTATCATATGTGCCATGCCAAGTCATTACATATTTATATGTTACACATAATTTATTCTGTCATGAATTATTCATCTGTTACACAAGATATTCAGTCACGTATTGCTATACATTGTTATACATTGAAAGTATGTCATGTTAAGTTAAGTATGTCATCTGTTACACATAAGTAATATCATGTAGTATTCACTATTACAAGTATGTCATGTTAAGTTAAGTATGCCATCTGTTACACATAAGTAATATCATGTAGTATTCACTATTACAAGTATGTCATGTTAAGTATGTTCTCTGTTACATGTTATGCCATGCTATGAAATGTTTCTATCTTAAGTAACTCTTATCTTTTGGTTACGTTCAAGTCAGTTATGTCTAGGATACTCTCGATATAATCACTATGATTGTTTGAGCATCTTCATTTGTAATTTACATGAGGTACTTCTGGCAAAATCATTTTGATTGTCATAATTCAGATCAAGTTCAGTTCTGCAGATACTGCTGGCGTAATTATTTTGATTGTTAGGATATCTCATTTAAAATACTCATTATCGAATCATTCTGATTTTCTGAGTATTCCTGACGGAATATGTTGGGCGGAATCATTATGATTGTTCACTATTCTTGAATAAAAGATTGGCAGAATCATTTTGATTGTCAGAACTTAAGTCAAAGTTAATGTTAAGTAGAGAAGTTAGTTCATGTTCATGTAAAGTTAAGTTTCAGTTCAAGTTCATGTCAAGTTATGTTTCAGAATTCAAGTCCAAGTTCATATTAAGTAAAGAAGTTAGTTCAAGTTCATGCAAAGTCAAGTTTCAGTTCAAGTTCAAGTTCATGTCAAGTTAAGTTTCAAAATTCAAGTCCAAATTCATGTTAAGTAAAGAAATCAGTTTAAGTTCATGTTAAGTCAAATTTCAGATCAAGTTCTTGTTAAGTCAGGTCTCAATGTAGGTCTAGTTTTATTTAAGCAAGTAAAGTTCATATCACATTTCAGTTTAAATTATGTCAGTTATGTTATGTTGTATGCGAAGTTATCCTATGATTACTTATGATTTTGATTATGCATTCATGTTTTTACTGCTATGCATGCATCATTAACCTGTGTAAAGATTTTTTGTTAACTTGTTGAGATTTGTAATCAAATCTCACTGTGGTAGTCCCAACTACCATTCCCCCGAATGATAGATCTTGTTATAGGATTTAAAGGAGAACCGAGAAACGACCAACAGGAAACCGTCGACTGAGCGATGGCAACGTAGATGATGGTATAGTAGTTACCTCAGATTACTAGTTTTTATGGAGTTCAATCTCCAGTACTCTTTTGATCACAACCATTTTCGACTAGTGTTGTAATTTCTGTTGTTTAGTATGTCATTATGTATAAAGTATGTTTTAAGTATTTGAGATATTACCGTTTGGTACATAGTATTGCTAAAGAAAAAAAAAAAATATAAGCTGCGAATATTAGATAATGTTAGATGCATGTTAGGAACATTGCATCTTATATGTCAAGAACGAAGACAGGTAACCTTTTGTTGCATGTCTCGATGCTTCAAATATTCGTCCTATCCCACGCGGAATTTGGGGGGCGTTACAATTTTCTTCCATTTGTTATTGAGTAATAAAACATAGTAGAATAAATAATCAAACACAACAAACAAATAACCAAACACAAATATAAACAAAGTTGATCATTCAAATCAAATGTAATAAAATATAACAACTAGCTGAAAAAAATAAAATATCAGAGGTGTGAAGCACAAATCCATTTAATATATGTTATTATTTGCTAATTCATCCCCCTTGCACTTTTGCAATCAAAACTTCATTGTCATCATTTTGTATTATGGATCAAGCACAAAAGCAACATATATCATTAAGTTGAACCTATTTGTGCTATTTCAATACTTGTCATACTTACTTTAGAAATGACGACGAAAATTACCATTCGATTTAAAACTTTTTACTTCCATACCCAGGGTGTAAGACTCTACGTTATAAAATAAAATGTGATTTGAGAATAAAAGAGATTTACAGCAGAAAACATCAATTTTAAATAAAAAGGCCTCTCATACATTTAAACTCTCATGCCTAGACTTCCGTGCTCTTTCCCATGTGCCGTATCCATTATGACGCGTACTTCTTATTCAATTCCTGTGGGGGGAGAGGCATACATAAAAACTAAAATGAGTCGATGACTCGTAAGTATTACTTCATACAGTTAAAATATAACATAGGTTTTCATTCATGCATTCATCATTCATACATACTATACGTACATGCATGCATGTGTTCGTTTGAAAACATAACTAGACGGAGTTTTTCTTTAAAAAAATGCTTTCTTTTTGTAAAACGTATCTCCCGTCAATGCCTTCATTTCTTCAAGAATGTGATGTATTCATACATTCTTTCTTATCACTTTCATTGGCCGGTACAAATTGTTATGCCCCGGGTGTTGGGGTTAGCGGTGTTCCTTTGGACCCGGACTCCGCCCATGGCCACGGGCTGGGAATCCCTTTTCAGTCAGGAGGCAACACTGGGTGCACTACCAATACTACTTACTCGGCATTGCAACTGCCCATTCATTGGTACTCTTTTCATTCATTCATGTGGCCGTTACGTATTTTCATACATGAAACCTTCAATCCATTCTTTCAGTTCAGTCCTTTCAGTTCATTCCTTTCTTTCAATCCAGTCCTTTAATTCCTTTTTCAATTCATTTCAACTCTATCCTTTAGGTTCATGGAAAAACATCATTTAAAAGCATGGGCTTAAACATCATCTTTCGCGGCATCCGTAAAAGCATCAGTTCGTAGGAACCATTTAAAACAACATACTTTCTTCGCGTATAGTATAGTAATCCATTCATATGCGTACAATTAATACTTTTGGTTGCGTAAAAAGGGGTTGCCAAGGAAGGGCCGTACATACTTATACCTTTGAACATTTAACATGCTTTCGTAAAAACATAGTTTTGTAAGGCATCGTAAAGGAAAAACGTTTTGTTTTCCTTTTCGTATATTTTAGAAAGCTCTAGAAGAGTATGAATGCAATACTTATCTGGACTCCATGCTACTTTCATATCATGCAGTCCATTCATGTGCGTATCAGATGACAACCTACATGCGTACACATAACCTTAGCGTCATTCTCTATCTAATGCATAAGCAACTTAAACTAGAAATAGAACTATGTTTCACTTGGAACACTCTCATTCTATCCTGTGCTCTTACGTGCCCTTTATTATGCTAAACCCTATGGGGACCACTTATGATCACTACCTCTTCCAAACTCGACGTTCTTACCTCAAGTGCTCATCCACTAAAGTGAACCCGTGATTCACCTTAGGATTAAGACACTAAGACCTTCGTCTTACTCTCCTTACTAACCACATTCTGAGGCATTATTCCGACCGATGGAATCATGCATCCCAATTCTAGACAATACACCCGTCACTACCTTCGTGCACCTTAGCCCACACTAAATCCTCATTCCCATCCATACACGCCACATGGCTCTAAGCCAACTCTGAGGCTTAAACATCGTGTAACTGTACGCAGGACAGATTACCCATTACATATTGTAAATCCATCCGGCACATGTGTCTAACCAGATTACACACGTACCTTACCCCCTTATCACTTAAGACCAACATATAACACGATGATCACCTGCTTGTGTAACAATAACCATACTCCGATACCAACCTTCTCTTAACCCGGCTAGCATGACTCTTTATGCTACCCGTCCCTTTTGACAGTTCATCCCAACACTTAACATGACAAGACTCCGTTCACAACCACGCCTTATGTCATGTCATATAGCTCGAGACTACTCCCAAGCTACACCGTGACCTTGTCACATCACCTGACATCCCACTATGCCAATCTTACGCCAACTCCTAACTCATCACGAGTACAGTTCCTCACGTACTCCTATCACATCGTGACATCTCGTTACGATCCCGCTGCACTATTCCTATACTAACTCCTCACCTATCATAAGCACGACTGTTGATAACCATGTCACTTCGTGACATTCCCCAGTCATGCTTCCGCTGCGCACTCTTACACTTGCTCTACTACTTCACCCATACTCCCAGCCGTGAGTCAACTACACGGTGACACTCGTCACCTTAGACTACAGGCTACACCATAACTATTTCGGGACACTGTTCCACAGTTCTTGATACTATTCACCACGCTCTACGCCCACCAATCACACAACCATCCTTATCTTTGTGGCACGCCACACGATGTATCGCTGCATCTCATGGAATACACTTCATGTATACTCCATTCACACATGCTACAACCCATCACCACTACGGCATACCCGTCATATGGTGCATCGCTCCATCCTCCCTTCACACACATTATGCCATACAGAGTACACTCTGCGTGTACTCTTCACATTCCACATTACATTAGGAGGGTATATTTTACATATACTCTCCTTATCCCACACTACGCCACCAGAGTACACACTCTCTTACCAATCCACACGATGTCACGCCACCATTATAGCACAGTGCACAACACTGCACAGCATAATCCACAATGCTGCACAGCATAATTCCCAACTACTCTCCACACTTCACTACTCAGAATGCCCAACACTTCAATACACAGAATGCCCAACACTTCACTACACAACACATCACAATACAGTGAGCTCCACAATACTAACAGCATAGTCCACAACCTAACCAATCAGCTAATAACATAATTAACGAGGGATAGAGGGTTATACCATCGACGGGATAACCCGTGCGTTGCTCATTGATCATCACCGTTGATGATGCCGGAAGAGTTGTACGTGGCGCTAATCCACGTACAGTGGCTGTTTGGGCGCTTGCATAGCTAAGTGTAGTCTTGGAAGGGCTCATGTGGCCTTGTGGTGACGGTGAAGGGCGGTACACAACGTATCTAGCCGTGTACAGTGGCGGTCAGCCACGTATAGTGGCTGTGTTGGCCATTAGAGGTGGCTAGAGGTGTGGGTCAAAGCGTAGGAGGGTCAGGTCATGGTCCTGGAGTGGTGGTCTCGTGGTGGTGCCGAGGTGGCACTTGTCGGAGACACGGCGGCTCGTGGAGGAGCTAAGGTCGTGGGTCTCCAATAGGGGAAATCGGAGGGAGAGCTTGGCCGGCTTGGAGGAGCTAAGGGAGGAGTCATGGTGGCCAGGGGAGGTGCCTGGTGGAGCTAAAACTGGCGCACAGCGGCACTAAGGCCGTTGGTGGCCTTGAAGTCGTGCAAAACCCATTTATGGGTTTCGTGCATGCGTGCAACGGAGGGGGAGAGGGAGGTCCATGGTGGTTGGGTTTGAGAGAGGTGGTCACTGATGTGAGGTGGTGGAGGTACGGTGGCCTAGGTAGCTGCGCATGGCGGCGCACGATGGGTGGATGGGTAAGCAACCCGTGCGTGTGAGGGAGAGAGCTCGTGCGATGGAGGGAGGCTATGGGCCTTGGGTCAAGTGGAGGAGGAAGGGGAAGGGAAAGGGAAGTTCATGGCAATGCTTGGTGGCCGTGGGTGGCCACATACGGCGGCGCAAGGAGGAGAAATGGGTAAAAACCCATTTCGGCTACTTACCGTGGAAAGGAGAGGGAAGACTGCATGGTGGAGGGGAGGTGGAGGGTCACCGGTGTGATGGGATGCCAAGGGTGGGGTTGATGAGGCCAGGCGGTGCGCCGTAGCGCCAAGCTGGGCCATGGAAGAATCGGGCGAGAGAGGGGGAAGGCGTACTTCGTACGCGTGAGGGAGAGGGAGGAGAGAGAGGGGGGAGGGAAAAGTGAGGAAGAAAGAGAGAAAGTCTGGGCATTAAATCCAGTCCATTCGTCTTGGGATCCTCAAAACGATCAAACGATGGAGGATTAAAACACTGATTTGAAAATGCGTAAACATAAACTTAATTAAAAGCACAATGAGGAATTAAGGAAGAATATTATTTAAACTAAACTTTAGTTTATAAAATAATATTCCTTCATCATTAAAAAAATGATGAAGTCTTATTTAATATTTTTAAAAAATAAAATTATTTAATTTAATTAAGGCTTTCAACATTATTTAAATCTTATAATATTTTAATAACTGAAATCATTTTAATAATTAATATTAAAATGATTTCCGAAAATTATAATATTTTTGGAGCTCTTTAAAAATATTATAATTGTCGTATTTATCAAGCTTAGTTCAATAACACTGGAAATATCTCATATAAATATTTTCAGTGCATTTAAAACACTGGACGTACTTTTCAAATCACATAGTATCTTCGAAAACATGCCATCGGGGTTTGGCACGCATAATGAGGCTCACAGTCGTTAGAGAGAAGGGGCAGACTGTTGCATAATTTCCGCCCTTAGAATTTGCTAATGTCCGAAAGAAGAAGCCTTACGTCAGAAAGAAAGAACGTACGTCAGAAGGAAGGAGCGGGGTGTTACAAGTAAGTATGTCGGAGAGCTGACTGAATTGTTCCTTAAGATTGCGGATTGAAGCCGAGTTGTTTTGGATCACCATATCGGCCTTTTGCAATGCCATATCAGTCTTTTGCATGTACTGCATAAACACATCCTCAAGTGTTGGCTTCTTTTCTTGCTACAAAAACTGTTGAGGTGGTCTAGCAGGCACTTGGTTATTGCTCCCTGAAAAATTAAGGTGATTTCTCCCTCCGGAATTGAACGTATTTGAATAAGGATTATTTTGACGATGGAAATTTGATATGAACCCGCGGGAATGAATTCCCTTGAACCCACAATCAATTTGAAAACTCCCCAAGAAAGCCAAAAATCAAGTCAAGGATGGAGAATCTAGACCCGATGAGAACCCGTTTCAAGAACCTAGATTATATTAAAATCTAGACCCGTTGAAGAACCCGTCTCAAGAACCCAGATTACAAAGGAGGAACGCCACAAAGGTTGTGATTTACCTTTGATAAGTTCAAGAGTTCAATCAAGAACAAGAGGAGAAAACTCAACTCACAAATAAAATTCAATATTGTCTGATCTTCAAATGAGGCTACAAGGAGTATTTAAACTAAACCTAATTAAAACCCTAGCCAAAATAAAGCCCCTTTTTACCCAAAATGCCCCTGATGAACAGTGTCACGCTACAGTACCGCGGCTACAGTACTGCTACAGTAACACTACAGTACCTCTTAAAACCCTAATTCCTAAAAAGTAACTTTCCAAGTAAGCCTTTGGCCAAAATACAAGGCCTTCTTGAAAACTCTAGTTCATTGAAAATGAGACGTGTGGGCCAGACATCTTCAAGCCCACTTATTCTAAACTAATAAAATAAATCATTTAACCAAATTTGAACTCTCAAATAACAATAGGCCCTATCTCTAAGCCATGTCTTCCACAGCTTGAATCAAGTGGATCAAAGCTGGTTCTCCTTCTTTCAAGCCCATCTTGAGTGTTGGGCTCTTGCTAGCTTCATCCCAAGTGGATTGCACCAATCCGTGCATTGCTTCCTTGATCTTCTTGGTCCTTGATCTTGTAATTGGCCCATCTAGAAGTTGCAAATGATCTTTAAGACTAGGCCCACCTTGGTTCCCATCATTCCCCCTCTCCTCAAAAGGATTCGACCTCGAATCTCCACCTGGATCAAAAGGAAAAATGTTCGTAACATTGAAAATAGCAAAAACTTGATACTTACTTGAAAGATCTACTTCATGTGTATTTTCATGAATTTTCTCAAGAAATTGAAAATGTTCATCTAAGCTACTCCTATCATCAACAAGCAAAGCCATCAAAGGTAAAGGAGTAAGTGGATTAAAACCATAAACAACCTCAAATGGAGAATAAGAAATAGTAGTATGCAAGGTTTTATATGCACACTCTAATAAGGGCAAATGATACTCCCGCAAATGTCCATGTAGCAATTCAATGAATGGCAAATGATACTCCCACAAACGTTCATGAAACACACCTGAAGTTTTTCTTACACCACTCCAATTATATGCAAACTCAATGAATGACAAGTAATACTTCCACAAATGTTCATGCAACACGTTAATGAATGACAAATCATACTTCCACAAACGTTCATGCAATACATCAGTGAATGGAAAATGATACTCCCACAAACGTTCATGCAACATATTGAAAGTCTTTCTTACACCAAAGTTACCCAACAAACCACCATGTCTATCACACACAAGCAACTTAAGCATAAAACTAGTTGGCACACAAAATCTATTCTCTCTAAACAAGTACCAATCTAATTTATAGAACTTACCAAACGATGCTTTTTCACATGTTCCGTACACACTAGCAAAGTCATCATCATTAGCATGCAATTCCTTATTATATTCAAGTCTCAACAATTTTGCATCTAAAATGAAGATAAGGACGTACCTTCTTGCTAAAGCATCAACCACAAAATTTTCCATGCCTTGTGTGTATTTGAATACATGAGAAAAAGTCTCAACACAGTCCTCTCGCTTAGCATGCATTATAGTCAACGACTTATCTTGTCCCTTCAAATGTGAAAAAGACTCATGTTCTTCAAAGGAAGGTCGGTTAGGAATTGTCGCACCTGGTACAAAATCAATGTAGTACTCTATCTCCCTAATATGTGGCAATCCACTAAACACACCTCTAGGAAACAAGACCTCATATCCCTGCAACAAAAAGACAATAACACTAGGCAAAGATACGTCAAGTTCGTTAGTATTAAGACTCGCCTTAGCATAAAAACTCACATTTCTTTTTGTTTTTCTCTCACTTTCTTCACTCTCTCTTTTCTTTCCACAATTCTTTTCTTTTTCACTCTCTTTTTGCTTTTCACTCTCTTTTTTTCTGTCACTCTCATTTCCTTCATCTTGTTTTGAACTCTCGACCTGACAACTGTTTTTTGACTCATTCTCTCTTTCTCTTGAGGTTTCAACCTCACCCTCATCTTTTATCTCTCTCATTTTACTCTCTCTCTCGTTTTCGGCCTCACTATTTCTTTTTTTCTCAATCTCACTTTCACTCTTGCTTTTTAGCTCAATCTCCTTTTCACTCTTTCTTTTTTGATCACACTCATTTTCACTCTTTCTTTTTTTAGCAACCTCACTTTTCAGTTTCAAATGGTCCCCATGGACTTGTGTTGGAGTTAAAGGAGCAAGTTTGATTGTTTTTCCATCCTTTTCAAAACTGTACATGTTCCTTAACCCATCATGGATCACCTTCCTATCATACTCCCATGGCTTCCCCAACAAAATATGACCAGCATGCATAGGCACTACATCACAAAGGACCATATCCTGGTATTTTCCAATTGAAAAAGTAACTAGCACTTGCTTATTGACCCTAACCTCCCCACAATCACTCGACCACTGTAACATGTATGGTCTAGGGTGTTTTATGGTAGGTAAATTCAATTTCTCAACTAAAGTAGTGCTAGCCAAATTAATACAACTCCGCAAATCAATGATCATACTACATACCTTGTTGTTGATGTGACATCTAGTATGAAAAATGTTCTCGCTCTGCTTCTCTGTATCATCCATCTTAATTTGTATATTGAGAGCATGCCTAGCAACAAGAGACTCACCATACCCTTCATTCTTACAGTTATGTTCAATACAAGGTTCACTCCTCCTCCTATCTCTCCTGCCTTGTAAATTTCTAATTACCACTTCTTGATGATCCATCCTATCTCTCACTTCACCTAACACCAAGTTCAACTGCTCAAACTGTTGTTGCATGGATTGCAATACAAATGATGAGTTATCTACCGTCCCCTTCGGTGAAGAGCCACTCCGATGAGACATTGTAAAATGCTGCACAAATGAATGTTAGTGGAAAAACCTCACACACTCTCTTACGTGTTTACGCTCGAATAATGGCATTCCACTCGTGTTTCACTCCTAATTGGCTTTTCCCCGATAATAGTCTCACACTCTCTTGCCTTTTACCTCAATAGTTTTCCCACTCAGGTTCTTTAAGAAGTAGTTGAACTAAATCAAGATAATACAACCTTGTATTATTCCAACCAGTAATATTATCCAAGAAACAAGAAACAAGGAAGGAATAAAATGACACGGGACTCAAGGAATTTATATGAGGGAAAGGGTAATTATAGAACAAGATACCAACTACAAATATGTATTCAGCCCTTTGAGGATAAAACTCAATCAACAAATGTTTTTCTTTGTCTTTGTTGTAACTATGTAGCAACCTTTAAATATGCTACCTCTCCTTATCTTCTTCTCCTTCTTCTTCTTCTTCTTCTTTTTTTTTTTTTTTTTTTTTTTTTCAAATTTTCTTTTCTTTTCTTTTCTCTTCTTTTCTTTTCTTTTCCTTTCTTTTCTTTTCTTTTCTCTTCTTTTCTTTTCCTTTCCTTTCTTTTCTTTTCTTTTCTTTTTTTTCTAATTCAATCACAAACAGAAATACTCAATTGTAAAAATCAAGCAATTGAATTGAAGCACACAAGAATTGACAACGAAATAGAAGAGAATCAATGGAACGACATTCCAAGCAATTGACAAACTAAGATATGCATTAAACCCTAGAATTTTGAAACCCTAGGTGATGCAAATTTCAGCCAAACCCAAAACCCTTAGAATTTTGGCAGCCTACGTTTCGTTTCTGCAATTTTTTTTTTTTTTTTTGGCAACTCTAGAACAATGTAGCCCTAGAATTAAATTTAAGGATGCAAGAAATTAAAAGATAGAATCAGACCTGATTGGAAACCTTGCTCTGAATACCAAATGATATGAACCCGCGGGAATGAAATCCCTTGAACTCACAATCAATTTGAAAACTCCCCAAGAAAGCCAAAAATCAAGTCAAGGATGGAGAATCTAGACCCGATGAGAACCCGTTTCAAGAACCCAGATTACAAAGGAGGAACGCCACAAAGGTTGTGATTTACCTTTGATAAGTTCAAGAGTTCAATCAAGAACAAGAGGAGAAAAAACAACTCACAAATAAAATTCAATATTGTCTGATCTTCAAATGAGGCTACAAGGAGTATTTAAACTAAACCTAATTAAAATCCTAGCCAAAATAAAGCCCCTTTTTACCCAAAATGCCCCTGATGAACAGTGTCACGCTACAGTACCGCGGCTACAGTACTGCTACAGTAACGCTACAGTACCTCTTAAAACCCTAATTCCTAAAAAGTAACTTTCCAAGTAAGCCCTTGGCCAAAATACAAGGCCTTCTTGAAAATTCTAGTTCATTGAAAATAAGACGTGTGGGCCAGACATCTTCAAGCCCACTTATTCTAAACTAATAAAATAAATCATTTAACCAAATTTGAAGTCTCAAATAACAATAGGCCCTATCTCTAAGCCATGTCTTCCACAGCTTGAATCAAGTGGATCAAAGCTGGTTCTCCTTCTTTCAAGCCCATCTTGAGTGTTGGGCTCTTGCTAGCTTCATCCCAAGTGGATTGCACCAATCCGTGCATTGCTTCCTTGATCTTCTTGGTCCTTGATCTTGTAATTGGCCCATCTAGAAGTTGCAAATGATCTTTAAGACTAGGCCCACCTTGGACACGTAATGGGCTTGTAAATGACTCGGTTGGACAAAAGGATTCCCCTCTTGGCAATCTACACTTGAATGATTTTCTGAGCAATGATCACAAACAACATTAGTTTGAATTGCATTAAAATTCATCTTACCTAATTGTTGTGATAAATTTACCATTTGCACTGCCAATGTGGTAATAGAATAAAGTTCAAAAACTTCAGCTGCCTTTCTTGGCATTGTTCTATATGCAGACCATTGATAATTGTTGAACGCCAATTCTTCCAGAAGTCCATATGCGGCTTCATGGGTCTTACTCATTAATGTTCCTCCTGTGGCCACATCAACTATAGATCGATTTGTGGGTCCTAGACCATTGTAAAATATATGTACCTGAAACCAGGTGGGGAGATCGTGATGTGGACACTTGCGCAATGAGTCCTTGTATCTCTCTCATGCCTCATACAATGATTCTCCCTCAAATTGGGTGAATGTAGTGATATCATTCCTTAATTTCGTTGTCTTGGCTGGAAGGAAATACTTCACTAAAAATTTTTGTGCCAACTCCTCTCAAGTGGTGATGATGCCGGGCAGCAAAGAATTCAACTAAACTTTTACTTTTTTCCATAAGTGAAAAAGGAAAAAGTCTCAATCGGATTGCATCATCTGTCACTCCGTTGTGTTTAAAAGTATCACAAATTTTCAAGAAATTTACAATATGGACATTAGGATCCTCTTGTGATAGCCCCCAAACTGGACAATTTGTTGGATCATTTGAATAATGGTCGGCTTGATATCGAAGTTATTGGCTTGTATAGCTAATCATCTTATACTGGACGTCGCCCCATTGACCAAGGGCATCGCATAGTCTCTTGATGCCTTGTGCTCTTGGTCGGCCATATTAACTTTAGATGCAACAATCTCTTTCTTTTTCTCTTTATTGATTCGACGTAACGTTCTTTCAATTTTGGGATCGAAAAGCGTTTGTCCTAATGATTTAGATTGGGGCATTGACTTCTAATTCCTAAAAAGAAAAAAAAAATCAAACTGAGATCAAATTTAAAATTATTATTATTTTTTAAGTAATTAAAATAAAATAAAATTTACAGTAGTAAAAATCTAGCTGGTATTAATATCAATAACAATAACAAATAATTATTCCCTGACAACGGCGCCAAAAACTTGTTTGAAAAAAAATATTTCTTCAAGTGCACAAAATCGTAACAAGTAGTAAAGTGTTTTAAAGAAAATGGTTGTCAAACCCACATGGAATAATTATGTTATTGAGTATTGAAATTGACTAAATTAATTACTATTTGGAAAACCAAATTTGAAGAATGATTTATTTAAATTAAACTGAAGAAAACAACATTAAAATTAAGATTTTACAAATAATAAGAATAGATCTAGAACGTTTCACTTTACCTACAAAATCCCACACAATTAATTCTTTCTTGTTATAGAATATCAATTATCCCAAGTTGATGATAAAAATTACTTAACTATTCAACATTTTCTTTCGAACAATACCAAAGATATCTCCAATTAATAACTCCACATCTCTATGTAAATTTAACTAATTGGAGACTCATTAAGTTTTTTAGATTTTTCTTGAAAATCACACTAGTCGCGGTAAAACATATCTGCTTTGGCTCAACTAATGGCATTTGATCGTAGGGATTTAATCATAAATCACCTCTCGGTCTCATTTCAATCCAAAAGATCGAACAATAGTTAGCTAGAAAATTGTAAGTATTAAGAATAAGGAATAAACACTTAATCATGGAAATATTGAAAATAAAATAACTTGGAATATAAACTGTGTGTTCAATATTGAATTCAATATATGGATTCAGTATATGGGGAGCACACCACATGTGACGAGATTCACCACACAATATAGTACAATCATTATCTTTTATTCTCTTTCTCATGTAATCAACGACAACATCATTTGAGGAGACATTATCAATTGTGATGGTCAAAATTTTATCCACACCCCATTCATGCAATCCCACATCTAACATCCTTCCAATAGTTTCACCCCTAAGGTCAGGAATTTGGCAAAACTTAAGTATTTTTTTTAAGCAATCTCCAATTTCAATCAATAAAATCAGTAGTAATGACCATGTAGTTCATGTTTTGCACCGATTTCTAGTTACTCTAAATCAGTTACGAACTAACAAAACCTTCGTGCTCCACTAGCCTAAAAGGCAATTCACACATAATAAAAAACTTAGCAGTTGCCACCTTAACTGTTTATGCATCATACTTCATTAGACGTTGTGGGCTACACACTCTTCCCTTCGCATCCATCTTAACATGAGAGGATTGAGTTTTACAAACAACTTTAATTCGAATAAGGGAAGTTTCACATGCATTCTGAAGGTGGTATCATAGATAAAGTGTCATTCTTGTAGTGGTAACTGTATAGTTTAGCGCAATAATTGAAATGAACTTTTGGCTTATCGTTGTCAATAGGTTGCACTTTTGTAAAGTGTTCACAAACCACTGATTGGCTACTAGGTTTTTTTTTTTGTTTTCTTGGACAAAGATGAGATGTAATGGGTAGGGTGTTCTGTATATCTGGATTTAGGTTGTTGGAAGACTTCCATGCTCCTCCATATGCATTGGAATAGAAGAGGAGTCACCACCAGCCCCTTGGGTTGTACTGATATTACAACTCGTAAAATCTTTTTCCATCTGTTATTAAGGAATAAAACAAAGTAAAATAAATAATCAAACATAGCAAACAAATAATAGAACACACATATAAACAAAATTGATCATTCAAATCAAATGAAATAAAATATAACAACTAGCTGCAAAAATGTAACATCTTGCTACCCAATAAAGACATTTTAGAATTTTCAGGGAGCCAATGTGCTACTAAACTTGATGGGCACCAAAGTGGACCTAGTCTTAAAGATCCTTTGTAAGTTTCAGATGGGCCAATTACAAGATCAAGAGCCAAGAAGAACAAGGAGATAATGTAAGGATTGGTACAATCCACTTGGGGTGAGTCTAGCAAGAGCCCAACATTCAAGATGGGCTTGAAGGATGAAGATCCAGTTTTGATTCATTTGATACAAGTTATGGAAGAGGGCAACAACATGACTTAAAGACTTTGGACACTTGAAGGCTTTCAACTTGTTTACTTCATTTAAAGGACTCATCCTATATGTTGGGCTCTTGCTAGACTCATCCCAAGTGGATTGTACCAATTTTTGCATTGCCTCATTGATTTTTTTGGCTCTTGACCTTGTAATTGGCCCATCTGGAACTTGCAAAGGACCTTTAAGACCAGGTTCATCTTGGTGGCCATCATTCTCCCTCTCCTCAAAAGGATTCGACCTTGAATCTCCACCTGCATCAAAGAGAAAAAATGTTAGTAATATTGAAAATAACAGAAACATGATACTTACCTGGAAGATCCACTTGATATGCATTATTATTAATTTGTTCAAGATTTTGAAAAAGTCCATCCAAGCTACTCCTGTCGTCAAGAGGTAAAGATATTAAATTTAAAGGAATAAATAGATTAAGTCTATAAACAATTTTAAAAGTTGAAAATTTAGTAGTAGCATGAACACTCCAATTATATGTAAACTCAACGAATGACAAACAACACTCCCCTAAATATTTATGAAACAAATCTAAAGTCTTCCTTACACCAAAATGACCACTCCAATTATATGCAAACTCAATGAAAGGCAAATAATATTCCCGCAAACGTTCATGCAACAAGTCAATGAATGGCAAATGATACTCCCACAAACGTTTATGCAACACGAAATCTTCTTCACACCAAAATGACCACTCCAATTATATGCAAACTCAATGAAAGACAAATAATATTCCCGCAAACGTTCATGCAACAAGTCAATGAATGGCAAATGATACTCCCACAAACGTTTATGCAACATGTCTAAAATCTTCTTTACACCAAAATGACCACTCCAATTATATGCAAACTCAATGAGAGACAAATGATACTCCCGCAAATGTTCATGCAAAAGTCAATGAATGGCAAATGATATTCACACAAACGTTCATGCAACACGTCTATTACACCAAAATGATCCATCAAACCAAATTCATGCACAAGCAACTCACGCATTAGACTAGTAGGCTCACAAATTCTATTCTCTTTAAACAAATACCAATCTAGTCTATAGAACTGACCAAACGATGTTTTCTCACGTACTCCATACACACTAACCAAGCCATCATCATTAACATACAATTTCTTATTATATTCAAGTCTTAATAACTTTGCATCTAAAAAGATGACAATACATTCTTGTTAAAGCATCAACCATAAAATTTTCCTTACCTTGTGTATACTTGATTACATGAGGAAATGTCTCAATGAATTGCATCCGCTTGGCATTCATTTTATTCAACTTACCTTGTTCCTTGTTCTTCAAAGAAAGGTCGAGTAGAGATTGTTGTACCTGACGCAAAATTAATGTAATGTTCTATCTTTCTAATAGGTGGTAATCCACTAAACAAAACCTCTGGGAATCATGACCTCATGTCCCTACAACAAAGAAACAACAACACTAGGTAACGAGTTGTTAAATTCATTAGTATAAAAGCTTGCCTTAGCATAACAACTCACTTTTATATTTATGTTTCTCTCTGCAATCTCCTTTTCTTTTTCCTCTTGTCGCTCCACTTTATTTTCTTGACTCTTAGTAACCTCTCTATTTTCTTTTTCACTCTATCTTTCTCTTGATGTGTCGGCCTCATTCTCTTTTTTCTTCTCACTCTTTTTTTCCTTTTCACTCTCTTTTTTTCTTTCACTCTCCTATTTTTTTGAACTCTAGGCCTCACATTTGTTTTTCAACTCATTATCTCTTTTACTTGAGGTTTCAGTCTCACTCCCATCATTTTTCTCTCTCATTTTTTTCTTTCTCTCTCCTTTCGTTCTCACTATTTATTTTTTCCTCAATTTCATCCTCACTTTTACTTTTTTTTTTTTTTTCAATCTCACTTTTCAGTTCTGGTTGGTTCTCATGGAGCTGTGTTGGAGTTAAAGGAGCAAATTTGATTTTTTTCATCATTTTCAAAACTGTAAATATTCCTTAACCAATCATGGATCACTTTCCTATCATATTGCCGCAGCCTTCCTAACAAAATATGGTCAGCATGCATAGGCACTACATCACAAAGCACCATATCCTGGTATTTCCCAATTGAAAAAGAAACTAGCACTTGCTTATTTACCTTAACCTCACCACAATCACTCAACCACTGTAACTTATATGGTCTAGGGTGTTTCAAGGTAGGTAAGCACAGTTTCTCAACAAAAGCAGTGCTAGCCAAATTAATACAACTCCTCCCATCAATGATCATACTACATACCTTGTTGTTGATGTGGCATCTAGTATGACAAATGTTCTCTCTCCGCTCCTCGGTATCATCCATCCTAATTTGTGTATTGAGAGCACGCTTGGCAACAAGAGACTCACTATACTTTTCATTCTTATACTAGGCTCATGTCTCCTCTTATCTCTCCTGTCTTGTTGATTTCTAATTACTGCTTCTTGATGATCCATCCAATCTCTCACTTCACCCAACACCAAGTTCAACCGCTCAAACTATTGTTGCATGGCTTGCAACACAAACGATGAGTTATCTATCATCTCCTTTGGTGATGAGTCACTCCTGTGAGACATCGTAATGTGTTGCAGAAAAAGAATATTAGTGGAAAACATTACACACTCCTTTACGTATTTACACTCGAATAATGACACTCCACTCGTGTTTCACTCTTAATTGATTTTTTCCCGATAATTGTCTTACACTCTCTTGTCTTTTACCTCAATAGTTTTCCCGCTCAAGTTCTTTAAGAACTAGTTGAACTAAATCAAGATAATACAATCTTGTATTATTCCAACCAGCATTAGGTTCAAGAAATAAGAACAAGAAACAAAGAAGGAATAAAATGACACGAGACTCGATGAATTTATACAAGGGAAAGAGTAATTATAAAACAAAATACCAACTAGAAATATGTATTCAGCCATTTGATGATAAAACTCAATCAACAAATGTTTTTTTTTCTCTTTGTTGTAACTATGTATCAACATTTGAATATGCTACATCTTCTTCTCTTTTTTTCTTTTTTTTGAATTTTCTTTTCTTTTTCTTTTCTCCAATTCAATCACAAACAACAATATTCAATTGTAAAAATCAAGCAATTGAATTCAAACACACAAGAATTGACAATGAAGTAGAAGAGAATCAATGAAACGACACTCCAAGCAATTGACAAATTTAGATATGCAAGAAACCCTAAAGTTTTGAAACCCTAGGTGATGCAAATTTTAGCCAAAAAAAAAAAAAACTAAGATTTTTGGCAGCCTACATCTTTTTTTTTTTTTTTTTTTTTTTTTGTCGGGAACCCTAGAACAATGAAGTCCTAGAATTAAATTTAAAGATGCAAGAATTAAATGATAGAATCAGACCTGATTGGAAACCTTGCTCTGAATACCAAAT
The DNA here is from genome assembly GCF_004785595.1 of Juglans microcarpa x Juglans regia. Classification (NCBI taxonomy): domain Eukaryota; kingdom Viridiplantae; phylum Streptophyta; class Magnoliopsida; order Fagales; family Juglandaceae; genus Juglans; species Juglans microcarpa x Juglans regia. Next base: position 13,599,909 of record NC_054606.1, read on the forward strand.
GATATGAACACGTGGGAATAGAATCTCTTGAGCCACAATCAATTTGAAAACTCACCCAAGAAAGTAAAAATCAAGCCAATGGAAAATTTATACCCGTCGAGAAACTCGTTTCAAGAACCTAGATTATATAAAAATCCAGACCCGTTGAAGAACCTGTCTCAAGAACCTAAATTATAATGAAAAAGTCACAAAGGTTGTGATTTGCCTTTTAACTTGTACTTTCAAACCCCCCCCCCCAAACCCCCCCCCCCCCCCCCCCCCCCCCCCCCGCCCCCCTCCAAAAAAAAAAAAAAAATTACCTTTCACTAAACAAAGGGATCATGAACTCTTTCCTGTTTTCCTACACAAAATAATTCATGCTCCCAGAACAGAAAGATCTATTTTTGTTAAGTAGCTAAAATAAACTTGTTGGAGTTGTTGGTAGCGAGTTGAGGAAGAACGATTCCATTTCGAGTTGTAAATAACAAAAAGGTGTCGAGGCCCATTAGGCCTTTGGCAAGGAGAAGCCCACTCTTGTCTTAGACTCGCAACATTTGAGTCCTCTCGGATGCTTCTTAATTGTAAACAATAAAGCCCCATAGGCCATGATACAGGTACACCTTTTCTAAGGAGCAATAAATATAATTCCACAATGTTCTCTACATGGTTTAAGGAAAATGAAACTATTTATAGGCGAATTGAAACGACACCAAGGAGATGTCCTATACTGTTTCCTTGACAACATAGAAAATGGGAACAAATATGATGAACTATAACAGCTCCTCCACATTGAGCAAATCCACCATAAATTCTCATCATGTCTACTTCTAATTACAGATCACTCCCATCATCATATCAATTGTCAAATAACGGGGATTTTTACCAAGGGAAAGAGAGAATAGCTTTACAAAGTCTACAGTACCTTAGTACATCTCCAACTTTACGAGCAACATACATCAAGTTTGGTACAATGTTATAGAAAGGTAAATGCAATTTCAATTCCCAAAATCCATATTTAGTATCAGAGAGAGAAACTATCTATATAAAAAAAATTAATTACCTCTTGATTCATCTAGCTTGTACTCATCTATAGTAATAAATCGACATTACAATATACAGATCAATAAAGTAGTAGGACCCATTTCAAACACAATGTTTTCACCACCCAAATCGAAATAATAGCACCAACATAGAGAGAAAGTGTGTGAAATGGAGAAAAACTAACCTTATGTTGTAGAAGTAGATGAGGGAGTGAAAAAGTTGAAGATGAAGGCCACGAGGAACAAAGCTTCGATTGGCAGAGGAAGAGTGACAGGAGGCTAGGGTTTCGGCATGAAAGAGAGAGAGAGAGAGAGAGAGAGAGAGAGAGAGAGAGAGAGAGAGAGAGAGAGTTGAAACGAAGGGGGGGTAGATTTTAACCCTAAGCATAAAACGACGTTGTTTTAGTAAAACAATGTCATTTTGATGTTGTTCTTTAAATAAACCCGGGTACCAGGTTTTAAAAATAGTATCCAAGTTTTGTAACCCGTACCCAGACCGAGCAGGTCCCGGTTTTGCAACATGGGTTTTGGCCCGGGTTGGATTAGGGCTGGAACTCGAAACCAGAACCAGAAATTATAGTACGGGACATTAGCTACAAAATGAGCATGCATGCAAGAATCATGCACCACTAAGATCATGAAAGAAGTTTCTTGTAGAGATTACGTAAGGAGGGTGCAACGTCTTGAGAAAAACTCAATAGATGAATTTCTTTAGACTTTAGAAACGTTGCGAAACTCTGAAAGAATTTCATGCCTCGAGCAATTAATTAGATTTTAGTCCATTAGCATATTTGGATCCTGATCCACTATGGCGACAAAATTGCCTTTTTATTTAATTGAAGTACTTAGGAGTATAATTTTACGAGTGTGAATCAAGCCTTGTCATCATGCCCTCTTACACCATTCACTATCATCCATTGAAACACTATTTGGTTAACCAAAAAAGCGTTTCAACCCTAATGAAATCCTAAACCAAGTAATGCAAACTAGAACCCCAAATGGTTAGCATAACCAAACCTTAAAACTTCCAAACCCTAAATGCTTGTACTCGGTTTTGACTAAGTGTTTTCTCACTTAGTTAAGTCACTTCCACAAGAAACCAACCACTCAAGTACACACTTTTAAACCCTCATCCACTCTCTTACACCTTGGTAATTACATTTGACTAAGAGAAATTATATTGGAAACAAACAAACATGTATATGTAACAAGGTCTCGTGTTCACAGAAGCATGTCATGTCCAAGTCAAGTCATGTTATGCTCATGTCAAGTCATGTCATGAATGTGCAATCCATGTCACAAAGCGTACATGTCATATTACTGTCATGCATGCATATTCATACTATTGGTAGTTTAGGAGCTTTGCTGAGATTTCATAAATCTCAATTGATAGTCCCCAACTATCATTCTCCAGAAATGGTAGACGATGTATCAGGGGACAAGGAATCATAACACAACCAGCTGACGAGGTTGAGTAGGCCACGGAGGATACTCGAGGAGCTTATGGAGTCGATCCTCCAGTTCTTGGATTACATTTTAGAGATCATTGTCAAGCGGCGTGAGTGGCTTGATTTTTAGTTTAGTAGTTGTATTTTATGTCTGTACTTATGGAGTATTGTCTCCAGTAATGTTTTTATTTAAGATGTATTGGATATTGTTTGGATATATGAATATTTATGGAAATATGTTTATGTTTTGGGATTTAGCATTTTGGTACATTAAGTATTGCTAAAAAAATTACCCGTTGCGGATACTGCATACTGTTAGATGCATATTAGGTGTATTGTATCCGTAACTATCATGAATGGGGTTATGTGATCTTGTGTTGCATGTTTAAATCCTAAGTGGAGTTTGGGGCATCATAGCAGGATAGGACCGACATAGATCTTGCTACGGTTGGCAAAAAATTTGGATGACACAGAGATTTGGTAAATATATCTGCAACTTGCCTAGTGCTAATAATATGAGCTAAAGAGATAACACCTAGTCCAACTTGTCCTGAACAAAACCAAAATCAATTTCGATGTGCTTGGTTCGATGGTGGAAAACAGGATTTTTAGCCACATTTAGAGCACTTATATATCACAGTGCAATGTAGGGTAGACAGTTTATAACCAAAATTAGTGAGTAGGTGCATAAACCACATAAGTTCAATTGCGGTGGTTACAAGTGCACATCACTCGACTTCAGCTGTGGAGCGGGAGATAGTGGCTTGCTTCTTGGCACCCCATGACAGTAAATTCAGTTCCATATAAATGGCAGGTAGAACAACAATAATCTCTAGAACTAGCCTAGTTAGCATTGCAATAGCCAAATAAAGTAGAAAGAGGACTTTGAGCAAAATGCAGACCAAGGTTGAGAGTTCCCTTGAGGTACTGAAATATTCTTTTCATAGCAGTGAGATGGGACTCACGAGGAGCTTGCATAAATTGACAGACCAAGTGGACAACATATGCTATGTTTGGTCTATTGAGCGTAAGATACTGAAGAGAGCCAACTATCTGCCTATACACAGTGGACTTAAGGAGAGGAGAACCCTTCATAACATATATTTGTACTCTTGAGGCTAATGGCGGTGAGATAGGTTTTGCACCATCCATACCAAACTACAGAAGAAGAGATAATAGGTAGTAGCTAGACTGAGTGAGGATAAAAGTCCTAGCATCACAGACAACTTGAACTGCAAGAAAATTGTAACGATTCGATCTGAAATTATTGGAGATGAAACATGGATAAGTTATTGGGCTAAAGTAGGTTTACGCTACTCTTTTGGATAAGTCCACAAGCAATAATTACTGAGGTTAGTTTGGGATTTTAACTGTCAAAAAGTTTATTTTAAGGCTTGTTAGGGTTAACGGATGATTTTGGGCTAATATTTTGGAAAACCCAATCAAGATTGATTGGATTATTTTGAATAGGCCACGGGCCCAAAATTTATTCAAACAGAGTGGGGAATTTGTATTGGGCTCAATAAATGAGTTAAAGCCCATTTAATATTTTATAGCCCAAGTGGGCCCTATTTAATTAGTAATTGCCCAAGAAATTATTCTAAAAGCCCAAATTTATTTGATGAGTTGGGATAATTTTGGACTTGACAAGAGCCCCATTGGAAATTTTGGAGAGCTTGGCCCATAAACAAAATAATATATGCGCAAGCTCAAGAGATTTTTGGATTAGTTAAAATGGCCCAGCTCACTTTTTAAAATTCGCAAGACCCAAGGTTCAGTTATTTATAAACTCCACGCCATAGGCGTCTCCATTCCATTAGGGTTCACGACAGCACTATATATATATACACGGAAAATAATGGATGCAAGAGACTTGGAGCAAGGATTGCGCACAAATGATCTACGTGGAAAATGAGATGGTTCATTTCGCACAAACCCACCATTCAGATTCCCTCCTCCATCTCCAAAGCTTCCCCAAACCTGATATGGGTTTCTAAAACCTAACCTCCACATCTCCCTCCATTCTCACTATCTTCCATCTCTGAAGCACAACCAAGACCATAGATGGGTTTCTAAACCCAGAAACTCTAACCTCCGCCATCTCCCTCCCTCCTCCGTGTCACAACCCAAGATGGATTTCTGAACATTGCAGAAATGTTCAACGACCACAAACTCCTTTTTTCATTGATCCTGTGAAGGTACTCTCTCTCTCTCTCTCTCTCTCTCTCTCTCTCTCTCTCTCAAGTTGATTTCGTTTTGTTCTTGACTAAAGGGGTCAAAGTTAATTCACGTTGGGTCTAGATTATGAGCAATTTTTCCTAAATTATGAGCTATCTTGTTTGCCTATTTCTATTCAATTGAATGGTGGAACTAGCAATAGTACATGAAACAAAGTATCATAAATAATAAAACTCTTTCGGTTTCTGTCGTAGTTTTGGCTTCAAATATGCCAACTTGTTGTCTGAAACGAAGTATGAGCAAGTCACGTGCTTTGAGAAAGAATGGCACTTGTGACTTGGAAACCAATATCTGTGATGCTTATAATTGTTGATTGCAAATCAATGTTTAACAACAAAGAAATAAGAATTATGGATATTAATGGAGTGAACCTCAAGAAAGTGTTACTTCTGAAAAGAGGGGTTGGCAAACTGATCTCATGATCTCATCTCATAACACATGTGAGTAAAGTTTTTGTGTGCTTTGAATTATTTGATGATACACCATCTCTAAGTTTTGCGAGTTGAAGCATAAATATAAGCTTTTTGTGTCCTTCGTGGTGTCTATGTTTGGAAATTTATGAGGATAGTATAGAATCTTATGAAGAACTAGATTACTGAGTTTATAATGACTGGAAACATGTGTAATGAACATGAACACGAGGGCCTGTAGAGTAAATTCACTATGAGCATTTTAATGTTTAGTGCAAACCCAATTGGTGGATAGAATTACATAATCGATGCATTTAAACTTTAAATTGCTCTTGTGCCAATAAATGAATAAACACAGCCCTGCCATGACTAGTTTCAGAGCAAACACAAATGTCAATTTATAATATTTACTCTTTCTCAACTATGTACAACTACTGAGAGAAACAACCTAAAAATGGGAAGTTCTACAACAATTGTTACCAAAGGAATTTTTTTTTTTTTTTGTGACAAGTAAAAGGAATGATAGATGAATGTAGTTGCTCTCATTGAATCTTTATGAGACAAGTAATAAGGAAACTAATAAATAAGTGCAGTTGCTCTCAAGACATATTCCAAATCAACAAATCAACTTCCTTTGAGTCCAAAATATAGGTTAAGGAAACAAAAGATAACTTTTTTTATATACAAATAGAAGACACCCAACAATGATTTAACTAAATATTTAGGCTCTACACCTAAAGGCTGACCATTCAATAGATATCATGGTTCCCTTGTTGGCTAACAAGTAAGCTATTTGAAGAACTAGATTACTGAGTTTATACTGAACGCTTCTTTAAATCTATACTTGCAATTCCTTGTGACATGGTTAGAATGACATCGTCAGTTTCTTCATCTTCTCTTGTTAATCGTTCGAGGAGGGATGATCCAACGTACATGTGCAGTGAGAAAGCTCCACTTAGAATATCAAATACGCCAAGAAATCCAGGATGATCATTCTTTGAGTGTCCAAAGTACAATACCATGGTATAACATATTCTCTATCTTAATCTTGACGTTTCATGGGTTTGTACAAAATTTTTATATCTTTACATACTCCTTCATGCATAATCAGAGATTACCACACTGCAACTATTTTAAATGGGCAGATAGCAATGAAGACAGAGAACAAGAACTGGTAAAGATAGAAGTTGACTTGCATTGGAAGGAGGAAGGGCATCAGAAAAGAAGGACAGAAATTGTGAAGAGGGAGTTAGAGGTCCACAACAAAGAAGTTGAAATTGGAAGACAACAAGCAGACATCCGGCGTGAATGCATACTACTTCGTGCCTATAGGGTTATTACCATATTAATAACTATGTACCTCATACAATCAAAGTGAAGCCTTGCTTAATTGGAACTTTGTACATTGTATGTTAGAGATTATTTGGAATGCTATGTATTATATAACTATTTGTTGTGTACTATGAGAATGTGTCACTGAACACAGGATGATTTATAGAACTACAAAAAAGCTTCTTTCATTTGTAGAAACCGATAAATCTTATATAACAAAATATTTATCATCTTTTTTACAATCACTTACTCACAATTCACATTTTGCAATCACTCACTCACATATTGTTTACAATCACAATACCAAAAAAGAAAATACATTAAATAGATCTCAAAATTATAAACCAAAATCCCCAAGATCTGGCTATGCTCCATCCTCATTATCCGGCCGTGTTCCATCCACCCCAAAGATGTATCTGTGAAGATAATATAACAAAGTTTAACAGTTATAAAGCAGAGATGAAACAAAATCAAGTACCACAAAATGAAGTAGAGATGAAACAAAATGGAATTATTAAGTACACTTTCTTGAGTCACAATCACTGATTCGCCAAACTGGGTTCCACTAGAGTCAAAAACCTCGAGGATGTTTCCACACTGCTAATACCAAAAAAATAGATGAAAGTAACCTTATTACACAGAATAATTTTTAAAATTGAAATAATAATATAATATAATTTAAATATGAAGAGTTTGTAAACCTGAATGGGAACACTCTATTGTGTCTCAACTATTGCTTCGCCAAATAAAATTTCTACGCGTGTCAAAAAATTCGGTATCTCCTCCGCCCTGCTACAAATAAAAAACAGAACCATGTTACATTTAAAAAACAACGAAACAAAATCTAGGGAAAAAAGTTAAGGATTAATTACTTGTCTACGTTTTCCCTTTTGCATAGCCTTTCCCGTCTTGACTTTGCACACTTTCTCCATTATAGAAGCTTTCCTCAGAAATGGTTGTCTGCATTTGCTTCTCACAACAAGGGGGCTAAGTACTTTATTTGAACTCGTACCTATAGTTGGAACTATAATGTTGGAACAATTTTGGATTGGCGGCTTGTTGGTGGGATAGACCTCATTCATCAAATGAAGCTACATTACTTGCGACATCACTGCATTTATTCATTATATGTGAATATGTACTCATGTCTGACCTCACATCAGCTACGTCATAACTGCTACTTATCAATGTGTATTTTCTTTTTATGTCCTTCCTCCATCGGTCCAATATGTACTTTTTAGGAAGCAAACGAACTCGGTTAACCTTTAAAGTGGCAAATACATGTCTATGCAATATACCTCTCATCTCAAAAAATATGCACTTCACTTCGCACTCAGCCTCATTAAAGTACACAAAATAGGTAACCTCCTTGATGAAACCATCAAGGTGGACTTCATCTTCTACATGGTACGTTGCAATTACACCATCCTTTTGTTGTAAAATTGGAAGACAACCAAGCATCCCCATTACTTCTTGCGGAACTTCTCTAAATTTAGAGTTTGTGTACAACTCCTGAAATATCTTCTCGAATGGAGAGATAGACTTTTTTAAGTTTGTCTTAGTATGAACATACCCGTCAAAGAAAGCATTCATGCTCTCGCTTCATTGAGTTGTACTCATTTCAGCCCAGAAAAAATCTTTAATGAATACCGGTGCCTAATAAGTACGCTTTGTGTATAATGATTGCAACCAGACATTCTCTTGCAAGTTGTATGTCGTAATTAACACATCCCAACATTTCTCAAACTCCTCAATGGTCTGTGAGTCATACACACACTTGAGCAAATGACTTTTCAACCCGGTTTTTTAGGCACTGTGAGAACCCAACTTCTCAGGTACTTTTTTTAATATGTGACATAAGCAAAATCTATGTCGGTTATTTGGAAAGACAGCAGCAATGGCATTTTTCGTTGCTCTATCTTGATATGTGATAATAGCCTTCGGAACATTACCATCTATACAATTCTACCAAGTCTCAAATAACCATATAAACGTTTCAGTATCCTCACTAGAAATCAATCCTACCCCCGAAAGGATTGATTGACCATGATGATTTACACCCACAAACGGTGCAAAGGGCATTTATACCTATTTTCAAATATGTGGTGTCGAATGTGACGACATAGCCAAAATATTTATAGGCTGGCCTACTCTGTGCGTCTGCCCAAAAAATATTGCTCAACTTGTCGTCATCATCCAAATCCATTAGGGCAAAAAATCCATCATGCTTGTGTTGCATCCTAGCAAAATACTCATGGAGGGCTCCAGCTCCACCGTTCCCAACTCAAATGTAACGTGCCTTGTCAATGAAATTACGACGATCTTTCTCTAAGAATGACAAGTTTTCATACTCACCCGCACCTTGCACAAGAGAGGAAAAACTCTTATTCATTTGAATTCCTGCCTGATCATTTGTATCTAAGAATTTCTTTACAAACTCCCTCACTTCTTTATTGCAATGAAAGAACCTTGATTTTTGTTGACTTAGGCCATGGTTGTGCTCATTGTGTACACTCAACACTTTCAACATCCCATCAACAAACGTATCATTTATGTTTGCCTTACATTCTGTTTTTGATGTCGGACATGGTCTCACGACATTTGACGTCCAGTTTCATGCCTTCCCTCCATGGTCACAACTAAGTGTGACATATCTGAGAGTCTCATCATTATACCCCTTACTACTTTGCGTATATACCCCGAAACTGCATTGTTTTCCATATTTCTTATAATAAGAATGTAATTCTTCTTCAGATTTAAACATCATCCCTAACTTGGCCTCCTCGATGCTATCATCCACCTCAGTATGCACTGTACTATGTGTTCCGGACTCATTGTCATCTTTAGATTCAATAGTAGGAGGTATTATCGGAGATGCGTGCTCCTTCCCTTTCTCCATCTATCTAGAGAATAGTTATCATTTTATAACATTAAAAATCATATTAAACCAACCAGAAAAAAATCAAAAGAAAAAATAGTACTAGGAATAACAAGAAACATTTTATGTTTGATTGCAAGATAGTGGTGGCAATGCAGTTCAAGTGCACAGGAGAATAGCAAATCCAGATTTTACAATTTGATACTCGACAGCAACTCAAATAATGTCATATTTTCCTAAATCACCTAGATAAAAATACAAGAACAAATGAACCACATGGATGACAAGCATTGCCCATATTGTTGTATCACATGGATATCAGTCTTTTTCTACCCGGTTAAAACCGAACCATTAACATCATGTCAGAACAGTTTTCTTAATTAGATGCGAAACCTGAGGTCTTCGACAACATAAAAGCTCTGTACAATTTCAAGCACCCAAAAGATCACTTCATGGGAATAATGTGACACACATTGTCCCCTAACTTGTACGATCACTCTATGGGAATAATGTGCACCCAAAATTTGGGAAAAATGAACCCACTTACCACAGATGATGTTAATAACTGGTGGAGGAGGTGAAGTGTTCAAAACTGCCAAAGATGATGTCGACACAGACGACTGGCGGAGGTAGAGGTTCTATCTGAAAAATTTGGGTTGCAAGGAAATGGGTTGCATTTTTTAGATGAACGTGAATGGCAAAGACATGGGCTGCAGTTCTTCTATGGGCAAGGAATGACGAACTCCTCTGATCGTGTTTTGTCTCAGTTCCGTTTGCGTTGGGCAATTGGTCATCTTCCTTTTTTTTTTTTTTCTTTAGTTGTAGTTGACGCGGAATTGGAAACTCGTTCATGAGCAACCCATGCCCGTAGAAGAACTGTATATGCACATTATACACGTTCATTCACATCTTCCCTTCTCGCCAAGCACAACATCACACAGCAGGCCTTCATCTTCTTCCTCAAGTCCTCAGGGTTGTCGTTTCCTTGCTGCAAAGCTCCTCCTCCACACTGCTGCACCTTCCTCGCATGGAGCAACAACCTCCAAGGCCCCACCGCTATAGCAACCGCTACCCCTGCACCACCAAAGCCATCAAACCAGTTACACTGATCCACCCTAAAACACATCTCAATCCTTGCCATGCTACACCCCTTAATGGAGCCGCCGTGAGTTGCACTGAATGGTTGCTCCATCAACAACCTCTCTACCCAGACATCTACGTGAGCCCATTGTTCGTCCGCCACACAACACCGTCGTCATGTTCAACATGGGTCTAGTGGCACCGCTACTCTCTTTCATCATAAACAATGACCTTCCAATCCATGGTTGCACCGCTGCCTCCTCGTGTAAAGAAGCCACATGCTGTAACAACCTGCTTCTTCCTTTTGACGTAAGCAAGTTCCGAGGACGGAAATTATGTAACACTCTGTCCTTCTCTCCAGTGACTGTGAGTCTCGTTATGCGTGCCAAATCTCGATGGTGTGTTTCTAAACATATTATGTAAATTCTAAAGTACACCCAATGTTTCAAATGCACTGAAAATATTTATATGGGGTATTTCCAGTGTTATTGAACTAAGCTTGATTTTAAATAAGACAATTATAATATTTTTGAAGAGCTCCAAAAATATTATAATTGTTGAAAATCATTTTAATATTATTATTAAAATGATTTTATTTATTTAAAATATTATAGGATTTAATATTTATTTAAAATATTTAAATAAGACTTCATCATTTTATTAATGATGAAGGAATATTATTTTATAACCTAAAGTTTAGTTTAAATAATATTCTACCTTAATTTCTCTCAGTGTTTTTAATTAAGTTAATGTTAACGCATTTTCAAATCAGTGTTTTAATTCTCCACCGTTAGATCGTTTTGAAGATCCCAAGATAAAGGGATCAGGATTAAAACCCAGTCCCTCTCTCTTTCTCCCTCACTTTTCCCTCCCCGCTTTCTCTCTTCCCTCTCCCTTACGTCGTGCGCTGCAAGCCTCCTCCCTCTCACCCGATTCTTCCATAGCCTAGCCCAGCGCTGCCGTGCACTGCCCGGTCTCACCTCCACCACCAAAAGCCTCCTCTCACGTCGACAAGCCCCTACCACCGAACCTAGCCTCTACCTCGCAGCCATCTTCCCGGTCGCACACTTGCAGCAACCCACGCACGGTAGCCCTTTCCACCTCCATACGCGGCTACCCAGGACACCACACCTCCACCACCTCACACCGATGACCGCCTCTCACAAACCCAGCCACCACGGACCTCCCTCTCTCTCTCCATCGCACACATGCATAACACCTATAAAAATGGGTTTCTCATGGCTTCAATGGCACCGATGGCCCTAGCACCGCCGTGCACCGGTTCCAGCCCCCCCAAGCACCACCACAAGCCTCCTCCTCCTTTCCCCTAACTCCCCATGAAGCCCCATGGCCTCCCTCAACCGCACGCCCCCTCACTTTCTAGCACACAGGTTCCACCTGTTGGCTTAGATCCGCTGCCCTGCAGCCACTATGGTGCCAGCCCAACGCCACCACAAGCTCCACCGCACCTCCCTCAGCTCCTCCATGGTCAGCCATGACCATCCAAGACCTCCCTCTGATTTCCCCTATTTGAGACCCACGACCTTAACTCCTCCACGAGCAGCCGTGTCTCCGACGTGTGCCACCTCGGCACCACCACAAGACCACAACTCAAGGACCACGACTAGACCCTCCTACGCCTAGACCCGCACCTCTAGCCACCTCCAATGGCCTAGACAACCATTGTACGTGGCTAACCGCCACTGTACAAGGCTAGATACACTGTGTACCACCCCTCACTGCCACCACGAGGCCACCATGAGCCTTTCAAAGACCACACATAGCTATCCAAATGCCCAAATAGCCACTGTATGTGGGTTAGCTGCCACGTACGACCCTTCCGACATCATCGACTGTGACGATCAGTGAGCAATGCACGGGTTATCCTATCGATCGTATAACTCTCTATCCCTCGTTATTTATGTATTAGTTGATTGGTTAGGTTGTGTAATGTGTTGTTAGTATTGTAGAATTCGTTGTGTAGTATGGAGATGTGATGTACTGTGTATGTGAAGTGTTAGGCGTATCTGTGTACTGTGCTATATAGTGTTGTGGACTGTGATGTATTGGTGGCGTGGCGTCATGTGGATTGGGAAGAGAGTGTATACTCTCATGGCGTAGTGTGGGATAAGGAGAGTATATGTAAAATATACCCTCCTGGTATAATGTGGAATGTGAAGAGTACACGCAGAGTGTACTCCATGAGGTGCAGCGACACATTGTGTGGCGTGTTGCATAGATAAGGATGGTTGTGTGGTTGATGGGTGTAGAGCATGGTGAGTAGTGTCGGGAAGTGTGAAACAGTGTCCCGAAGTAGCTGTGATGTGACCTATAGTCTAAGGTGACAAGTGTCACCGTAATTGACTTATGGCTTGAAGTATGTGTGAAGTGGTAGAATAAGTGTAAGAGTGCGCAGCGGAAGCATGGTTACTGGCAGTCGTGCTTTTGATGGGTGAGGAGTTAGTATAGGAATGGCGTAGCAGGAACATGACGAGATGTCACGATGTGACGGGAGTACATGAGGGATCGTACTCGTGATGAGTTAGAAGTTGGCGTAGAAATGACGTAACGGGATGTCAGGTGACGTGAGACGATGTAGCTTGGGAGTAGTCTCGAGCTATATGACGTGACATAAGACGTAGTTGTGAATGGAGTCTTGTAGTGTTAAGTGTTGGGATGAACTGTCAAAAGGGACGGGTAGCATGAAGAGTCATGCTAGCCAGGTTAAGAGAAGGTTGGTATCGGAGTACAGTGCTTGTCCCTATGAGCATGTGATCAACGTGTTATATGTTGGTCTTAGGTGATGAAGGGGTAAGGTACATGTGTAAATTGATGAGACACATGTGCCGAACAGATTCACCATATGTAATGGGTAATCTGTCCTAAGCACAGGCACACGGTACTTAAGCCTCAGAGTCGACTTAAAGCCATGTGGCGTGTATGGATGGGAATAAGGATTAGTGTGAGCTAAGGTGCATGGAGGTAGTGACGGGCGTATTGTCTAGGATTGGGATGCGTGACTCCGTTGGTCAAAATCATGCGTCGGAATGTGGTCAATAGGAAGAGTAAGATGAAGGTCTTAGTGTCTTAATTCTAAGGTGAATCATGGGTTCACTTTAGTGGATAGGCACCGTAAGTGGATCCCGAAGGGTTTTAGCGTAGTAAAGGGCACGTGAGATCACAGGATAGAAGGAGAATGTTTCAATTGAAGTGTAGCTCTATTTCTAGTTTAAGTTGCTTATGCATTAGATAGAGAATGACATTAAGGTTATGTGTATGCATGTAGGTTGCCATCTGACACGCACATGAATAGACTGCATGATATGAAAGAAGTATGGAGTCCCGGTAAGTATTACGTTCATACTCTTCTAGAGTTTTCTAAAATATACAAAATGAAAAGGAAATGATTTTCCTTTACGAGGCCTTACTAAACGACACGAAAGATATTTTACGAAAACGTGCTAAGTATAAGTGTTCAAAGGTATACGTATGTACGACCCTCCTTGGCAACCTCTTTTTATGCACCTAAAAATATCAATTGTATGCATGTGAATGGATGAATATATGTTGTATCTATTGTCTATATTTTTTTCAAGAAAAGAAACGTTGAGGCTGATGCCTGATGCTTTAACTGATGCTTTGAATGACGCGAAGAAAGTATTTTGTTTTAAAATGTCCCTACGAACTGATGTTTTATGGATGCCACGAACCGATATTTTAAATGATGCCATGAAGGACGATGTTTAAGCCCATGCTTTTAAATGACGTTTTCCATGAACGAAATGTTAAATGAAAGATAGAGCTGAAATGAACTAAAAGAAATGACTGAAAGAACTAAACTGAAAGAAATGACTGAACGTTTAATGTATGAAAATACGTAACGGCCACATGAATGAATGAAAAGGGTACCAAATGAATGGTCAGATTGCAATGCCGGGTAAGTAGTGCTAGTAGTGCACTCAGTGCTGTCCCCCGACTGAAAAGGGATTCCCAACCTTTGGCCACCGGCGGAGTCTGGGTCAAAAGGAAGACCGCTAGCCCAACACATTGGGCGTAACAGTGTGTACCAGCCAATGAAAGTGATAAAAAATAATGTATGAATGTATGAACGTATGAATGCATGAATGCATCACATTCTTTAAAAAATGAAGACACTGACGAGAGAAACGTTTTACGAAGAGAAAACCCATTTTTAAAGAAAAACTTCATCCAGTGATGTTTTCAAACGAACGCACGCATGCATGTAGGTATAGTTTGTATGGTATGATGAATGCATGAATAAAAATCTATGTTATTATATTTTAACATATGAAGTAATGCTTATGAGTCATCGACTTATTTTAGTTTTTATGCATGCCCCTCCCCCCACAGGGATTGAATGAGCAGCACGCGTCAAGATGGACACAACCCAAGGGGAAGAGCACAAAAGTCTAGGCATGAGTGTTTAAATGTATGAGAGGCCTTTTTGTTGTTAAAATTGATGTTTTCCACTGTATACCTCTTTTATTCTCAAAGCACATTTTATTTTATAACGTAGAGTCTTGCACCCTGGGTATGGAAGTAAAAAGTTTTAAATCGAACGGTAATTCCCGTTGTCCTTTTCTAAAATCATTTTATAAAAAGTCCTACCACAAGGACGGACGTTACACATGCCTCTCTTGAACCACTGTGGACAACCAAAGAAACCATCGGCAACCTTTGAACAGTCACCATAGCTAGCCTTAAACCACCATGAAAACAGCCCAGGCAAACACAAAGACCTTTGTTTTAGGCAATCCAAAACAGAGGACCCACTGCACCTTTAAACCACCTTACAAGACGCTGCCTACTATTAGACTATGTGATAAACCAGCTACGCAACATACCAACAGCACAGCAACAACAAATCATTATTGTGCACTGGAGAGAATACATTATATTATTCTCTACTATTATTGTAACCATAAAATATTCTTTGATTCCTTATGTAAAGCCTATATATAGACATAGTGTTGATAAATGAAATTATGTAGAATATTCAACATTTGCATTCTTCTTACATGGTATCAAGAGCCCTCTAACTAAGCTCATTTTTTCAATCCATGGCAACATCCTCTTCCTCCCTTTCCTCGGTACCTTCCATTGCTTCTACATTTTCTCACATTGTTACCACCAAACTCCCCATAGAAAACTATCTCCTTTAGAAAGTTCAAACCACAGCTTTCTTAAGAGGTTAAGACCTCTTCTCCTATGTTGATAGCTCGCTTCCCTCCCCACCTAAATTTCTCACTGTGGCCACAGACCAAATACCCAAACCTAATCCTGCTTTCTTAGTCTGGAGGCGTACTGAACAATTGGTCCCAAGTGTGATGTTCTCCTCTTTCTCAGAATCCATTCTAGGTCACGTGTTGTCATCTTCCACATCTAAAGCATTATGGTATTTCCTCTCCTCCATGTTCTCTTCTCACTCCCAAGCAAAAGAGTTCCAGGTTAGGTTCCAACTTACCAACCTCTCTCGTGGTGAACTAACCATCTCTAAATATTTTGGTAAAGTTCGTCTTCTAGCCGACTCCCTTGCTGCAACAGGCACTACTCTATCTGATAAAGAGCTTGTTTCCTATCTCTTAAATGGCCTCGGACCCTCCTATGAACTTCTCGTAACTTCCATTACAACCAGATCTAACCCTTTGACCATTCATGAATTGTATCAACTCCTGCTCATTCAAGAGACTAGACTTGCGCATCTTACCAATAGCACAACATCTTCTCTTGAATTTTCTGCAAATTTTAGCTCTGCTAGTGGGACACGAGGACGTCCTTTTCAATGAGCTGGGAGACAGGGCCATGGTTGTGGGAGACATTTCAACAACAATCTTGGTGGTCGTGTTGGTTTCAACAAGTCATCCCAACAGCACACATCAACACGGCGACATGCCCAGTTTGTAACAAAATAGGGCATGTTGCCTTCCAATGCTGAAACAGGTTTAATCATTCTTACCAATAAGATTCTTCTAGTAGTTTTTCTACAAATTTCACTGCGCCTAGCTCTTACTCAGAGAATGTGTGGTACCCCGATTCCGCTGCTACGCATCATATCACAAATAAATTGTCCAACTTGAATCTCTCATCAGAACAATACAGTGGAGATGACACTATCAGGGTTGGCGATGGCACGGGACTCCCCATACAAAATTTTGGTGACTCTTCTCTTCTCTTCCCTCATCTTCATCTTCATTTCTTTTTAAAAATCTTCTTCATTTTCCGTCCATTACCAAGAATTTGATCTTTGTCCTTCGTTTTTGCATAGACAATCAATGTTTTTTTGTGTTCCACTCATCACGTTTCTCTATTAAGGATTCACAGACAAAGCAAACGCTCCTCACCGGGCCAACCCATGATGGGTTATACGCGTTTCCCACTGTCCCTTCATCTTCTCCTTCCATCCATGTCAGTCAGAAGACCTCACTTCCGCAATGGCATCACAGATTGGGTTACCCTTCCCTTGCTCTTGTTCATTGTGTTTTGAACAACAGCTACTTGACGTTTTGCTCCTCAGATGCTTCCTTCAAATGCCCAGTTTGTCCACTTGCAAAATCACATCAGCTCCCTTTCCCTTTAAGTCGGGCTGAGTATCATAGGCCTTTAGAGTTAATTTGCTCAGACCTTTGGGGCCCATCTTCACATGTATCTCATTTGGGTTATAAATACTATGTTTCCTTTGTGGACCACTAGACTAGATTCACTTGGCTTTTCCCAATGAAACAAAAATTTGATGTTCTTCAAATATTTTCCAAGTTTTTACCATCTGTTGAAAGAATGTTTAACAACAAATTAATAACCTTACAAACTCATGGAGGTGGTGAATTTAAACCCATCACCTCCATGTGTCACAAACTTGGAATTCAACATCGTCTCTCATGTCCTCACACTCATCAACAAAACAGATTTGTTGAGAGAAAGCACCGTCACATTGTTGAAACCGAACTTGCTCTCTTGGCCCAAGCATCTCTCCCCTTTTCATATTGGGTCGATGCATTTGAAACAACAGTTTATTTAATAAATTGTCTCCCCTCTCCAACATTAAATCACAAATCTCCATATTCTTTGATTTATAATCCTGAACCCGATTATAATTTTTTGAAAGTTTTTGGATGCATTTGTTGGCCCAACCTTGGACCATATCTCTCACACAAATTCAATTTTCGGTCCACTCCTTGCTTATTTCTTGGCTACAGTTCTTCACACAAGGGATACAAGTGTTTAGATCTCTCAAACAAAAGATTATACATATCACGAGATGTCACTTTTGATGAAAATACATTTCCTCTTGCAAAATCTCGGCTCAATACAACCTCTCAATCACGACCCACAATCTCTTCTCAGTTTACTCCTTCTACCCAAGCCTCCTTACCCATACTATCTCCTTCCATAGTTGGCCCAGCTCCACACCTATCTTCCATTGGCCCAAATCTCTCAAACTCACCCTCATCTCTTGGCCCAGGTCTCAGTCCAATATCTCAATTCCTTCCCCAGCATCGTCTTCTACCTCCCAACCTCATAAAACATCAAACACTTCATCCCTCTTAATCACCACCGAACCTCCCATTCTTGTCCCTCCTCGATCATCAATAATAACTCATGCCTAGATCAATTCCTCCTATCCTAGAATGCTATCTGATGGCACGGTGCCTTACCTAACCCGCCAGTGCCTCACAACCATTGTTTCTGTTCCCGATAAGCCTTTAAGCTACGCAGTGGCTTCAAAATTTCCAGATTGGCATTTGGCTATGGCTCAGGAATTTAGTGCTTTGACTCAAAACCTCACTTCGATGCTTGTACCACCTGCTCCATCTTCAAATATTCTTGGTTGCCGCTGGATATATCGAACAAAAACTAATGCAGATGGTTCTTTTCAAAGATGGAAGGCTCAATTGGTGGCAAAGGCTTTCCACCAACAGCATGGACTTGATTACCATGAGACAATCTGTCTCATCCTATCCATTGTTGTGTCTAGGTGTTGGGCACTGTGCCAGCTCGATATTGAGAATGCATTTTTGCAAGGAAATCTCACTGATAATGTCTTCATGCAGCAGGTTCAAGGCTTTTTAGATCTAGCTCATCCTACCTTTGTGTGCAAGCTCAACAAGGCAATTTATGGGCTGAAGCAAGCTCCAAGAGCCTGGTTGACAAGCTCAGTTCATGGCTAGTTAAGTATGGTTTTTCTCCCCTCCAAAGCTGATCCTTCACTCTTTATTTCAGTACTGGTGCTGTGAAAATTTTCTTGCTTGTCCATGTCGATGAGATACTAATAACTGCCTCTAATTCTTCTGTTCTTGATACTTTGATTGTTGCCATGCATACTGGCTTCCCTATTTGGGATCTGGGAAATTTGTCTTTCTTTTTGGGCCTTGAAATTGATCATACCTCAAATGGCTTGTTGATGTCCCAAAGAAAATACATCAAAACCTTACTCACCCGCAACAACATGCTTCAGTCTAAACACATATCGTCACCTATGGCAGCATCCCTTAAGCTTTCTAAGTTTGATTCCCCTGATTTTGATGATCATGTTCTCTACAGATGCCTAGTTGGAGGCTTTCAATACCTCAATCTCACTCGCTCATATATTTCATTTGCAGTAAATAAACTTTGCCAATTTATGCACTCACCCAAAATTACTCATTAGAGTGCACTGAAAAGGGTCCTTCGTTATCTCAAGGGTACAATAAATCATGGCTTATTTTTTGCTTCTGAATCACACTTTGTTCTTCAAGCTTATTCTAATGCAAATTAGGGTGGTTGGCCGGATGATCGACGATCAACTGGAGGCTTTTGCATCTATCTTGGTAACCATCTCATATCATCGAACTCTAGGAAGCAAAAAACAGTAGCTAGATCATCTACAAAAGCTGAATACAAGTCCTTGGCCTCTTCGGCAACTGAATTAATATGGCTTAAAACTCTTCTCAAGGAACTTGATTTGTTTCTACCTCAAGCACCAACACTTTGGTGTGACAATCTTGGAGCAACATATTTTTGTGCTAATCCTATCTTTCATTCAAAACTCAAGCACAAGGATATAGACTACCATTTTGTACGGGATCGTGTCGCTGCCAACACTCTCAGAATTTCTTTTTGTAGCTCCAAAGACCAACTAGCAGATGTTCTTACCAAACCGTTAGTTGCAGAAAAGTTCAATCAGTTTAAAGCGAGTCTCCAAGTGGTTGACACCCCTTTGGACTCGAGGGGGTGTGTTAGACTATGTGATAAGCCAGTTACGCAGCATACCAACAACACATCAACAACAGATCATTAGTGTGCACTGTAGAGAATACATGTTGTTATTCTCTACTGTTATTGTAACCATAAAATATTCTTTGATTCCTAATGTAAATTCTATATATAGACACAATGTTGATAAATGAAATTACGTAGAATATTCTGCAAGACGCTGCCTACCACCAAGCCATATCGTCAGCTTCATTCACTCACCTCTGTGTCCCAACATGCCCAGACACCTTGGTCCATTCATGCCGCCACTGACCGCCATGCGGAGCAGTCAACATCTTACTGAGAAGCCCCCTTGCTCTCTCTCTCTCTTCAGAGTCTCTCCATCACGCATGTGGGAAGCAGAGTGCGCCATCGTGATTGTTGGCTCAAGCCACCAGCCCTGTTGAGCCTCTCCTCCTCCCTTGGTGAGTCTAAGACCTTTGTCGCACGGCCTCATACTCTGGTGAGTCCTCTGTCATTCACAAAGATGGGTTGTCTTTTTTTACCTTCCCGTAGTATAACCATTGAAGCGTTATTGACCAAAAAAAGTTAAACTAGTTAGCGTCTGACACCACATGCCATACATATTTTAAATTTTAAATTAATTAAATTTTTTATTCTTGCTAAACTAATTGAATTATTATACTTATTATTCATACATCACATATTTGTTATGGAAAAAAGGAAAACAAATTAAAAGAAATGTGGTGTGTAATGTGTGATATGTGGAGTGTTGGGTAGACTTATTCAAAAACAAAAATGCTATCTAGTTATTTTGTCATGGCTTTTTCTGTAAAGTACCTGAAGAATTCTTTTAAATGTTTTACATTATTGTCCTTGATAGGTAAGCCTTGGAAGAAAAATTATTGACTTGGGCTGAGCTTAACTTTTAAAATTGGACATGTATATTAAGTTGGGCTTGGTTTTATTGTAATTAAGAAACTATTATATTATTTTAAGTTGGGCTGGTCTGAAAAAGGGAATTTAAGTGTGAATGCCTTAAATAGGTGATGTTCAGGAAGTCATTTTGTGGTTTAGTAGTGATGGGTTAGAAGAATTGGAACTATAGAAATTATTGTTGTAGAATTGTTTAGTTGTGACATTTATTTAGATGCGCTAATTTATTTTGTATTAATTTATAGTATGTAATAATTATGTCTAGGTGATAATCAATCTTGACCCACGCTATTGTGAGGATATCTAGAAAAATTGAAGAGTTAGGGAAGCGGGTCTCCTATGTTAGACTATGGATAAAAAGAAATGGACTGAGTTTAATTTTATGAAAAATATGCATATTTTGTTATAAAAAGAAACTTGAAAACAACCTCGGTCATTTTATTTACATTATTCAGATGTCTGTACAGGAATAGAATTTTTTTTGTCATAACTGGTGTAGACATAAGCAATATTTTTGGCATTCTGTTCTCAATGGTATAAAAAGAGCGAATATGAAACTTTGAAAATTTGTGCATGGTTATTTAAGATGCTCTAAATCTGTTTTGATTATGTGAAAATGATCTAAATCTATTTAGTACTCTGTTATGATATGATGTGGCATCTGAAAATCTTTGGCATGATATTCTATTTTGTTCTGTCCTGTTCTGTTTCGCTCTGACCTTACAGGGGTGTAAAATTGTGGCATCTGTTTGGGTTGGTACCAAGTTCTCTGTTTATGGTGCACCTAGTTTGGAAACAAAGTGGTCTTTTATGTGGTTTCTTCTATGTGCATACTCGGAGCTCTGAGAATAATGAGGGGAAGACTTACATCCTATTTATGCTCGGTTTAGCGGCCGACACAACCTTACTATGAGCGTTAAACATGTTCTCTATTTCGATATGATGCCTATGTGATGATAAGATGATATTCAGTTATGCTTGGCAAAGGAATTTTGTATATGAATACTTCTAAACCCCTCGCTCTGATATTTTGATAACATGTTTTGTTCTGTATTCTGAAATTGAAAATTTTTTATTCTGCATTTTTTGGTATGTAAATGGCTCATATTTACATACTAATATATGTTCTCTACTTACTGAGTTGTTGATAACTCACCCCTTATCTCTACAATATTTTTAGATATTTTTTTATTGTTTCAGCTAAGGATCCTAAATAAGAAGCATGAGTAAAGTTATGTAAACATAGTGGATTAAGTACAAAGAGGACACTTTGATTATGAGAGAATTTGATTCAGTAGAATTTTTTTGTTCTGTTGAGCTAGTATTTTGGAAGGTTGGCATTTATTTTGAGACTTTGCAGTGTCTTAGATTAATTATATTGGAGTAGTTGATTTGAAACAAGGAGTTCAATGTGTCATTGAGACTTTGAAGTTTATATCTATACTGTGAGATGTACTTTTTAAGTGGCAAGAAGTAACTCTTTGACCCATCTGGGTAAATGGCGCTACAGTTGGTATTAGAGCCAGGTTTGAGATTCTGCAGACTTTAAAAATGATTTGGATGAGATCTAAAGTTTTGGAATTCTGTGGACTTCAAGAAATTATTTTCATGATATTAAAAGTTTTAGAATCAGCATACTTATGGGTTTTGTCCTACGAAATTTGAGGTTTTAGATTTTGCAAATTTTAAGAAATGATTTTCATGACATTTGAGGCTTTAGATTTTGTAGGCTTTTGCTATAGACTTTATGAAATGATTTTGATAGGATTTATTGTTTAGATTTTTAAGGCATACAAAAGCTTGATCGAATGCCAAGTTTTAGATCCTACAAAATTTAGTATAGATTTTGTCAAATCCGAGGTTGTAGATTCTAAAAACTTTAAGGAATGATTTGTATGAAAGTCACGGTTATAGATTCTGCAGATTTTAGGGAATAACTATCATTAGATTTAAGGTTATGGACTCTGTAGGCTTTTGGGCAAATGGATATTATCGAATTTAATGTTGTAGTTTCTGCACATTCTAGGAAATAATTCTTATCTTATTTTTAAAAGAGTATTGATGATGCAAACTTTAGAATATTGTTCTTAAAAGGTGCAAGCCTATGGATTTTCAAGATTCAAGGATATGAATTCTGTCAGATCTAAAGATATAGGTACAACAAACTATTGAAAATGATATTTTATATTTGATAGTATAAGAAGTAATCAAACTAAGATGAGAGTATGTTTGGTGGATTAGCTGGTACTAAAGTAAATTTCTATTCGAGTTTTGACGAATGCTGGCGGTCGTTGAGATTGATTTTGGTACCACAAATTTAAATGCAAATTAGAATTGAGGAGATGAGCTTTTAAGTATACGTTCTTGGGTTGAATTTAGAGGTGCATTTGTTTAGTTTGGTTAGAATGGTGTTGGAACCATTAAGCTCGTGTATTTTAGATGGGATGTGCTGACTTTCAACTAGCTGGGTATGACTTGCATTAAGTTGTAATTAGGAACATCTCCATCGTAAAGATGTTCACTTGTATATGTATTGACACGTATAGGAGTTGAGAAAATAAATGTCAACTCTCTTCGCTACAAATGTTTTAATCATACTACCCTTGTTCGCTCCAACTAATTCCAAGTTGAAAAACAGTACACAAACCAAAATCCATGTGACATGAACTTGTAACTCTTTTTCTTGTCGTGGACTGTATGAACATGCAATGTCGAGGACTATGTAATCATGTGACAATACATTGAACATTTTATGTTATGGCTTGAAAATATTAGAACATGCAATTTACGTAACACAAAATCATAGGCAATAGTATTCAACACATACTAAGGCAGGAAACAATTTCTTAAACCAAACAATTGCTCATGATCGATTCATTTGAGAACATATAAGCATAATACACAGGAAACAGTTTTGAGCTTTTATTTCTAAGCACGTCCGAATTATCAAGAACACGTAAGCATGACAATATCATCATGTAAATCCAATTACAAGATATCATGAAACAAGAGATTTTCAACCAACAAAACTTGTTCACATGTTAACATACAATAACGCAAAGTTTACACGGCATATACGAATATTATCCGAGGTAGGTTGAGAGTCCACTTACAAAATCCACAATAATGTAATACGGTCAAGCAAGCTGTAAAAAGGGTTTGTTTAACTTATTAGAAACAAGATGACAAAACCCTAATTTGACGTGTGTGGTTGTGCTAGAGTTTTTCTTGCTCATGGTGGCACTCCAAGCATTCGGCCTAGAGGCCCTTGGTTAGATGGTGGTCGTGTTTTCCCTTGACCTTGGCTAGGTCTTGGGTGTGTACGTGCGTGTAGGGCATGTATGAGATGTGGTTGTTATGCATCATGGCTAAGATCCCTAGGAAACGGGATGAAGACTACTATTTCTAGCTTCAGCCTTCTCCTTGGGAAAATCCTAGTTCTTCTCAAGAATCTTCTTATAAGTAAAAGGTCAAATGTTGGTGTGTGGTGGCGGGGGTTTCCCTTGAAACCATGCGCTAGTGACCCCCATCACCCCTTGCGTTTGTGCGTGTGTGCGTGGATAGTGGGAGTTAGGATGGTATTGTGCGGCTCCTCCATTAAAAATGCAGCTCCTAGATTCTTTCCTTGCTTGTGGTTGGCGAGGTGAGAGAAAGGAATGGTGTTTGTTTGGAGAGAAAGTGAAAGTATGTGAGAAAGTGATGAGACAAAGCTTTCCTTGGTTGGTCGTGTAAGAGAGAGTGGAGAGGAAGAAAGTATACATAAAATTGAAATGGCATCCAAAGGAAAGGACCTTTGGACGTTGACCTCGTCCCTTTTTATAGCTCTCCAAGTCCCATCTCCCTATGTCATAGAGAAGCTCAAAGGGTGGTCTTGCACAATTGCCATGTGTCACCCCTTCTAGCTTAAGCCGAAATTTCTCCCCCTCTTCCCCATCATTTTCTACATGTTGGGAACCTCAAAGGTCTCTTTAAAAATAGGACAAATGTCATGGCTCCCACTAAAATTCTCTAGAAGCCCTTTGGACATGACTCACTTATGAACTAGGTTCGATGAACCTTCTTGGGCGTGTATGTCCTTAACTCAACCCTAAATCTTCCTTGGACAATGGGCGTGTGCATGCTCAGCAAGTGGCATGTGGGTGGTTCTAGCCTTAGTTGTCCACTCATTTTCCTTCTTCCCACAAAGATTCTTCTAGAGCCTTGGTGATTGTGTGCATGCGTTTTCCCTATGGATCCCTTTCTTTTCCCCATGTGTCTCTCCTTAAAACTCTAAGTGTGTGGCAAGTGGCATGAGAGAGAAAGAGGGTGTGTAGTGGATGAGACCCCTAGGAACTAGGATTTGCTTCATTCCAGGTGCCCTTTCCTCTTACCAATCATTGCTTCCTTCTAGAAAAATCCCATCCCAAGTGCATGCATGACACTTGGCAAAAATTTTGGTTGGTATTTCTTAGAAAGACGTGGTACACCCCTTTGCCTAACCCTTGGAGCTTCTTGGAAACGTGTGCCTAGGCCCTTTGACATCCCCCATGTTCCACTTCCCTATGCCATCTTCTAGAAATCCTCTTACCCCTCAACATGCGTGACAAGGGTCAAACGGTTGGTTAGCTTGTCATAGTTGGTGTGTAACCCTCATGGCCGAAACTTTAAGGGTCTTATTGGGGGTTCCATGCCTCTATTTTGTAGTGGTTCTAAGTGTCTCTTCCCTTTCCTAATCATTACTCAAAGCTTTGGAAATTACCAAAATCTTGTGGAAGGCGTGGGAGGCTTTTGGGTTAGTGAAACGCTAAAGTCTCTCACCCCTTTATGCCCCAAATCACATCTATATTCATGGTGTCTCATGGGTGGGATGTGCATGTCTAACAAGTGGCTGGCAGTTGGTGAGTTGGGCGTGTGCCCCAAGTTCCACTAGGGTTTCAAACCCTAATCCAAAGTGGTGGCCGAATTCTATGGGCCTTTTTGGGCCTCTTTGTGGGCTTGGACATCCAGCACCGAAACAAAATAATCAAATGGATGAAGCCCAATGCTTCTAAGTATTATACACCTCTTACTTGGCTAAGCCCGAGTTGTCACATTAATTGCATGTGGAAGTGATTAATCTACGTGATTAAACAAATGGTTTAGGGTTTGCAAACCAAGTTCAGGGTTTTGGTCAACACATGTGATTTAGGGTTTTGGTTGAATTCCAATGGTTTGGAGTTTCATTAGAGTTGAAACCCTTTTTTGGTTGGTCAAAATAGTATTTGTCATAGGTGGTATGATCACATGGCTTAATTTACCCTTCATTTCATCACACTTCATTCTTCATGTGACAAGTGTCTAGACACTATTCATAGGAGTGGTTAGGATTGTGCCATGTGTCCAATTAAAAGTAATCCTAGTAATTTTAAGTGGATTTAGACATTCTACATGACAATTTAATAATTGTTTGATCCAATATCCTGAGTGTTACTATTCATAAAAAAAGATTGTGAAATTTATTATTTCACTATAAAATCTTAAATAATCACACGAGTCTAGTGATGTAATTTGTTTCACGAAATTCGACTTCTAAGTATCTTAATTAAATAAACAGCACTCTTGATTACTATTCATCTGGGAAACGTAACATTGTACCGTAAAATCCTAAATATTCACCCGAAGCTAACGGTGCAATTTGTTTTGGAAACTTATACTCCTTATTGCCTTAAATAAATAGAAAGACAACTCTATCACCTAGGGGGTTGGGATCCGACTATGCTAATAGGCTAAGGATAGTTTGGATGCTGAAATAATTCAGATGATCTAAGTTGATCTATGAATAGTAGTGTTTTGTGTGTCCCATTAAGATGTGCTTGAATGTAAATAGGTCGAGACACGTGTTTGAATGTATGAAATAGGTTGAGATGAGTTATTTTTATAGGAATCTGAAAAATAGTTAGTCCCATCAATGATTGATTTAAGATGAGTTGACTTAATTTCAATAACCAAACACACGCTAAAACCTAATTGATTGCTTGATTTGTGAAATCTTTTCAGGATTCACTATGTTCTCTAAGGTCAAAGAAATTCAATAATTGAATTTCTTTTTAGGTCATTGCAACATCTCACATGCAAGAAAACATGTTCCAAAATAGTGTCATTCATGTGCTTGGTTTTCTTTTGTAAAAAAGAAACTACACCATTATTTGAATTTGCATTGTCAGGAGTTGTTGTAAGTATTTCTGGCCGCCCCCAATCAATTACGTACATTTCTATGGCCTTACCAAGTGTATTATGATTTTTAACTAAATAAAAAGAGGATCTTCTTGTGTAATTTTCAATCATCATCTATAAAATGTGTCGTTGCACACATGTAGTTGAGGTTTTACACAGATGTCTATGTATTTGTGGCAAGGGAAATTCGTTGCCATTGAAGAGCACTTCTCAGCTTATGTTTTTACCTTAAATTCATACTATAACAATCATTGACAACTGTAACACGAGATGGGATCTCTACCCATTTAAGTTGAACAACAAGCATAAATCGTTTAAAACCCTTTCCTTCGACAAACCTAGACAGCTCATAAAAAAATAATCATTTCTGTTAAGGCTTCTCTACAAGCCTCAACACCAAAGGCTATAGGAACAAGCTCCCCACAACTACTTCCTCCATCCTTGGCCTTCCAATCTAAGGTAGTTTGAGAATTATTCGTCTTATTGAACGAAAATTTCTTACATTAATGTTCAATGTGATACTTCATGGGTTTTCTATCGTTCACCTTCATATCACATGCATAATCGGCACCACAGTAATTGCATGCAGCTCTAAGCTTTAGTTGGATCACATTTTGTTATTGTTGTGAAGTGATCTCAAACCATTGACCAAATTCTACGCACACCACTAGGTCTACTACTACTCGATTTAATACTCACATGAGTGCGAGTGAAGGAATGCCTTGCCCTTGTGTTGAATCTTTAGCATTATCTGCGACAGAGTCTTCCGCTTGTGTTTCTTTTGAAGTGTCCATCTAGAAAATAATTAAACAGAAATTAACATAATTCAGATCAACATACTACTAATTACTAATTACTAACAACAAATAACTTGCTTAACATTAACATTAACATACGAACAGTGGCATAATACTAATTCACATTAACATTAACATACAAAAATTAACATACTAACAACAAATAACTCACTTAACATAATTCATATTAACAATAAATAGTGGCATACTACTAATTACTATGGTGTTAACATAATTCACTTAACAATTACATGCTTCTCATATTAGTTACCAAGTACTATATCATTATATGTGTAGAGTAGTAGTTAAAATGGCATCTGTTTTGTTCACAAAAAAATAAAGAAAAAAAAACATTCTGATTAGGTGGATTTGGTACCTTAGATGCGGCGGAGGGATGTGACTTAGGAGATGCAGAAATTGATCCTTCTATGAAATTAGGACCATAAGAAATAGATGAATACAGAGAGAGGTGGAGATCAGGCAAGAACGTGGCCAATGTTGTGTGATTAAATCACTTAGGTGAAAATTTCAAAATTCAAGTTTTTTGGACTTTTTTTCCAAGGAACAACATCAATCGGGAGAATGAGAAGGAGAATGAGAAGGAGGTTAATGGAAATTCGAAAGAGGTCTGTCAAGATGCTAGTGCAAAACAGAGTAGTCTTGTTGCGGAACAAAGTGGTGAAGGTAATATAGAAGTGGCGATTGGGGCTGTTCCGACGACCAATCCTCAGAGGGAAGTGGAAGAAGGGGAAATCATGCATGACGAAGTTAATGATTTAGTGGGAACAGGGGCTATGCATGAGGAGTATCAAGGGGAAAAATATGTGGAAGAACTTTTTGTTGAAATTGAGCAGGTTGCTAATAGAAGTGTTGGCCAATGTTTGGAGGTACAGGAGGCAGATGTATTGATAGTAGACGGATAGGGGTTGGTGAGCGACGTGCCAGTGCATATTCATGATGTGGTTTCCAAAATATTGCAAGAAGAATGTCTATTTTCTAACGTGAATGTGACTCATGAGTGTGAATCTGATCGAGAAATGGAGGGAAGTGCGCCGGAGAAGTTATCTTTGGAAAAAGGCTATAGCTCGGATAAGGATGTGCAAGATCACTTTCTAAAACCGAGTTCTAATGGGAAAAGTGTGAAGAAATCTCATCGGATGGTCACTCGTCTGAATAAACTTAATTTATGATTAGTAAAATTTTAGTTTGGAATGTGCGGGGGTTGGGCTCGTCAAGAAGTCAGTTAAAGAAGCTTGTGAAAGATCTGGTGCCTTCTTTGGTGGTTCTTTCTGAACCATTCACTGAGGAAAATATGATGTCTAGGTGGGCGAGTTTTTTGAGTTTTCCAAATTGTTGTGCCAATGAGTCTGTGGGGGGGAAGATTTGGATTTTTTGGAGTGACGACGTAAAGTTTAAGGTGATTCATATGTCAGATCAACTTGTTTCTAGTTTTTTTAGCTTTGAAGAACAGAGTGTTTTGATGTCTTTTGTCTATGCAAAATGCCGTCAATCTGATCGCAGAGAGTTATGGAGGGACCTGGTGCATGCTAAGAGGGAGGATATTCCTTGGCTAGTATAGGGTGATTTTAACATTATACGGGATGATTCTAAGCGTATGGGTGGCAATCCGAGGCCTTTATTGGCTATGGAGGAGTTCAATTCGTGTTTGGACAATTGTGGTCTTCTGGATGTTGGAGTGAATGGAAGGAACATGTATGGAGGTTCATCTAGAAGCTGGGCAAAGCTGGACCGAGCTCTATCGAATGCGGCTCTTTTGCAGAATTTTCCAGATATTTGCTATGAATATGGCAAAAGAGTGTCTTCGGACCATAATCCTGTGATCATTCGGTTTCAAAGGGAGGTTTGTAGATATGGACCTTCACCTTTTCGATTCCAGAATATGTGGTGTACGCATCCTGTTTTTGAAAGTGTGTTGCGAAAGCTTGGAGGGATGATGTTAAGGGATCGGGTTTAGTTCGCTTAGCGACAAAGCTCAAAAGAACTAAGGTGGCCATTCGAAACTGGAATCGACAGGTCTTTGGGCGTGTTGATCACGTCATTAAGCAATTACAGGAGCGTAAGGAAGGATTGGAGGTCCAACTTTAGGGAAGGTACTCATCAGAAATAGAGGAAGAATTTTTTCTAACAAAATTAGAGCTGGAAGCCTGGGAAAAGAGAGAGGAAATTCGTGTAGCTCAACAGGCTAAGAAGAAATGGTTAGTGGAAGGGGATAATAATTCTAAATTGTTTCATGCTTTTGTGAATCAGAGGAGAAAAAAGTCCTTTATTTCATCACTGTCGCTGTCAGATGGGGAAGTTCTTGAGTCTCTCGAATCTGTTCACGAGGGTGTTATGCGTTACTTTCATGCTTTTTTAATTGGTGCAGGGCCTAATGAAAGAGCAGATATGGGTGATATTATTTTTCCTTTCATTTCTGAGGAAGAGATTTTGGTTTTATGTAGTGCGCCCACGGAGGTGGAGGTAAGAAATGCTATTCATTCTATCCCTAGACAGAGTAGTCCAGGTCCGGATGGATTTGGTTCGGTGTTTTTTCAAGATTATTGGGATATAGTAAAAGAGGAGGTTGTCGAGGCGGCTAGGGATTTCTTTAATGGGTCTCCTTTGCCTAGATTTTATTCAGCATCTTATATTGTGTTGATTCCAAAGGTCCCTAATCCTCAAAGTTTTGATAAACTTAGGCCCATTAGCCTTTGCAGTGTTAGTTATAAAATTTTTTCTAAGGTTCTGGTTGCGCGCATGATAGGACTATTATCTAGACTAATATCTCCGGAACAAGGAGCTTTCATTCCAGGTAGAAGTATTTTTGAGAATATCACTTTGGCACAAGAAATGGTGCATTCGTTGCACAAGAATTCTAATGGTGGAAATGTGATGTTGAAGGTGGATATGGCTAAGGCTTATGATAGGGTGGATTGGGCCTTTTTGGACTCGATTTTGAAGGGATTTGGTTTTTCCAAGCATGTGTGTGGGTTGGTGGCAAAATGTGTTTCTTCTCCTTAGTTTTCAATAATGATGAACGGAACTTACAAAGATTTTTTTTAAGCCTACCCAGGGCCTTCGCCAAGGGGACCCCTTGTCTCCTTATCTCTTTATTATTGTGCAGGAAGTTCTTTCTCATCTTATTAAGAAGGATTTTGAGGAGGAAATGATAGGGGCTTTCCATCATCCCCGAGGGGCGCCTTTGGTGTCGCATCTTCTATATGCAGATGATATTTTAATTTTTGCAAATGGGAAAAAGAGGTCTATTCGAAGGCTTATCAAAACTCTAAAGAGGTATGAGGACTGGTCGGGGCAGTTAATTAGCAAGGAGAAGTCAAGCCTTTTTTTGTCTCGGTGTATTGCTTATTCTAGAAGGCACAATTTATTACGGATGACAAGTTTTGTTGAATGTGTTTTCCCTGCCACTTATCTTGGTGTTCCTCTGGTTTCGGGACGGTTAACTACTCGAACATTAGAATCGCTAGTGTTAAAAATTAGAAATAAGGTGGTTGGATGGAAATTAAAGCTCTTATCTCAAGGGGGCCGGCTCATTTTGGTCAAGCATGTTCTATCTTCGATTCCGATTCATCAATTGGCGTATTGGATGTTCCCAAAGTTCTTTTAAATAAGATAAATTCTATGCTGGCGTCTTTTTTCTGGGGTGGAACGAATGGCAGAGGGAAGCAGAAATGGTGTTCTTGGTCTAATTGTTGTAAACCTATTTATGAGGGAGGATTGGGAATTAGAGATTTTGTTGAAGTGGAAACATCTCTGCATATGAAGTTTGTGTGGCACTTGTTGACAGTTGATAACTTGTGGACTAAATTCTTTAAGGCCAGGTATTTGAAAAATGGCAAACATTTACGGGAAGTAAATCCAAATAAGGGCTCTCAGTTTTGGAGGTCTATTATGCGTGTTGTGCCCGAAGTGCTAGATCATGTTCGATGTCAGATTAAGGAAGGAAAATCCTCTTTCTGGTTTGATCGTTGGCTAGCCTAGGGTCCACTATGTGCACAGGTTCAGAGAGTGCAAAATAATAAGCGGCAGGTTCGTGAGTGTTGGGATAGAGATGGGTGGAATGTTAACATGTTACTAGAGTTGTTGGGAGAAGAAAATGCTAATGTAGTGATGAGCTCAGGTTTATCTTGTAGGGAGGGGCTTGATATTCCCATCTGGGAGCCGTCAATAGATAGTAAATTTAATACGGCAAGCGCTTGGGAGGTTGTTCGCGATCATAGAGAAGAGGACCCGAGGTTAAAATGGTTTTGGCATCCTCTGCTCCCGAAGCGTGTTTCTATTTGCATGTGGAAACCTTGGTTTGCTTGTCATCTAGTTGATATGCGCATACAATCAGTGGGAATTCAGTTAGCGTCGAGGTGTAATTGCTGTCAAAATGGAAAAGTTGAATCTTTAGACCATGTTCTTTGCTCGGGATCAATTGCTCAAGAGGTTTGGAAAAAAGCAGGGGTGGCTTTGGGAATTAACTGTATGGCAACATCTACTTGGAAAGCCTGAATTATTTTATGGCTGAATTGTGCACGTCGTGCATCACAATATGGGATGTTGGTTGGTCTACTTCCGAGCCTGATCACTTGGAAGTTATGGGGGCGTAGATGTAAGGCTCGTATGGAGTCTATTTATGAATCGGCGGATGGAGTATGGATGGAAGTGAAATACTGGTTGCGGACAATCTCAAAGAATATGAATGGAGGGGCTTCTCCATCCCGAACGGATATTCAAGTTCTTCGTGCTTTGGATATTCCGACTAGATTTTGTATTAAACGTTCACCATGCATAGCTAGATGGCGTAAACCTGGGATAGGATGGGTTAAACTCAGTGTGGATGGCAGTTGTCGGGGAATCCCGTCAATTGTGGGGGTGGCAGTGTTATAAGGGATGATAGAGGAGTATTTAAGGCGGCATTTTCGTCGATGTTTGGACATGGCACAAATAATATGGCAGAACTGAGAGCTCTCATTGCTGGGATAGAGCTATGTAAGGATCTTGGATTTTATCAAGTGGAGATTGAATGTGATTCTTCTTTAGTGGTCCATTGGCTATCAAGGGGAGTTTGTTCAGCGTGGTACCTCTGGGACTACTGGGATGAGCTAGTAGAAGTTCTAAGGGGAGTTAACTTCTCGATTTCACATGTTTTTAGGGAAGCAAATCAAGTTGCAGATTTCTTTGCTAGACAGGGTGAAACTGGTATGGTTCGAAGGTATGGAGTTCATGATGCACTTCTGCAACAAGTGAGGGGCATACTTAGGCTGGACGCATCTGGTCTCCCCTCTCTCCGTCGTTGAGGTTTTCAGTTTTAAGGAATTCTTTATTGCGATTTAGCTAGCTGGGGTCATTGGTTAGTGGTTTGGTTGTTAATAGGCTTGTGCAAATTTTATTTGATGGTTATATTGGTATTCCTCCGCCTAAAGTGAGGGTTTTTTTAATAAACTTGAGATGGAGCTGCTATGTGTGTGGCTACCAGCTCTTCAAAAAAAAAAACATCAATCGGGATTTCGTACCGTAGATGCAATGGCAGCATGCGGTGGAGGGGCTGGAAGCTACGACGGGAGCATGTTAGGCTCTATGGTTTGTATCGAGCAGAGAGTAGGAGAATGAGAGATTGAGTGAAGGGGAGGCTTGTTGCATCAATGGGCATGTGTTCAAACGCACCGTTTCAATTGAAAATAAAGCTAAACGACACCATTTCAACACACGAGTAATTAAAAAAAAAAATTGAGTTGCGTGAAATGACGTCGTTTCATGCAAACCAACTCTTAAGTTTTTATATGTAATAAGATCTAAACGGCGTCATTTAGATCCTATTTCACTCTAAACGGTGCCATTTTCATGAGTTAGGAACAATTTTTCCTATTCTATTTTTGGCAGATATATTAATACAAAAATGATTTAAATTAGTACAATTAAATTTAAATACGCTCTTTAATATGGATTATGTAAATAAATCATTTTAAAAATAATGAATTTTAATAGATTTACGATATTACTAGTTACTAACTTAGTACTCAATACTCAATAGTATGATGATATTTAATGCATAATAGCCTATATTTTGACATTTTATATATGGTTAATGAATAATTATCATTGACCATAGATACTTCATACTTATTTGCAACTTATGTATCTCACAAAAATTTACCTAATTACTTTAATTAAGTGTAGATAGTAGAGATTGCATATAATATTATGATTTATCATGATTCATGTAATATATTAGTTAATTGATGGCATATTAGTAATTATATATTTAACACTTTATATTGTCAATAATGATAGGCTAGATGAAAACTACATAATTAACTATAAACTTATACAACTATTATATAAGATCATATATATATTAAAAACATTTAAATATATATATATATATTCAGTCGGTCCGGTCTAGAGTGAAAAAACCACACCTTGGGATTAGACTGAAAATCAAAAAATTTCATTGGTAGAATCAAAACCGACCAGAGTAAATATTGGTCCAGACCAACTGAAACCATTCGATTTGGTCGGGTTTTTTGGTCTGGATCAGAAAACTTTCAGCCCTACATGGAAATTAGACAACGGAACATTAGCTACAAAATGAGCAAGAATAATACACCATTAAGATCACAGGAGAAGTATCTGCAAAGATCATGTAAACTTGTCTCTTCAGATATATCTTGCTATACGAAGTGTGTGGGGGTGTGGTCATCTTATTATAGAGCATCTGGGATTTATCTGTTAGTCATGTGGTAGTTGTCTCTTCTGCTGCATGCTATAGCTACTTAGGTTGTCTGAGCGTTCATTCCAAAGCCAATCTAGATTTTATCCATTGGGACAACTAACCAAAGTTGCAAGCAATAGTTCTTGCATAAATAAAAGCCCCAGTTTCTAGCAGTGACAGGAATTTGATCATAATTAAAAGAGATAAGAGAATAAAAGAAGACAGAAGCTTCCACAATTAGAAATTATTTATGTACAGTAAGGCAGATTGAAGAGAAAAAAATAAAATAACCATATATTAATAAAGCACCAAGTAATGCACCTAAATCCAGAAAGAAATATAGCCGAACATATATATATATATATATCAGATTAAGCTGTTTGGGATCACTTCTTTCATCAAGCAACTAGGTACAAATATTTGCACAAGTGTGATTCTGCAAACACAAGGTAGGGTCTAGCCAAAAAGAATTGTTCATTCCCGGTGAGGTCAATCTTCTTCATATTGGGTGGAATGCTCCATGTAAATCCCTATAGAAGTCTTGCAAATAACATTGTTCATTGTTATGAGCCTGGGTTACACAATGTGTTTGAGGATGACGGGCTGGAAAACTAGGCGGGTTATTCTTCCTTTCGTTCCTTTTCTTGAAAACAAAGGTATGCTTATGGGTAGGCTGATGAGAGGTAGCCTAGGCCTCTCAAACAACAGTTTGATGCAAAATTCTCAATGAATCTTATTAGATAGAATAAGAGGCTACATTAAGATAGAATAACAAATACTGACCCTAAACTGACATTGTAGTAGTATGAATAATTCCAAACCACAACAACTCTTATAAATATAAAATACTACTACCAAAGTACTAACCAAATACTATTAGATAATGAATATTACTATTAGATAACGAATGCTTCTAACGTAATTGTCTCTTCCTAGAGTTCTAGTTGTCCAAGTAACGTCGCTCATCGCCCTTTGTTGTCTCTAGTTGTAACATTCCTTCCCTTGTAACAACGCCTTTGCCCTCAAGGGTGAAATAAGGATATCACAACACAATTTCTTCTACAGACTCCCAGGTGGCATCTTCATGAGACAAACCTTGCTTGTGAACTAAAACCTCAACATTCCCTTTGTGGTTCCTTGTATCTAAGACGATTATTGGATTTGGTTGTAGCCTTCCTGTGCACTCCCAACCTTGGGTGTTGCCTATCCACGACTATCCCTTCCCCTAAAGCCTTCTTCAGTAGGGAGATATGAAAAATTAGGTGTAATTTAAAGTCCTCCGGTAGCTCCAATCAATACGCAACCTTGCCGACACATTCCTAGACTTGGTAAGGTCCATAATATTTTGGTGCCAATTTGAGATTACGCCTTATGGCCAGTGAAGCTTGCTTGTATGATTATAGTTTCAAGTATACCTAATCACCTGCAACAAACTTTCTCTCTATGGGTTCGGTCATACTGTTTCTTCATTCTCTCTTGGGTCTCTTGTAAATTAGTACGTACTTCCTTCTGTAGTGTATCTCGTTCTTGTAGGAACCTATCAACAACATTTAACTTTGAATCACCCAATACGTAAGACAAAATGGTTGGGGCTTGACTACCATACAAGTAGTCTAGAGATCATCAACGTATATGGAAGACTACTTTCAACTAGATACTGAGACTTAGATCGAATCTGGGTAAGGTAATACATAGTTAGATCAATCTAATAGCCTCTAGCTAGTCGTGAAATAAATCTAGCCTGATCCATATTGAAGTTTGTTGTATGCTTCCTCGGATCAACGTTTAATGAGACAATAAGCACCAACATCCGAAAGAACACTTTGCAGTCAACTTGCATGATGGCCTTGCTGCCACGATAAGGAGGAGCTATATCGTCGACAATCAACCAACGTACTTTCTTGTTGGAAATACCATCCTCTAGTATTATCTGCTTCATGAGCTCCTCATTTCCGTTCTTTTGCTGAAAAAGTTGCAAAGTGTAACTGTGATACCCCATATGGTATGGATAAAGGTAGGTGGTGTATGGGATCCCACATTGCTTGGGAATGAGAAGTTCTTGCTCTTTATAAGGTTCCAATGAGGCTCCAATTGTATCATTGACTAGTCCTTTTGGAGTATAAGCCATGTGGTTTGGGCCTTCGATTGCGGCGTTACAGTAACGACCCAAAAGAAATTCAATGAATAAATTTCTTTTGACCTTTAGAAACTTTATGAAATCCATAAGGGACTTCACGAATTAAGCAATCGATTAGGTTTTAGTCTGCCAGCGTAGTCGGATCCCAATCTACTATGGTGACAGAGTTTCCTTTCTATTTAATTAAGGCACTTAGAAGTATAAATTTGCAAAATGAATTGTACCATTAGCCTTGGATAAATATTTAGGATTTTACGATGTAATAAAAAGTTTCAAGTTGTTTAGATGCCTAGCAAGGATAGCCCAAACGAGGATAGATCCCTCTTCTAACTCCTTAGACTGCGTTGGGTCTTCTTGATCATACACACCCTCATTGCCCATGTCTGCATCAAAGGCTATGGTTTCAAGGAGTGAAACTATAGTGGGACTAGCACAACAAGATTTTGAGAATCTCATAAAGTTACAAACCCTGACAATTTATATAATGCATGTAATAACAACGAATATATACAAGTATAAAATGTAAGGATCCGAGCAAGCAACAATGTATACTCACATGATAAGAAACCCGAGCAAAAAAGATTCTTTACCTTTTATCCACCATCAATAGTCATGCACTTGCCCGCCTCTAGCTTCTCGGCCTTTCAATCCCTCCTGCCACGTATGCTGCAGACACATCCATCCCATCGATGCATCGCAACATTTGGTGG
This sequence comes from Juglans microcarpa x Juglans regia, assembly GCF_004785595.1. NCBI lineage: Eukaryota > Viridiplantae > Streptophyta > Magnoliopsida > Fagales > Juglandaceae > Juglans > Juglans microcarpa x Juglans regia. The sequence goes on from NC_054606.1 coordinate 13,637,014, forward strand.
CTTCTACGCTTCTTCGAAACTTATTTCTCACATACTTCTTCCTTTTGCATGAAACATTACAACTCATTTATGAAGAGCTATGGACATGCATAGATGGATGTGAAAGAGAACATTGCCATTGATTGCCTCATTTGGAAACAACTAAGCATACCTCATATTCGTGTTCATTTTCCTTTAGCATGAAACCATCTTCAAAAGTTTGGCTTGTTAGGCCCCAATTATTATTTGGGACTTTGCCTGTTGAGCTCCACTTATTATTTGGGTTTGTTTTCACACTTTGTGCTTTTTGTTTTTTTAGACGTTTGTTAGATCATTCCATGTCTTTTATATTTTAATTTCGATTAATGATATTTCCTCCAAAAACATTTTGTGTGAGATTATTCTAGTAAGGTCATAAATACAATTAAAGTCTCTCTCACAATGATTTGTGTGTTGATCTCTATTAGTGATAGTAATGGCTTCCCATCATCCTAATGAAGTGAAATGAAAATGTCAAAAAGGTCCTTTAAAGTCTCTCTCAATCCTCCTCCTTTCTTTCCACATTTGTACTCTGTCATCTACAATCATGTCATTGTAGTTTTTGACCACCTTCAAATTATTCCTCACAACATTTTTATGGCCATCTAGATCGAGGGGCTTGAAAATTATCATGTTATCTGACATGATCATCCCATTAGAAGCCCAACCCTTGAACATAACCAAGCCCGCCAGCTCAAAACAAAAGCAAAAACAAAAACAAAGGAGCAAAACCATATCGTTTTGACCTCTAGACTAAAACCCTATCTTCTCTTCCCTTCCCCTTGATGTCTCTGTCTCCTTGCGTGACTCCCCCGGACCTTGCTTGGATTTGATGGAGATTGAAGAGTAGAAACATGTAACACAAGGTCACACATATCTCATTCATGACAGTTAACATGCAATGCACCTAGGATGTTTCTAACAGTATGCAACAATCATAGTAAAATAATTCGAAACTAAAAAAGGTTTGAGAAATTTCAATATGATACCAAATAAAATACTAGTAATCCCAAATGTACTTGTTTGAAATCTCCAAATACAAAGTATTGGTCTCAAAACCTTGCCCCTTCCAAATATCCGTAAAAATATTGTTCTTAACATGGTAATTATTAAATATTCATCAAAACTAATTGAGCCCCCAATGAGCCTTCATAAGTTCATGAACTTTTGTTAGGCACTTTGAGATGATCTCCACATAATGGTCTATATTCTCAAATCGGTTATCAACAGTGAGGGCTTCCTCCCATTCGATGGTCCAATGTAGCACATATTCTCTATCTAGGAGTTCTTGAATATCTTTAAACAAAAGCAAAATGGCTTCCATGTAGGTGTCAACTATACTAAAGCGTGCTTCGATAGTGTACTAATCCTTGATCATGTGGGGCCAATCATCCATCTTGTTGGCTATCTTCTAGTCCTATCACATCTTCAACCATTCTAGGGAGAATGGTAGTGGAAATTACTACAGTGATTACTTCAAGAAATCTTACCAAGCTAAACAAAAAGTAAACACAGAGATAACATAAACATGTATAGGGTAAACCTTGAGTATGAATGCATGAACATGAACATGTACTTTGACAAAATACATTTTTTTCCCATCTGGGTTCCTTTTCCAAAAATGTTGATCTTGTAACCATGTAACAAGTAACAATATAACAATGTAGGTGAACACCTCACAGCTACCCTTAGGAACCGTGGGTTCCCTGCTAGTTACCGCATCACATTGCCAAAGCTTTGAAAGGGTGTGAGTACGTCTAACTCAATATGATACGCCAGTTCGCAATTCGCCTTTACCATATTTTCAATGCGTTGCACCCACTAGCATTAGGTGCAACTACTTCACTCTGGAATCATTTAAAAAAGCCCATTCGAAGTCCATTAATTGTACTTCGTCAATGCAGGGACTACCACTCCAATTTAGGCAGTCTAGAGTGGACAAGGGAGTTATACTAGTATATTCCTCCATCCTAGTATTAAGATCGTGATAAAAAATAAAATAAAATAAAAAATTCTTTCAATGCACAATTCGAAAACATGTGACATGTATTTGTGATGAAACCATGCAACTCTTCATGTAACCATGTGATGTATTTGTACTCAATATTCCAAGCGTGAATGACTTGAAATAATTAGAAAATTTAGATATAAATATGTGAATATAACATGTGAAGACCCAACATGACATATATCATTTTCCAAAACTTCAAACATGTCATTTAAATTAGAATTTGCAACAAGTATCATTTGAACATAGCATGAATATACAAAGATGTAAACCAATCATAGCATGCGACATTTGAGCATAATCTTTCATTATTCAATACAAATAATAAGATGTAAAGTTTACACCGAGACATAAGTATATTATCCAAGGGTAAATTAGAGGCTAACTTACTAAGCTCTAAAAAGATTTCCAACAATCAAGCAAGCGTGCTAGGTTCCACCAAGTATTTTCTTGGATCGTTCTTCTTTGGCTACACAAAAGTGATGTTTGGAAAGGAAGAAAATGGTGTTTGACTTCTAGAATATTTAAACCTTCAAGCGAAATGGGCGACAATGATGATGATGGTCAAATTGGAAGAAGTATGAACTAAGTCTTTCTCTTCTCTCTTGATGATGGGAGTGTGGGTGGGAGAAGTAGACATGATGAAGAAAAATCTGAAGGAGCTATGATGGCCTTTCAGGTTCTTCTCTAGGGGTATGTCCAAACACCATAAATGCACCCCTTTAAATACTCTCTCATCCACTCACCTTGGGAACACTAAGAGTCACTAACAACAAGTGCATGCTTGACATGTGTCGTGCCTCCATCCTTTTTCCACTAGGGTTGGGTATTTTCCAGAATTCCTCAAACCCTTCTACCAAAAATCTCCTTTATCCCTATTTCCAAAATCCTAAAAGCCTTGGCATGGGTGCCATGTGGCATGTGCCTCTTGCATTTTCGAATCCTCTTTTATCACTGCCCTTCTAAATATTTTTAGAAATCCACATGCATGCTTGCCAAGTGGCATGACCAAGAATCACCTCCCATTTCTCTTCATCATTTTTCTCTTGTGAACCCAAAGATTGCTAGAGTGCATGGGCACCAAGTGGCATGTCCCTTGCCAAAATTGAAACTCCTACCCTCCTTCCCCATCATTAGATTCTTCTAGAACCTTGATTCTAGCTTGCATGAGGGATAAGTAGTGTGGCTTCTGTTAAACTGAAATCCCCTCTTCAATTTCCCTCATGATTGTCTTTCTAGACCCCTTGTGCAAGTGTGACAAGTGGCAAAAATGGAAGATGGCTTAAAGTGAGGTTGGCATGTGCTTCACATAACTGAAGCCCTAGCTCCATTTTCATCAATGATCCCTTGAAGTCTAAGAGTCTCTAAGGTCCATGGGAGACATGTGGCGCCACCACCATGTACTCAAAACCCTAATGGGCCTTCTCAATCCCTTTTCCTCTTAGAGGGCGAGAATTATTGTGTAATGCCCGTTCCTGTGGTGAGACTTTTTATAAAATGATTTTAGAAAGGACGACGGGAATTACCATTCGATTTAAAACTTTTTACTTCCATACCTAGGGTGCAAGACTCTACATTATAAAATAAAATATACTTTTAGAATAAAAGAGGTTTACAGCAGAAAACATTAATCTTACAATGAAATGCCTCTCATACATTTAAAATCTCATGCCTAGACTTCCATGCTCTTCCCCATGGGCCATGCCCATCCTGATGTGTGCAGTTCATTTTATCCCTGTGGGGGGAGGGGCATGCATAAAAACTAAAATGAGTCAATGACTCGTAAGCATTACTTCATACAGTTAAAATATAATAACATAAGTTTTCATTCATGCATTCATTATTCATACATACTATACGTACATGCGTACATGCATACGTGCGTTCTTTTGAAAACATCACTGGACGAGATTTTTCTTTTAAAATTGGCTTTCTTTTCATAAAACGTGTCTTCCGTCAGTGCCTTCATGTCTTCAAGAGTGCGATGCATTCTTTCTTATCACTTTCATTGGTCGGTATACACTGTTACGCCCCGTGTGTTGGGGTTAACGGTCTTCCTTTGGACTCGGAGTCTGCTCGTGGCCACGGGTTGGGAATCCCTTTTCAGTCAGGGGCAGCACTGGGTGCAATACCAGTACTACTTACCCGGCATTGCAATCTGCCCATTCATTGGTATACTTTTCATTCATTTATGTGACCGTTACATATTTTCATACATTAAACGTTCAGTCCTTTCTTTCAATTCAGTCTTTTCATTCCTTTTTCAGTTCATTTCAGCTCTATCCTTTCGGTTCATGGAAAATATCGTTTAAAGGCATGGGCTTAAACATAATTTTTCATTGCATCTGTAAAAGCATCAGTTAAAGCAACATTGTTTTTTCTTAGAAAATACATACAATAGATACAACATATAGTCATCCATTCACATGCATACAATTAATACTTTGGGTGCGTATAAAGGAGTTGCCAAGGAGGGGTCGTACATACTTATACCTTTGAACACTTAGCATGCTTTCGTAAAACGTCTTTCATATCGTTTTATAAAGCATAGTAAAGAAAAGCGTTTCATTTCATTTCTTGTATTTTAGAAAAACTCTAGAAGAGTATGAACGCAATACTTACCTAGACTCTATGCTACTTTCATATCATGCAGTCCATTCATGTGCGTGTCAAATGTCAACCTACATGCATACACATAACCTTGACGTCATTCTCTATCTAATGCATAAGCAACTTAAACTATAATTAGAACGAGACTTCACTTGGAACGCTCTCCTTCTATCTCATGCTCTTACGTGCCCTTTACTATGTTAACACCTTCGGGGACCACTTACGATCACTATCTCTTCCCAATTCGACGTTCTTGCCTCAAGTGCTCATCACTAAAGTGAACCCGTGATTCACCTTAGGATTAAGATACTAAGACATTCGTCTTCCTTTTCCTATTAACCACATTCCGACGCATGATTCCGACCGATGGAATCACGCATCCCAATCCTAACAATACCCCCGTCACTACCTTCATGCACCTTAGCCCACACTAAATCCTTATTCTCATCCATACAAGCCACACGGCTCTAAGCCAACTCTGAGACTTAAGCACCGTGTAACTATGTCTAGGATAGATTACCCACTACATATGGTGAATCTATCTGGCACATGTGTCTAACTAGATTACATGCGTTCTTTACCCCCTTATCACTTAAGATCAACATATAGCACGTTGATCACCTGCTTGTGTAACAAGCATCATACTTCGATACCAACATTCTCTTAACCCGGCTAGCATGACTCTTCATGCTACCCATCCAATTTGACATTTCATTCCAACACTTAACACGACAAGACTCCGTTCACAACCACACCTTATGTCACATCATATAACTTGAGACTACTCCAAGCTACACCGTGACCTTGTCACATCACCTAACATCCCACTATGCCATTCTTACGCCAACTCCTAATTCATCACGAGTACGGTTCCTCACGTACTCATATCACATCGTGACTCCTCACCTATGCCATTTTAGCGCCATTCCTACGCTAACTCCTCAACTATCATAAGCACAACTGCTGGTAACCATGTCACTTCGTGACATTCCCCAGTCATGCTTCCGCTGCGCACTCTTACACTTGTTCTACTACTTCGCACATACTCCCAGCCATAAGTTAATTAGGGTGACACCCGTCACCTCAGACTACAGGCTACACCATAACTATTTCGGGACACTGTTCCACAGTTCCCAATACTACTCATCACGCTCTACCCCCATTGACCACACAATCATCCTTATTTCTGCGACACGCCACATGGGTGTCGCTGCACCTCTTGGAGTACACTCCAGGTGTACTCCCTTCACACACACTACGCCACATTACCATTATGGCATACCCACCATATGGTGCATCACTCCACCACATGGAGTACACTCCACGTGTAGTCCCTTCACACACACCACGCCACACAGAGTACACCCCACGTGTACTCTTCCCATTCCACAATACGCCAAGAGGGTATATTTTACATATACTCTCCTTATCCCACAGTACGTCACGAGAGTACACACTCTTTTCCCAATCCACACAACGCAACGTCACCATTACAGCACATACTCTACACCTCACAACACAGTCCACAACACTTCACAGCACACTACACAGATATGCACAACACTTCACTACACATAATGCTCCACACTTCATTACACAGAATGCCCAACACTTCACTACACAAAACATCCCAATACAGCGAACTCCACAATACTAACAGCATAGTCCACAACCTAATCAGCTAATTAACATCTAACATAAATAACGAGGGATAGAGGGTTATACCATCAACGGGATAACCCGTGCGTTACTCGTTGACTGTCACAACCGATGATGTCGGAAGGGTCGTACATGTGGTCTTGGAAGGGCTCGTGGTGGCCTTGTGATGGTGGCAAAGAGCGTAACACGGCGGGTCTAGTCGTGTACAATGGCGGTCAACCATGCACAGTGGCTGTCCATCAAGTGACCCACCACATAAAGTAGTGGTTTGGACCTAGGGTTCAGCTAAGGGAGGTCAAGGGAGGCTGCTGGTGGAGTCGTGGTGGCACGGCGATCCACAGTGGTGGAGAGAGGAATGGCCGTGTGAGAGGGAGAGATGCCATGAGAGAAAGTGAGGGAGAGTGTGCATGCATGGGTGGCAGATCAGGCCAAGGGTGGTCGGGATGTGTCGGTGGTGGCTGGAGGAGTCTAGAGATGGCAGTCACACGCCATGGGGGAAGGTGAGCATGCATGGTGGCTCGGCCGGGCGTGGGGATGGCTGGGAGAGGTGGTCGGTGGCCAAGGGAGGCTACCGTGGAGGTGGTGGAGCCAGAGGACGGCGCACGGCGACGCAGCAGCATCAAGCCCGTTCGGGCTGTGCATTGTAGAGAGAGAGAAAGGGAGAGTGTAAGAGAGAAAGGCCGGCATGGGAGAACTCACCGGAGGGAGGAGGTGCCGACGGTGGCGGAGGTGAGGCTTGTCGGCTCACAGCGGCGCCGAGCTGTGAGATGGAGGAATCGGGTGAGAAAGGGTGTCGTGCAGTGCAAGCCGAAGGAGAGAGGGAAGAGAGAGAGAGAAGAGGGAAAAGTTAGGGAGAGAGAGAGGGGCTGGGGTTTTATCCTAAAACCCAACGTCTAAGGATCTACAAAACGATCTAATGGTGACCCTTAATACTGTTTTGAAAATGCGTAAACGTTAACTTAATTAAAGCACTAAGAGGAATTAAGATAAAATATTATTTAAAATAATATTCCTTCATCATTAATAAAATGATGAAATCTTACTTAACATATTTAAGAGAATAAAACCATTAAATTAATTTAAAGATTTCATCATTATTTAAATCACGTAATATTTTAAATAACTGGAATCATTTATTTAAAATGATTCCCCACAATTATAATATTTTTGGAGCTCTTTAAAAATATTATAATTGAGTTATTTAAAATATTACTTAGTTAAATAACGATGGGAATATTTCATTTAAAATACACATAACTTCAAAACACAAAGGTAGCTTTAGAAATCACATAGTATCTTTAAAAACACACCATCGGGGTTCAGCACGCATGACAAGGTTCGCAGTCGTTAGAGAGAAGGGGGGGACTGTTTCATAATCCCATTATTGGAATTTGCTTATGTCAGAAAGAAAAAGCGTATGCCAGAAAGAAGGAGCGTACGTCAAAAGGAATGAGCGGGATGTTATATATTTGGGGCCTAGGACCTTTTCTTAGCCCTTGGGCGCCTACAAACTAGTCATAAAAAGACAAAAATTAATTCCACCTTATCAAGTTCTAATTCTATGGTCCTTAGGTCTATACTTACTTAGGCCCTAGTAAAAACTAAATATCAACCTCAAGAACCTAGCTTAAGAAAATATCTCATCTTCAAAATCGGCACCGAGTTGATAAAAAAGACAAAATTAAAACTAGAGGTGTACTAACTCACTTGAAGGACTATGTCTACTAGCTGCAATCAAATCCTCCAATGAAGAAGGTGATAGCACTTCTTCTTCCTTTTCGGTTACCAAATCTTGTGAGAGGTAAAAAATTGCATCAACATTGGAATCATAATGCATGTTTGCCCTTAATTCATTCAACTTATGCTCTGTAGTAGCCTCATGATCTTCCACTGGTTGACCTTCTTCGTAAACACGGAGACAATCAAATGAAGAGTCAGACGCTTCGAGTGTCATATCAATTCTACCTCTTGATGTCTAATACTCATAATCTTGTTGCATCGCTCCAAACTAGTGAGTAATGCGGAGATTGTATTTCCTTTTGTGGCAATGTTTGTTGTAAGAAAATAGTTCCTCTAAAATCTGCATTTATCACGAGTACGATGGTGCTCAAACTTCTCCATCTATTGCCAATGAACCGCGAGCATTCAATCTTGCCTCTCTTGTCTGATCTTTTGCCTAGGCTCTCTCACATACTTCTAATCCTGGCTACTGATAACAAAAATAGATGTGTGGTTGTTCTATTTGTGCCATGTCCTGTTATCAAGGGTATAAACATAATGCAACAAAAAATCAATCAAAAGTTGCAATCAAGCAAACACCTTTATTGCTTTGCTATCCAAGAATACAATCGAGAATAACTCACAAAGTTTGAATCAATATCAACCAATCCCTCATGCTTCTAACTATGTTACAAACAAGTGAGGGTATCTGCTCTCATTGAATCTTCTCTCTCCCAAGTAGCTTTTTGGAAATTGGGATTGTTTCAAAGTACCTTGACCAAAGGTGTCTTTCGATTCCACACCTCTTGGTCTTTTCAGTCGACAATTTGCACTGGACATTCTTCATAGGACAATTTTTGTTTCATAGGACAATTTATGTCAAAGCTTAATATGACTTGGGTCAACCACAACCAATCGCTGATCTCCAAAGTCTTTCTATAGGGAAGATACATAAAACACATCATGTATCCCTTGCAATTCTACAGTTATGCTTAACCGATAAGCTACTAGCCCAACTATTTCCACAATCTCATAAGGTCCTATATATTGTGGACTCAACTTTCCTCTTTCGCCAAAAGGAGCTACTTCTTTCATGGGTGATACCTTAACATATACCCAATAGCCAAATGAGAATTCTAGATTTCTCCTCCTTCCATCAGCATAACTCTTTTACCTGTCCTAAGGGCCTGCATTCGTTCTTTTGTTAACAAAACATGTTCCCTAACTTCCTGCAAGTATTCGGGGCCAAGTATTTTCTTTTCTCGAACGCCATCCTCATAAAGTGGGGGATCTACACTTCTTTCAATATTCTTTCCTTCATTTTTGAATCTACTGGAATTACTAAGGGTGTAATCAATTCAGTCTGATCTGTCTTGGAGGAAAATTTTGGACTTGACTGAGTTTTTGGTACAGCAAAAGTCTGGTCTGGACCAAACCGATAAGGCCTTTGGATCAGACCAGATTGCTTTGGTTCTGTTCCATTGGTTTAATCAGGGTGTTTCGATCCGAGTCTCTTTTTTTTTTCAAGTTTTTGACAAAAAATTTATATAAGATAAAAAAAAAATTAAGTGAATGATTTCATCTAAGTTGCCTAACTAAGTATATGCTTAACTAATTAAGTGTTTTAATTAAGTAAAATAAATTAATAATGTTAATATTATGTGTATTATCAATAATTAATAGTTAACCCTATCATAAAAGTCTTAAACTTTAATATTTAATATAATCTAAGCATAAATGATTAGGTTAGAAGAAAATTATATAATTAGTTGTTTTCAATTTATATAAATACTTTAAAAATGATAAAATATCATATAAAAAAATTAAAACTTATATAATAAATTTGGTTGATCCAGTCCAGTTCATGGTGAAGAAACTCCACCCCGAGACCTGACTGAAAATTGAATTTCCCTATTTCCTTGGATTGAGACTAACTGATTCCTTAACCGCCGGTCCTATCTAGACCGACCGAAATCGGTCTGTTCAATCGGTATTTTCGATCCGGATCGAAATTCTTACACCCCGAGTTTAAATTATTATCTTTATAATATGTATGTAACATAAAAGTAAACGCATAATTTTTGTTCCAATAATGATATTTGCAATCCGAATGTGCAAGTTCCGCACACTTGTTTTAAAAAAAGTTGTTACATATGTGACCAATATGAAAAAATTAATTTAATGGTGTATCTCACTTTTTTTCAAAAAGAGTACACGGGTATAAAGCACAAACCCCAAAATTGAGGAGAAAAAATTAGAATAATTGAAACTGATAAGACTAAGCTTAAAACTAGACCAATCAGTTTGGTTCAATTTGCTCGGTTTTGTATTTTTTTTTTAAGGAGAAATGATGTTTGCAGTTAAAGGATATGCAAGTCTCGTACACTTATTTAAAAAAAGTAGATAAATCAGAGTCCCACATAAAAATTATTATTATTTAATTATGGACCTATATGGTTTTAGAAAGAATGTAAATTCGGTCTCGTTTGGTTACACAGATGAGATGAGATAAAGTTAAATAAAATATTATTAGAATATAATTTTTTAATATTATTTTTATTTTGAGACTTGAAAAAGTTCAATTGTTTTTTGAATTTTATTTGAGAGTTTGAGAAAGTTGTAATGATGAAATAAGATGAGATAAGATCAAATGTGTTTGTGAAAATAAACCATGTCTTAGGCTAGGTTTGGATACAATAAGTATTTCATCTCATATCATATCATCTCATCTAATCATTACATTTTCTTCAAATTCTTAAACAAAATACAATAAAAATTCTTAAGACAATAATAATATTAAAAAAATACTATTATAATAATATTTTATTCAACTTTCATCTCAACCCAACTCACCATCCAAACATACTAGAGATTGTAAGACTATCTAGTATTTTTTTTTATGACTCCCTATATTCTTAAATAGCTAAAGGTAATAGCTAATTACGCATCTTAGAGCACTAGTAGTGCGATAGCTATAGTTAAAATTTGGCCAAAATTTAGCTAGGTTGCTTAAAACCAACCACATCAAACTCGACAAATGTACAACAAATTTGGCCATTCCCTTTTTCACTAGCCAAATAATTTTTCAAGCATATAAAATTGCTTCTCACTTATACGTTCATCATGTGCGAAAGACTCTTCCACCACAAAGCATCTCCTGGAAAAGGCTCCCAAGCATGCTGAACTCTCCCAAAAACTAAAGAGCAATTGTAGCCTTCTTTCTCCAAAACAGCCGTTGTCAGCCCAATGTTGAAGTCTCCACTGTCGTCGTTGTCAGCCTGTTTCAATAAGCCCATGCCGTCGCCAGCTCTCCTTCTTCTTTTTTTTCTTTTTCTGTTCTTTTTTTTTTCCATACCCTTTTCTATTTCCATATGTTTTTGGATTTTTGATTTTTTCCAGCCCACGCTGAAGTCTACTATCTATTTTCATGTTTTGATTCATTGTTGTTGCAACTTGAATGTTGTGGATTATGAATTTGGCTGTTTGGGAAGATTGCAAAGAGGGGCTTTGAACCGATATGGTGACAATTGGTATTTTGGTTAAGGGTTTGTGTAATGATGGAAGTGTTCATTGTGCACTTCAACTATTTGATAAACTGTGTGAGAAGATACTTGGAGAGAGCGTGATCATATATGGGGCTCTTATTGATGGATTTTGTAAAATGCACCAGATTGGTCGAGCTTTGGAGATGCATAAAAAGATGGTGAAGGGAGAGTGTAAGATGAATGTGCTAACTTATGGCATGATCATCGATGCTCTGATGGGTGTATATTAAAGGATCTTGTGCACGTTGTTTAAACACATGACATGATTTTTTATTTTTATTTTTTGGTTATGGTATATGGATTGAAAGAATTTTGGTTAGAATTTTTTTTTTGGGTTAGAATCATCTTATCTTCAAGAATTTTCCCCATGTCCTAGAGTGAGTTTAATAGAAGTTAATTCACTGAATTTTTATCTCATCACAATTTCTGCTATCCCCTAGAAAAATCTTACTCTTTTGTGTTTTGTGGCACATTTGGCCCCGCTTGTCTACTAATAAAAGCAAACCAATTTGCCAAAAAAATTAAAGTATGAGGACTACAACTCATAGAACAGCACTTCCAGTACATAAAATCAATGCTCTCTAACATACCCGAAAATCCACATTTCTCACTAACTATGAATAATCTAGCAATGTTATTATTGTTAGATCTCTTTAAGTACTTCTCATCAAAAATTGAAACAACTGCTATGGTGTCACGTTTCTCACTATTGATTTTAATGCGATAGTCTCTCCAATTTTTAAGTATTCATCCATAAAATCAATCATGACACCATATACAAGCATTCTCAAAGTAGCTATAATTATTTGAAGGGAAGAAAACCAAGCCTTCCAAAACCATCTCGTCTTTAGACAAAATAAAGTTCATGGACTTCTACTGTAGCTTGGAAACGAAAAAAATAAAAAAACGACTAATTTGAAAGTATTTGTGAGATAGGATCAGCAAAATAGTTGTAAAAAATATTTTGGTGGGCTTGCAACCAATCGCGCTTAATGAATCTATATGATTTTAAATTTTAGAAAAACCACGTGAGCTTTATCTTTCTTCTTCTAGGACAAGTTGGGTTGCTACTTCAAGTTTTTCATCAGAATCTAAATCGATAAATACTATTTTGTGAAAAAACAAACGATCCATTGAGAAAAAGTAAAAAAAAAAAAGATTTCGCAAATAAACTTGACTTGAAGTGAATGAAATTATTGGAGAAATGTTATGTTTTATAGTAGAAGAATATAACCGTTGAAAAAATATAGCCGTTAGAAAAAATAAGGTTGAAAAATATATCCATTGGAAATATATGACCGTTGGAAAAATAAATCTATTGGAAGAGTATGATCATTGTAAAAAAAAGACTGTTAAAAAATTATATCTGTTGGAATAATATGAAAGTTAGAAAATTAATATGTACTTTTTTAATAATGAATAAATATTCTAAATGAGAAAAGCTACTCCTACCAACCATTTGATCCTGATAAAAAAAATAATCTTTTTTAATGATTAAGAAAGTATTTTTTTAATAATATTGTGAATTTATTTTTCTAAAAAAATGTTTAAAGATATGAAAAAAGTGAATAAAAAAATAAAAAAGACCAATTAGTCTTGTCAGGAGTCATTCTCGTGCTTACACGGCTCATTCCAAATACAATTAGGATTACAATAAATGAAATGATAAAATCAATATTTTAATAAAATAATAATAAATTTGGAGAGTTTATTATTTAGTATTTTTGAAATATATCTAATTAAATTTATAAAAATAAAATTTTCTAGTCAAAATTGGCGAAACTTTAGTTAAGCCACTACTAATACTCATACTTTACACTTTCTAATTTTTAAGCTTATACTGTTTATTCTTTTTGCTCAAAATCGCGTATATAGTTTCACCAAAAATGATATTTGCAATTTCGGAACATTTAATTTTTGTATATTTCTTTTCTAAAAGGTAGATAAATTTAGAATACATATATAAAATAAATAAATTATTATTTTAATAATCACCAACACTTTATTCAAAAGTATTCGGATGCTACAAAGAAAAACTAGTATTATTATTTTTTTTATACCTTTTATGCAGCCGCTTTTAATTATTTTAAAATCATTTAAATTTAGTTCTTACCGATATCATCCACTACTTTATTGATTCTCTTAGAGCATCTTTATTAGTTTGGTCAAATGAAGAGTTTGGCTAAAATTTATATAATTGATGTAAAAAATATCTCACAATGAATTGGATAAATCTAAAATAATTTAAACTTTTACTACATTAGTTGATCAAAGATGAAGAATTACAATTGATTCACTAAATATCAAAATATTAATTTCTCACTCCAAGTAAATATTAAAATATTACTTTCTCACTCTAAGTAAAAATATTATTTGTTTTGTAATTAAGAAATTTAGATAGAATTTTAAATGAATTTAATCAAATATTTTTTTTATTAGCATTAAATGATTTTTGAAAATATGAATTTTTTAATATTAATTTAATTAGAATATAATTATTATTAATATTTAATTGATAGAGATATAAAATATGATAAAAATAAATTAAATAAAAAAATTATTAAATTAATAATATTTTATTATTATATAAAGAGTGAATAAATAATTTAATCTGAGGATTGAATTTAAATAGAATAGATAAATATAAAAAATTATGATATTGATTAAATTTTAAACATAAATATGACTAAACTAATGAGAATGTTCTAATAAATATCTCCACGCCACGCCAGATTCATTTCCTGATTCTTCTGTAGAAACAGTCACTTCGATATTCAATTGGTTCTTCGACTATTTATTTTACTTTTTCGTATTCTCCGACTCTTTTTAAAGCGTTGCCTATTTATGAGGTAAGATTTTTTTTCCGCGTTGCCTATTTATGAGGTAAGATTTTTTTTCCTCCTGATTTTCAGTTATCGGTTTTTTTTTTTTTTTTGCCCTTCTACTTTTGAAAGCAGAATATCAAATTCTTTGGTGGGTCTTTTCAACTGGTTTTTATTCCCTAAGCTTTTCTCCCACAGTGGGTATGGTTTTTCCTTTACTATTTTAACAAAATTGTCGGTTTTGTTTGTAATTGGTAGGGTTTAAGATCGCTGGGTAATCTATTTTTTTGCTGATTTATTTCATGGGGGTGCGTTTGATCTCAACTGGGTGTCACTTACTTTCGCAGATAAGCTTTGGCTCCTTGAAAAATAATATATTTATCTCCTTGGCTTTGTGAATATTGGTTTGGAAAGGACTGTGGCGCTGAGGAGTTGTTTCTGGTTATTGCAGGTTTCGGGCCTCAATCCTATCTGGTTAGTGTGTTTTTCTTCTCTTTGTAAATATTATACGTTGCATATTGTAATTTTACCATTTTGTGTGGTTTAGTAAATCTTTGTGAATTTTCATCTATGATACTTAGGATTCTTTACGGATTTAGTGTTCCGCTTACAAATTTGGATATTTCATTCAGAAATTACATGCGCTTTATTAGCATATTTGGGGTGATTGTGTGCGAAAGGGAGTGGGTCTTAAGATTTTGTGATCGTTTAGGTTACAAAAAATCCATTTTAATGCGGACTTTTTTACCTAGCTCTCCATGTGCACTTTTGTGTTTTTATTCTCATTCGCCGGCGCTTGGGGGGTGCATTTTGAGTGCTAGCTTGCGGTGTTTTGGGTTAACCTAAATTAGGGGCAAGTCTCTGAGAGAAAATAGTTTTGTCAAATTACTGGGTTCGAAGAATGATTAGTTGAAGTTTGAGTCGCTCTTGTTTGTTACCTGCGATTTATTTTTGAAGAAATGAGTTTCTCTGTTTACTTCCATAGTCAACTAAAACTAGTTTAACTGGAAATCTCATGAATTTATTTGGATTGCAACTCAACATTTCCCTTTTGATATATTCTCATGGATGCCACATTTTTATGATGGATTGACAGTATTTTTTAAAAGCGGATAGAGGCTATTTTTCTAAATTTGGGAAGATGATGGTGTTTTGATGCTTTGAAAGAGAATTAAAGTGTGATGAGCCAACTGAGAAGATTTGGTTGCATGAATGTTATGTGGATATTAATATTGTGTCTCAATGGATTTTCCTCCAAGAACTTGAGGACGTGCCAACTGTGCTACAGAACATGCATTTTATCTACCTTTTAAGTTACAGTTGGCTCCCTTGATTTCAAGAGAATGTTGTGATCATCCTATGAATGTGGTTCTACTGGTGATTAGCTTCATTCAAAAGATCAAATAAATGTGTGGTGATATTAAACAGCTACAATTTTCCTTAAACCATGGCTAGCTTCTAGTTTGTGTACTTGTTTGTAATGGACATGCTATGTTTGTGAGGAAGTATGTTCCGAGGGTAGAGCTAGTTGGGTTCCTATTCAGATTGTTGGACTCCTTTTTTAACAAAAATTCTCTGAACTCATATTTTCGTTTACACTCAATATCTTGCTCATCCAAGCCTTTTGAGAAACAGTGACAATATAACACCCACCTATCATTTTCTACTAAAAATTAGGATTTAGAATTCAGAAAGAAGTCACTAATTTCTGCTCCATACTCTCTCATTCTAATAAATATATATTACCATCATTCAAGCCCTATTTGACTCATTCTCTTCTGTAATCATAAAAATGGTTAATCACCTTAGCTTTATTTCAATACATCTGATTTACTTCCTTTCTTTGGTTCTTAGTATCTTACCTTGCTATTTCTTGAATTGAATTTTGTTCCCTTTATTTTTGGTTTGGTTTGGTTTGGTTTTGTTTGAATTTTAGTTCTATCACTAGAAAAGAGAAAAAATGGTGCTTTGAAATTTGAAAAGGAGACCTCTATCTTATTCCTTCTCTTGGTCCCAAAAATGTATTAACCACTGAATGCACGAATGATTTCTTTTATGTTTTAATGCTTCGCTTTTTTCCTTTTTTCGTTTCCTTTTACCAATCCAAAAACTGCTACCTAACCCTGCAATATCACAATACGACTTTGCATATCACACAGAAGGGATTTCCAATGTTTTTTCTTAGGTAAATTAAGGGCTCGTTTGTTTTCAGAGATGAGATGAGATGAGATTAAAGTTAAAAGGTTGAATAAAATGTTGTTAGAATATATTTTTTAATATTATTTTTGTTTTGGGATTTGAAAAAGTTGAATTATTTATTTTATTTTGTGTGGAGATTTGGGAAAGTTGTAATGATGAGGTGAGATGAGATGAGATGAGATGTTTTCTGAAAACAAACGAAGCCTAAAATTTTAGTGAATCATGTAAACAGTCTAAGCCTTAGTACATAGGAAGTATTCAAAGAGAACACGTAGGTAATTTCAAC
The DNA here is from genome assembly GCF_004785595.1 of Juglans microcarpa x Juglans regia. Lineage (NCBI taxonomy): Eukaryota > Viridiplantae > Streptophyta > Magnoliopsida > Fagales > Juglandaceae > Juglans > Juglans microcarpa x Juglans regia. Next base: position 13,653,880 of record NC_054606.1, read on the forward strand.
TTAGGAGCTAGAAATGGATACAAGAAAATCGTGGAAGCTAGTCCAATTGAGGACAATAATAGAATCCCACTAGAATAAATTGTGGAGAAAGAGATATCTAACGTCATCCAAAGAGCATTCCCAATATTCAAACCTCTTGACCCCTCTTTTCCAGCCAAATACACCACATGAGACGTATAGGAATCACTCCACACTGTAGCAGTTTGGTGGTTACCCTGAATGCCTCTCCAACAAGCAAGAAGATCCACCACCCGCCTGGGCATCACCCATGCAAGTCCGGTCCTTCTAAAAACCTCATCCCTTGTGGCCTTGGCCACCTCACATCCAGTTACGAGGTATTTTAAATGTTTACCATTACATCTATAGTTTTCAAATCTTTCTTTGGTTTTACCATTTGACACCAAAACTCATCTAGTGTAACTTGTAAAAATGTTATAAAATGAATATGTAGACTGGCTTCCACTTTGTAAAACCTTCTTGACTTGATTTTTACATTACTACATGATGGTTGGCAATCACTGATGCATAAACTAGTACATTCAAACCGGGGATGAAGGTGTTTTATTATATAGAGAATACATATTAATGCTTGACCTTGGATGAAATGGCAACAGATAGATATATGCTTTTATACTTTTTATATGTTTTCAGTAATATGACAGTGCAAAAGTTTTTAATGTTAACTGTGCCATCGCACAATGGTTGACTGGAAATAGCACACTAAGGTGGTTCTCTCTCTCTCTCTCTCTCTCTCTCTCTTCTTCCCCCTTTTTCCTTCACAATTTTGATAATTCTTTAAACTTGCAAAACGGAGAAACTTATTCAATCCCGAATTATTTTTTCATTTTTTTCTTCACCCAAAAAATAAGAAAATACTAAATAAAAAGGGCTGCAATTAGTTTATGACTGGAGCTTTCTTCCTTCCGACTAACTTGGGCCTTGAGAGACTCTCTTTTCGGTTTCTTTATTGAATATCCTCTTCATGGATAGATGACATGAAGAGCTATGCCATGAGAAGGCCTATAATATGATCTTTTGATCGAAACTATCTGACAACTACAGTAGCATCGTATACCCTACTTATCGAATAAAGTTCCATCAATCCTATGATTTATTTATTATTTAGGAAAAACTAAATGAACTTGCTTGAGGTTTAACAAAATTATGATGCATTCCCCCCGTTTTGATTTAAACCCTTACCTCCTTGAAATTGAATTTTTCTTATGTATTTGCTTAGGTTAAATCTGAGTATTTAATTCAGCTAGGTTACGGAGTTGTGTTCCAACTCTATACTAGAATGGAGAACGAGTATCAGTTTGTTAACTTCAAATAATTGCTTCAGGGTCTAGTGATAAATGAGTAGGTACTCATTAGATTATTTGCATTTATAGATTGTTACAGAGCAGGGAAACATTATCCACACAAGTTTTCCAGCTCTTTTTGGATTAGATGCAGTTCAGTAGGTTAATCTCGGTCGCATAAGTTATAATCCTAGTATGTAGATCAGGCTATTCAACCCCTAGGGGTTGGCTCAAGTGGTAAAAACCTTGGGCTTGGGGGTATGCTCCCTCCAGGTCTAAGGTTCAAATCCCCTTGGGTGCAAACAATCTCTAGAGGCCATCAGACTAGGGGATTTTCCCCTTGAATTACCTAAGGTGCACTTGTGGGAAACTCCTTGCCAAGGGCCTGTGCACCCCCAAGATTAGTCAGGACACTATTCCTGGACACCCAGTGCCAATAAAAAAAAATGTTATTTCGTGTTCATCTCAATGATTTATTTTTCAACTTCTTTTCCTGTTTCTATGAAAATTGAAAATCTGGAAGTACATATTTTCACAAGTGTGTTAGTGCCTTCAGATGAATTGTTTGTCTTTCTCCTTTTTTCCACAAGCTCTCCTGTTGCAACCTGCAGTGCCTTCTGCTGCTTATTCATATTGAAACTTAACTGTAGTTAAGCTTGCCGTGATACATGTAGTACATAAGATGGGATTTTTGTGGTAATCTCTTTGTACTAAAGAGTAATCATGTTGGACATCAGAATATTTATCCTCACTTGAAAACTAAGACACTGTAATATGGAATGTATGAATGGAAAGAGTAATAAGGCTACCATCCATTGTGCATTGAAGTTGGTTTATCTGAGACCAAAACATCCTCATTAGTTGTTCAAAAGAAAATAATGTAAAAAGGACGAATTGAGGTCATTTAACACAAGATAAAGATATGAACAAATCTATATGTGAGCTTGTTTATTTTCAGCTATGTAATTATAGATCTATGCTCTGTGAACTTGTTAAAAATTATAGATCTAGAAAATTTTGTAACTTTTGACATGATTGGTTGCTATTTTATCAAAATTGGGAAGAAGCATATGGTTTGGCATGTGTTTGGAATTGAACACTGTTAGCTGTCCCTGGTTTCGTTTGCTACATATTCTATTGCATGATGTGAATTGGCTCAATAGCTTTCTGACCAATTTTATTGGTATTTATGTTTGGATGAAGAATTTTAAGAATTCTTATAAATTTCAAACAAATGATAACTCATATATTAAGGAATCCCCAAAGGGTAGATTCCAAAGAACCAAATACACAAGGAATCGGCCTAGAGTTAGAATGCATTTCGCCATTTGCCAATGTTATGCAACCTATTTGCCAATGATATCCCTAATCGGACATCTACGGATGAATTGAGTTAAGGGGGATTGGTTCTTCCTCCCTATCCCTAGTAGCCTCATAAATAACCAATGTACCATCCAAATAATCCTCCCCCACTCTTTATGTTGATTCTATATTTTCGGGGTGAATAGTGTTTTCCGGCATCGGAACAATAGACGGCACGCATTAGAGGCTGGGATCCAGACCAGAGAATGCAGTCGGTGCTTTTTGTGACAACCCTCCGTGCTTCAAGATTTCCGGCATCTCTGCAGAAGAGAAAGAAGTAGTCTTCTCCAAGGTCAACGCCGAAGTAGATGCCACCGTGGTGACAGGAGGTGTTCCAGACAACGACGACGACAAGGTTTGTGTCTCCCCGACAGGTGGTGGCCATCCACTTGCTTCGTAGACACCTGCGAAAAGTTCTATTCCTCTATAGACAACCACGCCGTAGATAACGCCATGCACAACGAACAAGTGTATATCACTCCAAGCTTCATAATGGCAAAAAAGTTGAAAGCATTGAAATAGAACCTAAAGCATTGGAACGAACAAGTGTTTGGTAATATATTTCAACAGAGGTGCTCTCTTTTTGAGGAGCTACAGGGTTTGGAGGGAGAGGAGGAAGCTAGAACATTCTCCGAAAATGAAAATTTCGAAAGAGTCAGGTGTCACGGAACTTGAAAGAGTAACTCTAATAGAAGAGATTTCATGGAGACAAAAATCAAGGGCACTATGGCTTAAGAAGGGGGATAGGAGTACAAAATTCTTTCATAGGGTGGCTAACTCTTACAGGAAGAACATGCTATGATAAATTGTTGGTAGATGGGGCAGTTTCTTCGGACCAAACGATAATCAAAAACCATATTGAGCAGTTTTATGTACATCTGTTATCTGAAGAGCATAATTTGGCGATCAAAAGTGGACGGTCTAACTTTTTCAGTAATAGATCAGCATGGTGCAGGATGGCTAGAGAGGTTGTTTAGAGAAGAGGAAGTGTGCAAAGTAATCAGAGGTATGGCTAGTGATAAGGCTCCGGGTCTGGACTGTTTTACTATGGGATTCTTTCAAGCTTGTTGGGAGGTGATCAAGGAAGACCTTATGCAAGTCTTTCATGATTTTCATACTAATGCTAGATTTGAAAAGAGCCTTAATTCTACTTTTGTAGCACTTATTCCCAAAAAGATGGGGTATACGGATATTAGAGATTATCGCCCCATTAGTCTTGTGAATGGGGTGTATAAGATTCTCTCGAAAGTGCTTGCTAATAGATTGAACTCGGTGATGGAAAAGCTAATTTCGAGGCCGCAAAATGCATTTGTAAAAGGTAGACAAATCCTTGATTTTGTCCTCATTGCAAATGAAGTTTTGGATGGTCGATTAAAATCTAGAGAACTCGGGCTGTTTTGTAAACTAGGCATGGAGAAAGCTTATGACCACGTTAATTGGCGGTTCTTACTCTATCTTCTTGATAGATGTAGCTTTAGGGGTAAATGGCAAAAATGGGTAGAATTTTGCATCTCTTCAGTAAGATTCTCAATCATGGTGAATGGATCACCGGTGGGTTTTTTCAACTCCTCTTGTGGCTTGAGACAGGGAGATCCTCTTTCCCCTTTGTTTTTTTTATTCATCATGGAAACTCCTAACTAAGATGATTGAGGGCTTGGTGGACGGAGGGTTTCTTTATGGTTTTCCGGTGCGGAATGGCAATCTTAACATCTCTCTTCTGTTATTTGCCGATGACACTCTTATTTTTTGTGGTGCACATCTTGGACACATTCAAGCCTTAAGGGCGCTACTCCTTTGCTTTGAAGTTGTTTCAGGTTTGAGAATTAACCTTTCGAAGTCTGAGTTAGTGCTAGTGGGGGTGGTCCATGAAGTGGAGTCTTTAGCTACACTCTTGGGATGCAAGGTATATTCACTGCCTCTAAAGTATCTTGGTTTACCATTGGGTGCCTCTAAATTTGAAAGGATATGGAATGGCATGAGCGAAAAGGTGGAAGCGCAAATTGGCTTCTTGGAAGAGGTTATATTTGTCAAAAAGGTGGCAGATTGACTTTGATCAAAAGCATTCTTTTGAATTTACCCACTTATTTTTTGTCTTTGTTCCCGCTTCCTTTGAAGGTAGCTAATCGCATTGAGAATTTACAAAGAGATTTCCTTTGGAGTGGATTGGGAGATGAGTTCAAGTTTCATCTAATTAATTGGTCAATGGTTGGTAACCCTACTTCTGGGGGAGGTCTAGGGATTCGACACTAGACGAAATTTAATCAAGCTCTATTGGGTAAATGGTTGTGGAGGTACCAAACAGAAAGGGACGCTCTATGGAAGTTGGTTATAGACTCAAAATTTGGAGAGGCTTAGAGAGGTTGGTGCTCGAATGAGGTACGAGGCACATATGGAGTGGTGTTATGGAAATATATAAGGGGACATTGGGAGACCTTTTGAGGACATGAACATATTGTAGTGGGAGATGGTTCTTGCGTAAGATTTTGGTATGACCATTGGTGTGGTGATGCCTACAAAATACCTTTCCTGCTATTTTCGAGCTTGTAAGAGAAAAGGATGATGTGATTGCCGATCTTTTGGTCCTTTCAAATGGACCCCTTCAATGGAATATTGATTTTAGTAGGGCAGCCCAAGATTGGGAGGTGGAGATTATCTTAGAGTTCTTTGTGACATTGTATTTAGTAAGTATGCCAGAGGGCACCGGGGATAAGATGCACTGGAATCACTCTAAGAAAGGAAACTTATCTATTAGATCCTTTAACCAAGCTTTAATGAATCCTGGATTGACCATGTTCTCGTGGAAGAGTATATGGCAAACGAAATCTCCTTCAAAAGTGGCTTTCTTTGTTTGGACAACTTCATTGGACAAGATCCTAACTACAGATAACCTGAGGAAACGCAGGGTAATTGTGCCGGATTGGTGTTGTATGTGTAAAAAGCAGGGGGAATCAGTAGATCATCTGCTTCTACACTGCGAGGTGGCTAGGGGAATGTGGGATGATTTTTTCACGAGAGTCGGTTTGTCATGGGTCATGCCTCTTAGATTGGTGGACTTTCTCGCAAGTTGGCTAGGCATTCAGGGTAACTCACAGGTGGCGGCCATTTGGCGTATGGTTCCTGTCTGTATGTGTTGGTGTATCTGGAGGGAAAGAAACGCAAGAAGCTTTGATGATTGTGAGAGAACAATGGAGGAACTAAAAATTTTCTTTTTTAAGTCTTTGCGTTTATAGGTGGGTACCATTGTTTGTAACTGTCTCAATGTTCTTTAGATTGTAAACCCTAACTAGATTCTTTCTCATGTATACTACATATGTACTTGGGCTTTTCTATTAATAAAATTTCTATGATTACCTAAAAAAAAAAAACTATTTATGGCTTCAGCACCAATGATGTCAGAAAGGTAAGCCATCCAGATTAGGCCTCCAGTCAACCCGCTTAAAACCATTCTTTCTTATAATTGTAAAATATGACTCCTAATCTCATTTTGAAGCTTAGAGATTAAACCATCAACCATGAGCATCTCAATAGAATTGTTTCTCCTATTCGAGTTGGCCAATCAATGGAAACACTTTGTGTGCCAATCACCTGCTTTCAGTTAAAAAGCCCTGGACTTTTGTTTTGCCTCCAACTTACCTCCTCTGTTAATGTAGCCCACTCAAGCTCACTTATCCAGTATGTGCTTTTTTGTCTTAGTGAATGAAACTCTCTCTAGTTTCTTTAATAGCCCACACAGCCTGCAGCAGGGAGAGCCATTGTCTTCTTTGCATTTTGCTGTAGTCATGTAAGCTCTCAACAGTGTTATTTAGGTTTTCTTTGACTCTCAGGGTTTTCTTTATGGGGAAGGAATGTTGGTAACATTGACATATCATATCATTTTTATGTTGACAATACCCTATTGTCCTTTGGGACAAATTCAAATCACCATCGCTGTGTGGGTGCATTGTTTTTATGCTTTGAAGAAGTCTCAGGATTAAAGGTTAATTTGGTTACTCTGTTACTATCGTTATTTCAATAAAATTTACTTCTACCTATAAAAAAAAAGGTTAATTTCATTAAATCTTAGCTGGTTGTGGGGGGTCAAGTCACAAATATAGATAGTTTGGCAGGCATTCTCGGGTGTAAGTTGCCACAAATATGGGCTTTCCTTTGGGGATACTTTCAAGGGTAAGGCATTTTGGGTTGTGGCTATACAGAAAGACTGAACAAATACTGTCTTTCTGGAAGAGGATTTCTATGTCTAAAGGTGGTAGTTATTTTGGTCAAGAGAACTCCTTATGATCTGCCTATGTATTTCATCTCGTCATTTCCGTTTCTAACTAGTGTAATTAATCGCTTAGAAAAGCTGCAAAGGGACTTCTTTTGGGGCGGTTTAGGAGAAGAATTCAAATTTCACTTGGTACGTTGGACCAAAGTATCTTGTCCGATCCTTGTGAGTGGATTACGAGTTCAGAATTTGATTCACTTTGATCGTTTATCTTAGGGAAGTGGCTTTAGTGCTACCAATTGAGAGAGAGGTCTTGTGGAGAAAGATTGTAGACACTAATATACAGATTTTCATGTGTAGGAGGTGTTCTAATGAGGTCCAAGGACCTTATGGGGTGGGATTATGGAAGAATATGAGAAAAGGGTGAGAAAAATTCTCTAAGCATACTGCATTTGATGTGGGAGATGGTGCTAGGATCAGATTCTGGCGATCTGTGGTGTGGTATTAAAGCTATTAAAGAAGCTTGCCCAAAGGTATAGGGTGGATTATGCTAAGGATGCTTCAGTGGTGGACCTTTTGAGACAGCTAGTGAACTATATCGGTGGAATGTTAGCTTCATCACAGCACCTCATGATTGGGAGGTGTGGTCTTTACTGTAGCTTTTAATATGTTGTATTTTATTTTACCTATCAAAAATATGTTGTATTCCAGTAGTTTGAGAACAAAAGGTGAAGAAAAGCTGCTTTAGGCCCTCCAAGAAAGGGAGATTCAATATCTGTTCTTTCTATAATGTCCTTGTCCCTCATGATAACATCGTCTTTCCTTGAAAGAGAATATGGAAGACTAAGGCACCTCCATGAGCTGCAAATTTTTATTGGTTATCATCTCTCAAGAAGATTCTTAGCATAGACAATCTGAGGGAAAGGCACATTGATGTGATTGAGTGGTGGTGCATGTGCAATAGGAGTGGGGAATCTCTAGTCCATCTTTACTACATTGTGAGGTGGCCAATGCTTTATGAGGGTCATGCTCAGAAGCATAGTTGTGATATCCCATATGATAAGTGATAAGGGTACGTGGTGTATGGGATCCCACATTGCTTGGAAATGAGAGTTCTTGCTCTTTATAATGGCTCCAATTGTATCATTGATTAGTCATTTTGAAGTATAGATCATGTGGCCTGGGCCTTCTATTCGGCCGTTACAAATGGTATCAGAGCTATTCCAACTAGAAATGTGGGATTTTAGCTGTGCTATCTATGATGGACTGACCCGACGAGGACGTCGGAAATTTAAGGGGGAAAATTGTGATACTATATGATAAGTGATAAGGGTAGGTGGTACATGAGATTTCACATTACTTGGGAAGTAGAAGTTCTTGCTCTTTGTAATGGTTTCAATGGGGCTCAAATTGTATCATTGATTAATCCTTTGGAGTATAGACTATGTGGTTTGTGCCTTCCATTGGGGCATTACAATAATAGACCTTTTTAACTCGGAGAGGATTTGGTGGTGGTCCACAAATCTCAGCAGTATGGATAATGGTACCTATGTGTCTCATATGGTCTATTTGGAAAAAGAATGACAGAAATTTTGAGGAACGGGATGAGACGATAAAGGAGCTCAGGACTTTCTTTTTCAATACTCTCCTCCATTCAGCATCCATTAACTTTAATAGTCTTACTCTCCAACCCATAAAAAAAAATATCCTTAGTCTGCATGATTATCTTGTCTCTTTACACATCTCGTCGTGCTTGGAATGTTCCTTTAGCACTTTTTAATGAAATGGCTTTTACTTCTAAAAACAATTCAGAAATTAAGAAATTACATTATAAAGAGACAAGATAATGTAATGGTGGTATTGTGCGGATCGTAGCAATGGTGGGATTGGTGTTGGCTACAGGTGATTGTGGGTAGTTGTGATGGTGATGTTGCTGGCAGCAGTGACACTGGTAGTGTCAGTGATGTTGGCAGCAATAATGATGGTGGAAATAATGGTAATGATGTTAAGAGTATTGGTTGATTATAAGAATGGTAATGTAGGATGAATTAGTGCAGTGACAGCTTCCTTGTAAAATTTGAACTTGGGATTGGATACTTAAAAATCCCAAATAACAAAATTTCATGGGAATTTTGGATTAACTATCGTGTGACCCAACTAAGAAAAATAGATATTCCGTATTACTGAATTAGAACCCTAAATAAAATAATTCATCAAAACTCTGTTCAAGCAAAAGTTAAGTGAGCTACCATTCTCATGGCCATAAAGTGGTTATGACCCGACCCACCAGGTAAGACCATGGGGGAAGGGGTGTGGTAGTAAGCATTATGCTATCGGATGCAAATCAATTCCATCTATACATCTTGTGCAAAACTTTATTTTTATCAAAATTTCAAACCCAAATAAACTAGGGTTTGGCCAACAGCTTACATTAAACTCTCTTGTCAACTTTTGTGAGCATGAATGCTAACAAGAATAGATATGTTTAGTTGAACAGTTAGGAAGCTCCCTGAATCAAATGGACTACCATGCCATTTAGTACGCGATAGTTATTTTATGTAACCACTGTTTGATGCACTACCAGTAAGCAAAGGATTTGTTCCGACAACATTGGACCGGATTAACCCCCTGATTAGCCGATCGTACCAAATTGATCTTCCAAATTAAAATGAGGAAAGAGCCAAGCGGCAGTAGGAGCCCTAAAGAAGAAAGGGGTAGGAGCATAGATATATTTAGCTAATTTTGAGCAGTGTGTATAACTTTTCCTGAATAAAAGGACTAGCATGCCTTACTTTCTAAGTACACAATAGTTTTATTTATGTGAGCACTGTTTGATGCGCATCTGATATATCTCACTAATGCCTAATTAAAAATGCCGTTTTCTCAGGTTCATTGATAACATAGTCTCCAAAATCTTCCTTTGTTGATGACTTTGTGCCGATAGTTACATACACTCATCAAGATGAACCACCAGTATGGTGAAGAGCATGTAAGCCATTGACCCTGGGTGATTTTTTCATTCACTAAAATCGAATATAGATCTTAGACAAATAATCCTTATGCAGGACGAGGCAACTGTTGCGGGCTTTGAAGTTCCAAGATCACCTGATTCAAGTTACAACAATGCATACCCTGGTAATGAAGATGAGGCTCGGGACCCCCCTCTTGTCCCTCCACATCTGCAGAACACCTTGCTTAGTTACCCAGCAAGCAGAGACACTACTGGAACTCTTCCATTGCCACAGAATGTGATTCTCAACCATCTTTACATTGAGAACAGGAATGCCCCGCGATCTGTAGTGGCGCTTGGGTTCACTCATCGGTTCCGTCAAAAATATGTTACAGTTGTGGTTTACAAGCCAGTGCATAGAAGGGGCAATACCGGCACTTGACGTGCATATAGGAGAAATCATTAGGTTGGTTTATTTGACCCTGTTATGATGGGATTAATCATGATAGACCCGAATACAAACTTAGTCAGGAAGGATATTTATGTTCTTCGACTCAGTTTGGAGGAAATCATTATTACAGATGATGCACTGAATTTGTTTTACTGAAGATTTCTGGAGACTTGATTTATTGATGGTCAGAGGCTGGACTTGCTATATGCAGAGTTCTGGGTCCATATTCATTCAATTTTTACTTTATAGCATGGATTTAGTCAATGCCCACCATGACATCTGAGACTCTTTTTTATGTATGCTTCTGTGGTTGACTAAGCCAGGTCTAATTAGATGGGCATGCCTTTGCAGATGACAAAACTTCATGGATGTCCTCTTTGGTTATCTTTGCATCTAAGCCTGCAATCTCGCGGTTGCTTCATAAGTTAGGGAATAGGATGGGAGTGTCAGACACAAGCTTATTTATGCACATGATTTGATCATCTAGCTGAGGCATTAGTTGATATCATGCTATGAGTTTCTCATGACTCGAGTCAAACTAGATTAACTCGAGTTGGAATGGTGGAAAGCAAGGGACCAAAAAGAAAAGGCTCCCCCCAAAATCTTGTAAGTGCAACAATTCAAAGGAGTGCTTCAAATTTCAAACTACACTCCCTTAAAACATGAGCGGTGTTAAGTGAGTCTGGCACCAGTGAGAAATTTGTGTTCTCAAGTCTTTGCTTATACTTGCAGGTTGTGATTTTGTTCCAAAAAAAAAATTAAAAGAAAGAAAAATAGTGTTTGAAACTTGAGAAGCTATGAGAAAACCATACACCATTCTCAAAGCGATGGACGACACATGAACCCAACAAAATGAATTTCACAAGCTTTTTTCCGTGAGCCTCTTCAACAATTTGTTGCTTTGCTAACTGGCCCGTTTGAATACAGAAAGGATTTTATCTTATCTCATCATTATAATTTTTTAAAATTTTCACAATTTTATAAACGGCTTAAAAAAACTTTCTGAAAATTCTCTTTGTTTTTTTCCATAGACAATCATTGTCGTTTTAGATTCCTATATATGATCCTTTTTTTTTTTTTAAAGAAACCGAGGTCTAGCCCCTTATTATTGATAACCCTTACTAAGGTAGAGGAAAAACCATGCAAACAACTTTTCTGTACAAAAACTCAATGTCGAATATAAGGAAAAGCCAATTTATCTAGTCTAACAATGCCCCGAAGTCGTCCATGCACAAATTCATCACCAATAAAATCTGAAACTCTGCCCTTTGTGCCTTCTTTTGCCAAAAAATCTACTGCCATGTTAGCCTCTCTAAAATTATGTCGAAACCGAATATTAAGCAAGCTAACAATCTCTTTAATCACCTCCTAAAAATCCCAAAGATACCAATATTTGCATATCTCAGAAGCTTTTGCCAAAAAATCTACTGCCATGTTAGCCTCTCTAAAATTATGTCGAAACCGAATATTAAGCAAGCTAACAATCTCTTTAATCACCTCCTAAAAATCCCAAAGATACCAATATTTGCATATCTCAGAAGCTAACCAACTCATCACAACACTTGAATCAGATTCTAAAAATAAATCTCTAAAGCCAAGAGATTGACACAAACGTAGCCTATCATGGAGAGCACGATACTTAGCAATAGTATTCGTCGCATGACCATAGAAATGAGAAAAATCTGCTAACACTTTGTCCCGATAATCACGAATGATGCCTCAACCACCGGATCTACCCGGATTATCACAAGATCCGCTATCCACATTCATTTTAAGCATCTCCACATCCGGCAGCTTCCACGCAATCAACCTTGGTAATATATCACATACCGGAAAGATCAGACAATTTAACTCCTGCAAAACTAACAAATCATTAACTCCCATCTTTTTTAACTTCCGCAGCCCATTTGAGATGTTTCTTAAATTTATTTTCACAATTCGCAAAATGGCCCTCCAATCATAAACAACACCCTCCATCCGAGAGGCACATCTAGCCCTTCATAGAGCCCAATAAATAATAATAGGAAGAATCCCATGAACCCAGCCAGCCTGAGATGAAGATGCCGCACATCCCCACCAAAAATTCAACATCCCCTCCCACGTCAAAAAGCCTGGTAATCGGACCGCACAGATAGAAGCAAAATATCTCCATATTTTTTTCGGTCCCTCCCCCACACAAAGAGCATGATCTAATGTTTCAATACTCGGCCTACACAACAACAACACTTTGAAACCAACGGGATACCCAGCTGTCGGATACCCTCATGAGTTGAAATTGCTTGCCGTCTAGCCCTTCAACAGAAAAATGACATTTTTTTTGCACTAAAACCTTCCACAACCACCTGCACCAAGGGCAACTATCACCTTTTTTCTTCACAATCTGCCACTCTAATTTGGTAGAGAAAATCCCATCAGCCGACGGCAACCATATACATATGTCTTCTCCTGCCCTTAATTTAATACCCGAGTGAATAATTTTATCCACCACCTGCTCAGAAACAAGAGACCTCAACATCACAATATCCCACCCGAACTCAGACCAGAGGGATCTTACTTTCAACCCAGCATCAACGTCCCCTATACTGCTTGCTGCCAAAGAACCATCTCCCAACCAGTTATCAAGTCAAAAGCTAGTATTTCCACTACGAATTATCTAGCGGGAATTTTCCAACACCATAGGTATTATCTTCATAACTCCTTTCCAAAACCGAGAACCCCTATTCAAATTCATAATTGAAGAAATGTGAGCAGCGGAAAAAATCCGACCATAAAGAATTGCTTTGAATAATTTTCCATGCAGACTTCATAAGCAAAGAAGTTTGAACCAGTATTCCAAGTCCCCCTTCTTCTACTGGCAAACAAATTTTCCTCTAAGAAATCCACTTCCTTTTTTTATTTTCTATGGTAGAACCCCATAAAAAATTAGAGAAAACTTCTTTGAGTGCCGACAAAACTCCCTTAGGCAAATTCAAAACTGAAAGCATGTGGATAGGCATATTATTCAAAACATGCTTTATTAAAATAATTTTACCACCAAAGGAGAGTAACTTACTTTTCCATCCCACCAATTTTTTTTTAATTTTTACAAGCAACAGCTCAAACATCTGTAGTCTCATTCTCCCCACATGCAACCGAATACCCAAATAAGAACAAGGTCATGCGCCTTCCTCAAAGCCAGAAAGACGTTTCAATTCCAATTTCCTATCAACCGAAAAATTAGAAGAGAAGAATTGCATATTTATGAGGACTAATTAGTTGACCCGACATAGCCTCATATAAATGAATTACCTCTATCAACCTTCGGATCGAAACTTTGCTACCATTAGAAAAATCAAGAAGTCATCCGCACATAACAAATGGTTAATCATGATTCTCCCAAGAATTGAAAGGCTTAATCCTTCCCAACTGAAATTTCCTGTTCAACATTCGCGACAGCACTTCTTCTGAAAAAATAAACAAATAAGGTGAAAGTGGATCACCTTGACGAATCCCCAAGAAGACTTGAAAAAACCCCGAGAACTACCATTCAACATTACAGAAACAAAATGGAGAAGAAACGCAATTGAAAACCAAATTCCTCCATTTATCCGAAAAGCTCAATCTCCTCAACACCTCCAATAAGAAACTCCAATTGACCCTATATACGCCTTAGCCATATCAATTTCTAGCATAACATTGTCTTCTCTCACTTTTCGATTAATACCTTAGATCAGATCCTGTGCAATAGTCATATTATCAAAAATACTTATCCCCCTAATAAACGTTGCTTGCTCATGAGAAATAAAATGATTTAGCAACATAGCCAATCTAAACACCATCACCTTTGCCATAATTTTATAAACTACTGAACAAAAACTAATAGGCTAGAATTGACCAAAACCCACCGGTTCATCTACTTTAGGACTAAGCACCAGATTAGTGGCACCAAAGAAATTCATCAACGGCTTCCCCTCAAAAAATTCAATGGCCATCTCAACAAGATCTTGCTTAACAATATCCCAAGCAAGAATAAAGAAACTAGCCAAAAAGCCATCCGGGCTTGGGCTATTGTCCATCTGGGTCGATCATAACGTTGCTTTTACCTCTTCCAGGGACGACCGCGCAATTAAAGCTTCATTTTCTTGATTTGAGACCGACAGCAAAAGCAGGGAAAGGGCTTCTTCATCAAACGAAATTGTCTCCGTGGTAAGCATGGCCTGGAAAAATTTGACAGCTTCATTATGAATATCGTTCGAAGACTCTAGTACATGTCTAGTGTTCAGCCTTATTTTTCCAACCCTCTTATTTTTCTTTTTAACTCTCATCATAGCATGAAATAACGTCGTGTTAAAGTCCCCCTTCGCTAACCATTTAACCCGTGATTTTTGACAACTCAAAATCTCCTCCCTATGCAGCCATTCTAAATGTTGATGTTTACAGTTTAACAAATCAACTTCAAGCTGAGGAGAGTAATTAGCTGAAACAGAATCTTCCAGCTCCACAATACGATTTTCCAGGTTCGATAATTCAACCTCCACTCTTCCAAACACCACAATTTTCCATTTTCTTAGAGCACACTTCAAAGGCTTCAACTTCTTACTAATTTGAAACATAAGGCATCCATCTACATGCATACTCCACACCTCATTAACTAACGAAAGAAAACCATCATGAGTTCCCAACATTCGTTGAAACCAAAATGGCTGTGCAACCATATTTTGCTCCCGCAATAACGTAACCAACATCGGCAAATGATCCAAAGATGATCTCGGAAGATACTCAACTCGAACATCCCAGAATATATTAAAGAATTTCATGTTCCTCAAAATTCTATCTAGTCTCGCCCAAATACATGTCCCCCCAAGCCTACCATTGCACCAAGACAATGGATTCCCCTCACGAGGCAAATCAATCAAACCACAATGTTGAATACAAGCATTAAATTCAGCTTTTCCACGGGGAGCTTGCATAATACCACCAACGTTTACATCATTAGAGTGGATAATATTGAAATCTCCCCAATAAACCATGGACAGCCATCCGAATCTTGTGCACACAAAAAATCCCAAAGCTCTACTCTCTTACTTCGAAAACAGCTAGCATAGATAAACATAACAAGAACTTTCAATCTGCCATGAGAAAACTAGCCACTCATTGCTAGGTCCGACATTGAAATCAAATCAAACTCAAAATCATCCTCGCAAAAAATCCATATCTTCCCCCAACCTCAGCATTATTAATAAACTTAGGCAATTTCATTCACTTTGCACATCTACTACATTTATTAGCACCAAGAAAAGGTTCCAAGAGAGCCACCACAGACGAATGACTTTTATTTAAAATACGCCGAAGCCTACTCTTCGATGAAAGAATACCCCTAATATTCCACGTCAATATTTTCATCATAAATTAAAGAAATTTCTTTGAGCGAGTACGTCGCTCCAAAATAACAATAGACTTTTCTTTCCTTACCCCTTGAATTTCTTCAAAGGTACTTGCATATCTAGGTCAAAATCAAAACATTTAATAGCCGGTTCATTCAACTCCTCCTCATGTTCCCCATCCGACACCGCTCTACAACTCGTAAACAAAGCCTCTTTCTCACTCCCTTCCTTCTCAAAATAATTCCTATTTGCACATCCTCCAAATTCAAACTCCAATGCCTCATCAATAAGTTTCAGAGAACTCCTCGGAGACGGACAAGAAAACATCCTAGGACCAACCTCCTCATCAGATTCTTTCTTCGATAACTCAAACCAACTTTGAAGTCTATTTTTCGATTTTTCCATCTTGGCAACATCCTCCCCCACATAAACTCCATTCAGAAAGTCACCACCCAACTTCAGTGGCAGACTCACAACCTGATTATTTGCCTCAACAAAATAGTCAAATTGACTTTTGGAAAAAACCTGACTAGTGCCAGAGAGAAATAGAACATCCTGAGAACCTTTTCTCTACCTCTGCCTTGATCACCTAAATCCCATCTAGAATTTCCTTTCTATGCAAAATATTGGCAGCCGCAATCTCTTCCTCTGGTTCAATACATTGCTTCTCAACCTCACAAGAACCCACAACTTTCCATACCTGTTTTGGCCTCTCTGATGTCCCCACATCTTGTTTCTCATGATCCCCTCTTTTTTTAATCTTTTCTTTCCGTTTACAATGACTTTCATGGTGAGCTTGCTTCCAACAATATAAACAAAAAAAAGGAATAGATTCGAAAACTACCTCTTGATAATAACTATTATCCAACCCCGAAGTTCCCAGCCAAAAAGAATGACATAAAGGTTTTGAAACATCAATATCAACACAAATACGGGCTGCTTCCGAACAAGTGACACAAGTTGTCGCATTGTCCCTCTTCAAAAAAGGCCAAAACCTCCACCAATGCTTCTCAAAATCGA
The DNA here is from genome assembly GCF_004785595.1 of Juglans microcarpa x Juglans regia. Lineage (NCBI taxonomy): Eukaryota > Viridiplantae > Streptophyta > Magnoliopsida > Fagales > Juglandaceae > Juglans > Juglans microcarpa x Juglans regia. The sequence continues at coordinate 13,670,531 of NC_054606.1, forward strand.
CTAGTGGAAAAAATTCAGGGGCAACCCCGGCGGCCTCATCCATATAGGAACCCAAGGCAAGTCTTCCTCCTTAACAAAATCTGGCATCCAGTGAGAGATTCTGTAAGGAACCCCTGCAATATTTGAATTTCTGCAAGCCATGACTAAAATGAAATCCAAACAAGAACGTTTCTAGGATTTCGCAATTGGCCAACCACAGGAATAGAGCGTAGCCCCCAACGGTTTTTAACAAAACCACGGACATGATCCAGCGACGGCCTTGTCCTTAAAAATTGTATAACCATAGAAAATTGGAAAGGCTCTACCGATTGCTTAATCTCATTCCTGGAAAACAAGAAGAACATCTCCCCTTCAATGAACATTTGCTCCCAAAAAGAGATATCAACTTCAAGCAACACTTGTGGTCGCGCGACCACCACATCTGCAAAAGCAAACCCAGACGAAGAACTTGAAGGATCAGACTTAGATTTCATCTTCTGCGCGACCTGCCAATCAAAACCCTCTACCACACCACCTTGCCCTATCGTCCCCGACGAAGGGCCGGCGGCCAACGCCACTAATGAAATCCTAATCGCCTCCCAAAATTAGAGAGAAAATTAAGTCCCTGCCACGTGCTATATATGATCGATTAATGGGTTGCTTCACTTTTTGTAAATTATCTCAATCAAGTTATTAAATTATCACTCAGATATTTAACTAACCTAGTATTGATTATGACTGTTATGAAATCATTCTAAGAACAATGAAGTATATGATGAATATGTCATATGTGATAAATATCATCCACTGAGATGACAAGATTGAACCATTTAGCAGATAAATAATACATTAAAACAAGATTTGGAGTACTCCAATAATCTTGTTTTATAGTCCATATATACCAAATTCCTTGGACATCTAAATTGGTTTAAAGTGGATTGCAAAAATCCAACATGCCTTACCTTTCTTTAGTTTGAAGCACCAAAAGGTAGTGATATTGTTGCAAATCTGTAGATCATTATTATCATCTTGACATACGCATAAGTTCCTTTTTTTAACGAGTATTGCTAGTATGTCACCTAGCTTTTCTTTTTATTTTAATCTTTTTTTTTATATTTTTTTAATATATTTAATTTTTTTAAAAAATAAATATACCAATACATGCATTAAAAATCATTTTTTTTAATCATTAAATAAAAAAAATAAAAAAAAATTTAAATACATAAACGGTCAAAATGAGAAGACAAACTCAAGCGACATATTAATATTTTTCTTTTTTTATTATTTTTTTGGGATGAGCAAATATTTTTCCGAGATTTATATATCCAACGTATAGTTTTTTCTACCTTATAGAAGATTTCAATTTTAATTATAATTAGCGTATTGTTCAAACTATTTACCTTTGATGGGTAAAATTTGCTGACCCGACGACAAGAAAAAGTACGGCCGACAATTGCGGTACTGTGGCAAAATATCTCAAACGCTCATCATTTCTCAAACACACGCAAACATCTGCCAATGGTACTTCTTATATAAGTATTAATAATCCTTCTCGGCAATCTGCAGATCAACATCATGATGACAACGTCTTATATATACTTTAATCCTCATATATATATATATATGAGCCCAGAGTAGTACTGTTCCATTTACCGAAGACTTTTTTTTTTTTAGTTTTTCTAATATTTTAAAACATTTTTAAAAAATATAAAAAAAATATTAATAAATTAATACTTACTTCCTTAATTATTAAGTAAAGAAAAAAATATAAAAAAAATTAAAATATATGAAATGTCAAAATGAAAGAACAAATTAAATAGACAAAATAATATTTTTCTATATATACAAGTGCAAAAAGGAGGCACGTCTTGCATGATAAGCTATACATGACGATGAAGAAACATCCTATTTTTCAAAATATATATCAAGCTCATGTACAGCGCCTCTTGATTTCCTTCTCCACCACAAGCCATCATTTACTGTTAATTTTGACCAAAATCCCTCAAAAATAAAACGCAAAAGAACTCTATGAGCTCGTGAAAGGGTAAGACGCACTATAATTATATATACATATAGTTGTGTCTCCATCATCAACTATAACTATAATTAATCCATCTACAACGCAAGATCGAGTAGGTGTTGTTTAATCTGATAATTAGGAGTACTTTGTGGACCATTCAGGTATTGAAAGTACAGCTAGCGTCATTTTTTTTAATACCTAGGAAAAAATGAAATTATATATATGATATTGTTTGAAGAGTTCAATTAAACTTGAAGAAATAGAGGAGAGGGACACATCAAACTGATTGCCCGTTGTTTGACTTTTACTTGAGCATTAACAGTAGATTCAACAAAATTTAGCCAAAATTTAACTAGATAATTTATTTTTATAAATTTAACTAGTCATTTTTTAACAACATCAAATTACAGACTCTTCAAATTTATAACTATTTTATTAAAATATTGATTTGACATTTTCATTTATTTTAATTCTAATTGTAATTTGAATATTTATTCGTTATTAAAAAAGTACACATTAATTTTCTAACGTTAATATTAGATTTTAAAAGAAAAAATTGGCATCAACTAATAATAATGTTGTAGAACTAGAACTTGAAACACTCTAACAAGATGATGTTATGTCATTGAAATGATGACTAATGAAGACTAGCTGCCTTATGTGATTGAGACGAAGAAGAATTTTTTAGAGTTGTGAATTTTTATGCCAAAATAATATTTGGCCAAAAACTGACTCAACAAATTTGGTTAGTAAAAATGATCAAAATTAAAATGACTGTAATTTTGTTGAATCTCTAAGTTACAAAATAATAATAATAATAATAATATATTAATGTTACGGTACTATAGTCGAGAGTACTGCAGTGAGAAAACTGCAGATTTCTCCCCTCGAGAAGACAAAGGCAAAGTTGACAAACCATGCTAAAACAAGATTAAATGAGAATAAATATGGTACGTAAGACGACGTAGCAGCACATGAGCAATACGGTCGAGCGAGGAAACTAATGCCGGATACCTTGGTATGTGAAACAGCTCAAGTTAGTGTATTCATCAAAGGAAACAACACGCACTGCATTCTATTTACAGGCCCGCTATTAATGGTGTTTAGTTATTAACTGATCCTTCTTCCTTATATGTGATCTTTAACGTCGGAACAGAACGAAATCAATTTGAAACTAGAAAAATTATTTACCCAATTAGAGCGAGAAGGGAAAAAAATAGTTAACATAATAAAGTCATGAGTTTTGTTGGCTCTTTGATCAAGGCCATCATGTACGAACGTATACGACGAAAAAATCATTAGTGGAGTACTACTTATAATTAAATTACAATGTATGATCAGAACCTTAATTTTGTATTAATTATAATCAGTACTACACTCGATCGTTTTCTTCCCGATCATATAAATATATATATATATATATGTAGTTATAAGCGCGGATAATACCTATTTATGTTGCAAATTCACATCCTACTGTTATATATATATATATATATATATATATATTCTTTTATGATTTGAGATAAATTTCGTGATCATGTGAGAATGGCGAGGTAATCAAGCAACATATAGAGTATTCTGCGATACATAGGAGAGAGATATTTTGAGATATTCTTTGAATAATAGTGAAAAATTAATAAAAAATAATAATAAATATTGAATAATATTGAAAAATAATAAAATATTCTCAGGATACCTTGATAGTAAAACTAGACCGGCACCATGCATATAATTAAAAGGGTTATCTGATCCTTGGGATATACGATGAGGCTTTTTCCTGTTTATAACATCCTAAAACGCGGCGAATGGTCGGATTCTCTCATTTATGTTTTTAATTAATATTTCTTAACCATTGGGAGTCCCACTGGCTCTTTCAACTTGCACAATGTCAACTATTATCACAGTATAAATACCGTGCAATCATCCCTCCTCCATACAATATCAACACCAGTTATAGTTCCATTAACCCAGCTCTCCCAACCTCTTTCGGAGTGTGATCCAATGGCTGGAATTGAACAATCCCCAGGAAGCTCCATGCATGGAGTGACAGGTAGAGAACAAAGCTTTGCTTTTTCAGTTGCTTCACCCATTGTCCCAACGGACACAACTGCAAAATTTGATTTACCTGTTGATTCTGAGCACAAGGCCAAGGTTTTCAAGCTTTTCTCCTTTGCCAATCCTCATATGAGAACCTTTCACCTTTCTTGGATTTCCTTCTTTACTTGTTTTGTCTCCACCTTTGCCGCCGCTCCCCTTGTTCCCATCATTCGCGATAACCTCAACCTAACCAAACAAGACATTGGTAATGCTGGAGTTGCCTCTGTCTCGGGAAGTATCTTCTCTAGGCTTGTAATGGGTGCAGTTTGTGACCTCTTAGGGCCACGATACGGGTGCGTATTTCTCATTATGCTTACAGCTCCAACTGTTTTCTGCATGTCGTTTGTGTCGAATGCTGGAGGCTACATAGCTGTCCGGTTCATGATTGGATTTTCTCTCGCAACGTTCGTGTCGTGCCAATACTGGATGAGCACCATGTTCAACAGCAAGATTATTGGGCTCGTCAATGGCACTGCTGCCGGGTGGGGCAACATGGGTGGAGGTGCAACTCAACTGATAATGCCTCTGCTTTACGACGTGATTCAGCGTACTGGTTCCACTCCCTTCACTGCCTGGAGGATAGCCTTCTTCATTCCCGGTTGGCTTCATGTGATTATGGGAATCTTGGTCTTGACCTTGGGCCAAGACTTGCCTGATGGAAACCTCAGTACCTTACAGAAGAAGGGTGATGTTTCCAAAGATAAATTCTCCAAGGTCAGTTTTCTTGAACTCTTTTATCTCTCTCTTCTTCTTTTTTTTCTGTCTTTCGAAGAGTCAAGGAATTTCAACTGATTTTCTTTTATGAATCAGGTGTTGTGGTATGCGATCACAAACTATAGGACATGGATTTTTGTTCTCCTCTATGGCTACTCCATGGGAGTTGAATTGAGCATAGATAATGTCATCGCTGAATATTTCTATGATAGGTTAGCTACTATATATAGCTACTTCCTCCTCTGCATTACTCCTCACAATATATTATATATCCTAACCCTACGTTGGCTATATGTCAGGTTTGATCTTAAGCTTCACACTGCCGGAATCATTGCAGCCACCTTTGGAATGGCCAACCTCCTTGCTCGTCCCTTTGGTGGATATGCCTCTGACTTTACAGCTAGATATTTTGGCATGAGGGGCAGGCTTTGGACTCTCTGGATCCTCCAAACTCTAGGAGGTGTCTTCTGCATCTGGCTTGGCCGTGCCAATTCTCTCTCAGTTGCCATATTGGCTATGATTCTCTTCTCTGTTGGAGCTCAAGCTGCATGTGGAGCAACTTTTGGGATCATACCCTTCATTTCTAGGCGATCTCTGGGTATCATATCAGGCCTGACTGGGGCTGGTGGGAACTTTGGCTCTGGGTTGACACAACTAGTTTTCTTCACAAGCTCAACATTCTCGACTGCAACAGGTCTTTCTTTGATGGGGGCCATGATTGTGTGTTGCACTCTTCCTGTGACATTGGTTCACTTCCCGCAGTGGGGCAGCATGTTCGTTCCACCTTCAAAAGACATGGTGAAGTCTACCGAAGAATTCTATTACGCATCAGAGTGGAATGAGGTTGAGAAGCAGAAGGGTTTGCACCAGCAAAGTCTCAAATTCGCAGAAAACAGCCGGTCAGAGCGTGGCAAGCGTGTTGCCTCAGCTCCAACTCCATCAGATTCAACACCGACCCATGTTTAGTACCCATAAGAGAAGAAGATCAAAGTGATGATGATGGTGAAAGTTATGAGCGACCAGTAATAAGAACAAAGGCTGTCTAACAGGTCTGAGTGTGTCTCTGAAAAGATAGATTCATAGTCATTCACCAGATGAAGCAGGAGCTTACCTTTATAGATATCCGAAGAGATTCATGTGGAATCGTTTATTGGAATTTGTATACAAATGTAATATGCACTTATCTGTGCATTGTTAATGCATGGCATGCATCTATCTGGTGTGGAATTTTCTGCAAATGGCTTTCCATGTGATTGGTTGACCTATCACTGTTTGGAGTCGTTATTTTCAAGTTTCTAAATAAATATGGTCTCTTTCCTATCACACAATATTGTTTAATTAAAAATTAGTAATTACCTGATCAATTTTAATAACGATTAATACGAATACCAATTAGTCATTCATATTTCAAATTAATTAGGAGGCTCCTTTGATTTTACAGCGTTATCTTTTTATTCAACAGATTTTTAATTTTATCATTTTAGTATTTAAATTTTTTTCAATTAAGAACTCCAAAAAATTTTAGTAAGCAAGAAAATAAATGATAAAATTAAAAACTAGAATAACGAAAAACAAAATAACTATGTCAGCCTTACAAGTTGTTTAATACGGCCTACTTATCCCAATGAATTTTGCTACATACAAGCAAGTTTGCGTACCAATCTGCGTACTAATGTTGTTGCATTTATATTCTAAATTCAAATTAGCACAGTTTTCAATAAAATCTACTTTCTGACTAATCATATTAAATGGGTACGCATATTAGTGCGCATAATCGCTTACAATTAGATTTTTCCTATCCCAATATATATTGTTAAGTTTCTAAGTTTCCCTGCATGGTCTGAGCGGGCAAAAAGAAAGTTATTACAAAGAATTAAATTTTCAGAGAAAAAAAAAAAAAAAACCTTTCTAAATTTTCAGAGAAAAAACAGTTTTCATAACCAAAAAAAAAATCATGTCTTACCTCATCTCATCTTATCTCAACTAATTTCAACTAATAATCTTACTACTATTCGTAAATCATCTCAACTCATCTATTCTCATCTAACTATCCAAACGGGACTAGGTGTTTAGGTACCTAACTTTTGAGTACTCACCAAAGTATTTGTGTTTAAATAATAGGAGGAGACAACCCCGAGCTAATGCGCAAACCTTTTGACAAGAAAATGAAGATGTTAGATAACTTTCATTGGATTAGCTAAAAGTTAAATTCATTGAATATTTAGCTATTAAATTATAAAATGTGATCACATTGGAATAGCTAAATAGTTACAGTCACTTCTAAAATAATTTTCAAATTTGAAAGGAACTGTTCATACATCAAATACATTTTATATCAATTATTTCTCTCTCCCTTTTATTATCAACGGCTTTCTCCCTTCTTCCCTCTCAAATAAACTAGACGCCCATCCCACCAAAACCTGAGTACCCCGTCTTCGACCAGAGAGACCCACCACTGCATCACCACCACACCACCACACGTCTCATCGGCAACAACATCACCGCACCATCGCGCCATCGCACCACACGCATCTGCATCCCCCACCACACCCTCCTATCTACTTTTACCTAGCAATGCTTCTGAGGTTCTTCCTCCTTTTTCTTGGCTTCCAAACACAGAATTCTCAGAACCCCCATCAAACAGAGGAAGAAAAAAATAACATGGTAATCCAAGTTATTACATTTTTATGCACGGATTTAACAATTCCATTTCCATTTATACATAGGCTTAAAAGTCAACAAGGAAATTATGAAACGTAGCAAGCATACAGATCTAAAGAAATATATCCTTGTAAGTCCAGACGATGAAAAGAAATCAAAATGCTGAGAATTAACCAAGAAAAGGGACAGTGAACTTGGAAATATTCATGGATAGTTGAAATCATCTGCCTCCATTCTTGAAATTCATCTTCTCGTAGTAGCAAATGGAGAGGAGTGATAGCGAGAGATGGACCTCATCTTTTCCCCAACGAGTTGGCGACTTCGATCCAATCATTGACGGAAAAGAAGCCCAAGACGACGGTGAAGCCGATGAAAAGGAAGAAGACGAGCCGGTTGACGATTGGGGCTTGGAGAGAGGCCGGATGTAACGGGAGTGGAGGCGACGGAATCCATCTTACATTTATCTTATTTTATTGTCATATAATGAAAAAATGACTATTCCAATATAGAGACTTATGTGAATAGAATAATCAAAAGCTAAATTCATCTTACATTCATAAAAAAATATACTTTAACTTTAGCTAATCCAATGAGAGTGCTCTTAGCAGTGATGGCTCTTGTATCACCATGTCCCTCTAGTATTAAGAATGATATAAACTTTAGAAAAATATGAGAAACCGAATGGTAGTAGCCTCTTTAAATCATTAACTTAAAATTAAAGCAGATAATTAAAAGATCATTCCATCAAGTACATAAATAAAAGCGTACTTTATTAAAATTTAAAGAGAGGTCAACGCAAGTACTTATTTAGAAAGTCATGTGCTACAAAAGTGAAAAACTGAAAGCATAAACAAAATAGTAATGCTAGATACAATCATGGATTATGTAAGCACCGCATCATGTTTTGAACCATCTACATGCAGATCATCACCTGATGTAACGCCCCATACCTGGATAGATTGGAGAATTACTACCTGTCACTTATAAACATGTCTCTCGACACATCTAAATTCTCCAAAGACTTCATTAGCATAAAACAATCTCATATCTTCTAAATAAACACATTATAAACTCCACAAAATCATTACTGCAACAGTAATAAACCAAGAGTCCAAAATCTCCTGGTAGTCATATCATACCAAACTGATAAATTCATAAGTCCTACTAAACCAAAATCATAATTAAATCTAAAAGATATCATAAATCCTTCTTTTAACGGTAGTATCCTAGGGTACTAGACATTCTCTCCTCAGCTTAGTCATGCTCACAATTCCTAATTCAGATTCCTAGTTGGACTCTCCACAATATCTGAAAATATTATGAAGATAAGGGAGTGGGTTATCAACAACTCAGTAAGCAGATGACATATGCTAGCGTGCAAACATGAGCATTTACAAAGTACAGTATGCAGAACAAAATATTTTACAGAGTTATTATGCAGAACAAAACATATTTTCAAAAGTAACAGAGCGATGGTTTTAAGACAAGTAAAACCCAGAGTACTTTGGCATAACATAACCTGAGCATCATCATCACATCAAAACAGAGCATCTCACAGAGCAGAGACCATGTTTCATTCCCGTGGTAGGGTTGTGCTAACTCCGGTGGCCAAACCGGGCAGAGACAGGTGAAATCTTTACCTTATTCTTATTGGAGCCCCGAGTGTGCACACAGGAAAGACCACAATAAACCACTTTGTTTTCAAAGTGGGTGCACCCAGAGACAGAGAAGTTGGTACCAACCCAAACAGAGCAGATCGAGCAGAGCAGAGACAGAGTCAGATACAAAAATCAATACACCATGCCAAAGGTTTTCAGATGTTATATCAAAATAAAACAGAGTACTAAAACAAAATCAGATCATTTGCACATGCTGAAAACAAAAGCCATAACATCTTTCTAAATAAATGCACAATTTTTCAGATTCTCAATATCGCTCTTTTTCAGACTTCAGAGACCACATGACAAAATTTAGCTCATGTCCACACAATGCATGTCAGAAAATATGTTTCCTTTTTCACACAGATTTCATGAATAATGCAAATAAGCGACCGAGGTTGGTTTTTGTTTTCCCAAGTTCCCATTACATCACAAAATATGCAAGTTTTCAGAAAGTCAACCTCAGTCTTATTAACTCGTATAAAACCTAGCATAAGAATCCCGCTTATCTGGACTTTTTAACTTTTCAGAAAATCTTCACGATAGTGCCAAAGAAATATCAATCATCACCTATAGAAAATTCATGTAACTTCAATAAATCTCCAATTTGAACAGTTACTTCCTAATTACACTTGGAATACCTATTTTAATACCTCATGACCTAAAAATTCTCATAACCCCAAAAATACCATCACTTTCCAAATTTCTCAATATCCACATAATATCTTCAACTAAGATATTAAATTCTAACTTATTTACTATTGAAATGAGACTATAAAATTTAATACATTATAATATAATAAAAGTATTATACTTTAAGACCCTAATTATCTTCTGTAATAATATTTTTATACTTAAAACCAAGCCTTCACGTAGTAAATTAAAAACCAAGCCCAACGTATAACTAGGGGTATTTTGGAAAAAAATGCTTATAATGCATGGATGCTTTGGTGAGTACATTACAAAATAATTTTTTGAAAATACAAAACAGAACCATGACAGCACTAAGTTCATAGGGAGAGAAGGAGCCGTGACGGGACTGGGCGGCTGAGGTGCAAACTCCGGTGGGCTGGGCGTCTACGCACTGAGAGAGAGAGAGAGAGAGAGAGAGAGTGAGTGAGCAAGAGAGAGAGACTCCAAGAGAGAAGGAGAGAACACGGCGTGGGGAGAGAGGAAACAGAGAAGATAAAGGCGCGACGGGACAGTGAGCTGGACAGGGATCGACGGTGGTGAGCACGGCGGCCTGGCACGTGAGGGGTGCAACCATGGACGAAGGATCTGAGCACGACGTCGGTAGTGGTCAGAAGATCGACTGTGTCTCGAGCCCTCATCTATCAACTATGAATGGCTGAGCATGGGGACACTTGGAGCAACGACTGGTGGTTCAAGATAGGGCTCATGGTGATTGGGTGGTTGCTCGAGTGTGGCAAGGGCTACACCGTGCGATGCTTGTGGTGGCTGGGTAGCTTGCGGTGGATTCGCTTGACACAAGGAGTTACAGTTTAAGGTGGAACTGGTGGTGGGTTGCTCTGTTTTTGGCATAGCAAAACAGAGGAAGTTGCTAGGCAGTTGGGGCGTGGTGGTTAGGTTGTTTTCATGGTATTTACTGACGTGAAGCAGCACCTTGCGAGGTGGTTGAGGAAGAGAGTTGTTGTCTGATTCGCGGAGGAGGGATAGACGCGTGACAACGCTGATTCCTTTTTGAGGATGATCTTGACTAGTTCAGTGGAGGCCGACGAGTGCGTGGGACAGGCTTCCGTTGAGGACACAATGGCGCTGGGTCGTGGGGGCTGACCCGTGGTGGTTGGATGGCAGAGTTTCCAAGTGCCTCGCCACTTGGTGCGGAGAAGATAGATAAATAGAGAGAGTTTGAGAGGATAGAAAAAGAAACACAAAAGCATTGCAAGTAGAAGACAATAAAAATAGGTGGGAGAGACTTGAGTGCTGGATGGAAACAAAAATAAAAAAAGAGAACTCAAAAAGGGGAAGGAAGTTCAAACTTCAAACTGCCTAGATCACATGGAGATAATGGAGATTGGGTGGAGAAATCTTTGGAAGTGCAGAAACGAAATTTGAAAAACGGTTGAGAAGATAAAATGAGATAAGCTCACTGCAAACGACGTCGTGGGGTATGAGGGGTTACTCAGCTGTGTGAAAACAAGAGAGAACAAAAAAAAAAAAAAGAAACAAGAGACTCCAAAGGAACGGCCTTGGGTTTAATTGGCCCAGGTGCTACACTTGAGGTATACACACGTTACAATAAAGAGAGTCAAATACTCAATAAAAGATTGTATTTAATATAAGTAAGCAGTTACTTATGCATCACGTTAATTAATATAAGTAACCACGGGTACATACAAGAGCTACCAAGAAATGGCCTATACACATATAGCATGTAAAACATGTACATATATACAATTGTCCAAAAACGGTATTTCCAATTTATATCAAATGAGAATTAAGATATGTATGATCAAAGTTATTTACCTCGAGTCTTATGCAAATACTAGTTTTATGTAATGATCACAGTCGTCAAATGGCACCTAAACATAGTCATATTGTTGTATAAGAAGTTACCCCAGTGCATTAAAATGTAAATATATAACACTACAACACAATTGAGTTTTTGTGACGATTTTGAATTTGTCACAGTCCAAAAACTGTCACCAGAAAAGATTTTCTATGATGGTTTAAGAAAATCGTCACTAAACGTGGATGAAAAATGGTTATACGTTCGAACTATAATAGTGTTTTGTTCGAATGTAGCTTAGACGATGTCGTTTTCGAATGAGTAAAAATGCGAACGTATAAAATTTTACGTTCGAATGGATCATGTACGTTTGAACATTAAGCCCATTTATGTGCGAACGTGTAAATTATTTAGTGGAACGTTAGAATGTGTAGACTATTAGTTCGAATGTTTTGTCTTACAGTTCGAACGATTTAGTTTATGTTTAAATGTGAATTGTTTTAAAATTAAACATGAAGTTTCAAATTAAAAAAGATTGAGAATTGAAATATCTGAACCTCTTCTTCTTCCCATCCATCCGTGAGAGATTTTTAAGATTTTCTTATCACAAAATGATTATCCACCAGCATTAAAACAGTGTCTGTTACTTCTTTTTTTCTTTCTCAAAACAAAATTAAACTGGATTATAAAATGGGAATATGTTATCAAACCCCATCCCTCTTTCAATACCATTATGTTCTTAGCCCATAAGTCTACGTCAAATGATGGAAAAAATATAATTATGATTATGCCATAAAAATGTTTTCAAAGATTACCAATGCCCTTGAATTTCTAGTCTAACGAAGTAGATTTCAGGCTCAATTATCATCCATTACTAGCAAGAAGGGTTTGAAGAAATTAGCTGAGGCAATATCACAAGTTTTAGACAGCGATGATGAAGAAGACTCACCGCTGGATCAAGTCAATTTATCTCCATCACAACAAGCCACATCATCACCACTGCAACAAGCCTCTCCTTCTCATGCCAACTCATCTTTCCATCCATCACATCTAATGGACTCCTAAGATCAGTTTGATCTGGAACTTGCAGATTATGACCCTTAGATTATGATGTGATTCCAAAAAATTATTGCTTTCTCAATTATTCAACATGACAGTCACTTTAACACGAAAGCAGAAATATTAATGATTACTGTCAGAAGCATTATCTCTTCAGATGCACCAACGCATAAAGACAAGCAACTTTAAGCACCCATTATCAGACTACTATTCAACTCCACTCAGAAGCATAATTGGTGCCACTCATTCATTATCTGCCGACATGTGAAGACAAAACTTTTGGTCTCCATTATTGGATTACTGTGTATAATGTTACTGTTTTAGTGTCTATAAAATGAAGTTTATAAACAAAGGAGGCATTCAGAAAAATCTCATCTGAAGCCCTTTCCTTCTCCCAATCCTCACTTCCAAAATAATCTCTTTGTGTAAAATTTTCATCATGTTTTTTGCCTCCAATCTTTCTAAAAATTAATTTCCTTATAAGTATTATATTTTTAATGAAGTCAAATTTATTTGATATGATTTTTATCTTTTATATTTATATAATTAATAATTCATGCATATGGTCAGTTATAATGCTTGTTAATATTGTTTTATGTATATGGCTGGTTATACCGCCTATTATTATATTATAAATTAGAATTATTACTTAGGATACGTTATTGGTATCTATTAGTAGATAATATATAGTACTATATGGTATTATTAGTAGATATTATTAGTAGATACTATATATATATATATATTGAGCCAGCCTTAGTTTTCTTAAAGAGAGAGACTCATCTTCTCTCTAGAAACCCCTCATCTCCCCTTCGGTCCAGGGGGAGGAGTTTTGGCTCCTCCCTCCCTCCCTTCTCTTTCATTCCTCTCATCTCTAGTTTTCTACTTTTCTTTTTCATTTTTGGGTATTTTTTCAGGGCTAAGTATGGAGGAAGGCTGACCTGCTGCTCTCCCGAGTCTGGCGACCACCAGGTGCCCCACCACAAGCTTCCCAAGGGGCTGATCCTTCAGACAGCTGAAGAGTTTCGCCGAACGGAGCAGCGCATGATCCACACGCACGGCCCAAAGAAAGCACATGTATTCCATGCGCCACTACTCAGGGTGTCCTTCTACCGTCACGCGTGGCCTTTCTGGGTCCAGGACCATCGGCTACTCCAAACCTAACCATCCGCCATACCCGCAGGGTACAACCGTTGTTTGTGTTATCTTTTTCCTCTAAGGTTGAAAATGTGGATCTATATATTTTCAAGATGTAATCTGTTATTTTTTCATATTTTTTTAATTTCTGTAATGTCTTTTATATTTTAGAAAAATCAAAATAAAAAAACACATAGTGCCTTAGACGTTCGTCCATAAAGTGTATCCTAAATTCCGTCTTAGACGGAGTGTGGGGTTTGGTTTACTCTACTCCGTCTTAGATGGAGTACGAGATTTGATAAACTTTGTTTTGTGCAGAGTTGTGCTGTCTCTCAGATTTTAGATTTGTAGAGGTTTGTCGTATTAGACTAGATCATGTCAGTCACAAGTATGTACTATGGAGCTATTAATGTTGTAGTTGACTTGTAATGTATATTTCAGATTCAAATTGTAATGTCCGTTATTAATGAATGCAAAATGTTTTTCCTCAAATATATATATATATATATATTATAAGTATTACTATATATTAGATAATATATAGTATTGTATATTATTATTAGTAGATAATATATATTACTATATATTATTATTATTATTATTAGATATTATTAGTAGATACTATATATTATTATTATTAGATACTATATATTACTATATAGTATTAGTTGATAATCTACAGTAGTACTATATATACTATAGTACTAGATAATATATAGTACTATATCTTTTTGTTAGTAGATAATATATATTACTATATATTATTATTAGTAGATATTATTAGTAGATACTATCTATATATATATATATATATATTAAAGGAATACTATAGATATTATTATTAGTGCATAATATATAGTATTACTATAAAATTAAAGACAATATTTTTATTTTTGAACTTAAATATAATATTATTATTCTTTTTAAACTTGGAATTGCAATATCGATCGAAGAACCTAAAAGCATTCTCTTACCAAGATAATTTTTTAAAAGAGAAAAAATGTTATTAAAATAGATTAATATGAAATAGATTAAAAAATTATTATTATACAAAATACATTATAAATAGATTAATATGAAATGCATTACCACAAAACAAAAAATAGTGAATATGATAAATTAAAGACCAATTATAACTTGATGCATAAATTGGAATCTAAAATAATAATTACATTTTGTAAAAAATTGAAGGAATTCATTACTTTATGTTTGAACAGTTAATTCTAACATTCGAATGATACGGGAAATGATGTAACCTTTGAACATATTAATTCTAACGTTTGAACGTTATGTGTATATAAGTAGTGCATCCAAATGTCGAATGAAATCTTCACTCACATCCAAAATTTGAACCATCGCACTCAACTATTGATATGGTCCAATGCCGCCATCAATCGCCACTACAACTGTCACAAAAAAGGTTAGTGTCTATCTCTCTTCCTTTTATTATGTTTTTTTAACGTTTTTAGGGGGTTTCGGTACCCATTTGTGCCGGATGTATAACTTCATTTTTTGGCCACCATGAGTAGCCAATGGCCAAATGGCCACTGTAGATAGTTTACACCCAGTGGATACTTCATTTTTACTGTGGCCATTATTAGAGTAACATTCTATTTGTGGAAATCGGAAATGGCTGAGTTAACAAAGCCATTTCTGGGTTCGAATGTTCGAACGTGCCAATTTCAACATTCGAACATTCTACTCAAGAACAACATTCGAACATGCAACGTTTCGTTTGAAAGTTAAAAATCATTCGAACATATCGTGGATTTATGTTCGAACGTTTAAGTTGACGTCATATATTTTTGCTTCGCACATCAACAACAGTGTCAGTTCTACTTCAAACGTATGTTAATTTCCGTTCAAATGTACTTTCATGTTTGAACATATATACACATAAAACGTTCGAATATAACATTCGTCCGAACGTAAAATTGCAATAGTCCAAACGTGGTTACCTACTCGTTTGAATGTTTTCGTTTTACATTCAAACGTTAAGTTTTAAACATTCAAACGTACTTTAGAACAGTTTTAATTTGTTTACCTTTATATAAATGTCTACTCATGTTTTTTTCTTTCTGCAAAGATATGTCTCATCATTTGACAACTAGGATGATGGGCACCAAAATGGACATAGTCCTAAAGATCCTTTACAAGTTCTAGATAGGTCAATCTAGAACTTGTAAAGGATCTTGAAGAGTAGGTCCATCTTAGTGCCCATCATAGGATATAGGGTAGGGAAGGAACCCCGGACACTTCTCGAATAGGCGTTTGAACTGTTATGGTTGAACGTGAATTGTTGATCAACGAATTTGACGAGATCACAGGAGAGGGCAAGAGTCTGAGGTCCATCTTTATCTCTAGAGGTTGGACCAGCATTTGCGCACTAAAGGGGAGGATATACCCCTTCATGGTCTGCGAGTTTTACATGGAGATGTTGTCCATGCCTTAGGATGTAGCTACTCACACCGTAACTGTACGAGGTGTTCAATTCGAGGTATCGTCGGATGTCACCGTCAACCTACTCAGAATCTATTACGTATCTGAGGCATCGACTACAGTGAATGATCAGCCAGAGGGTGCATCGAATGTAGGCACATCTGCATCATCTACTGGCCCCATCAAATCTATGGCCAAAGATGTAGACCGGTCGGGGGGCAAAGGGAGTGATCAGCCTTAGGATGATGACCACGTTAAGGATTTCTTTATTCTCACTGGGAGATACCACACACTAATCGATAAGAAAAGCACGTTCTCCCAGACATTGCTACTACCATTTTCAGCATTTTGCACTATGAGTTGCAACAAACGTGGACCTTGTGGCACATAAGGCCATCTTTAACCAGGCAAGCGCATAGTTCCTCCTACGAGTGGCACGTGGAAAGCCTATCAACTTACCACTGTGGATATTTGAGAGGATCCATTACGAGGAGAGTATCATCTACACTGACAACCTACCATATTGGGGTGATTATTACTCGGCTATTACTGGAGCAGAGAGTAGTGGCATCCCATGCAGAGGTGTGTGGTTGACTGAGTAGATGAACCCACTAGACATGTTCTCACACTATCAGAGTATTGGACAAGAAATGGGCATGCTTGGAGGAGCCTGGGCCTACATCAAATATTGTTCTACTGACCTAGTCTGGTGCCGGTGTTGCTCCCTATAGCTGGAGTACTAGTCACCAGCCAACGGGTACATCTATAGGAGATGTGCACCCTGCTTAGCTCGATGAGATGGTCTCAGATATTACTGTGCATATCGAATGACAGATCGCTTCAGTACAACAGAGTGTTTCTGAGGTTAGCCATCGCAATTGTGTCCTGATCTCTTGTAATCTGTCAAAGTGGAGAAACCAAGAATGATGCAAATTTGTGTTTTGTTTTAAAAACATTTTTTTTCCATGGTTGTTTGTAATCTTAATAATCATAATATGGTGGGTCATAAGGATGAGAAAACTTATTTGTCAAATAAGGATTTTTTTTCCCCATTATTTCAACGAAATGACTTGTTTAATGGTAACTTTATGAAAAGCAATAATTGGATATGCAGGTGGAGAAGGTTGAGTTTGAAGAGAACAAAAGATTTCAAAAAGAATAATTGAATCTATGTCAACTAATATAAATTCATAAAAATGTTAGGTTTTCTTAATATTTTGTAGAATGTATTGTCAATCTAGCAAGAGAAATGCATCAAGTAATTTTTTAGGATCAAACAAGTGCTAGATCTCAGACTCAATAGGGAAAACTAGATGTCAGTGAGTCTGAATTATAATAGAGGATGCATAAGGTTCACAAAAGAGTGGATGATTAAAATAATCTAAGAAGGCGTATAAGAAGAAGGAGAAACAACTTTTGAAGATGTTGGTGATTTTGGAGAGGCTAATGGCGAGAATAAGTTGTAGAATGGTCTAATTTGTTATGGTAATATTCCCAATACCGTACAAGGTTTTGGAATTACAGAAGGACAAGGTAAAGGATAGAGAGGAGATAGTAGCTTAGCATAAGAAGATTTAGACTTTAATCTTGACTTTGAGGATGACATTATTTTCCCTGTGAGAATTATCAGGATAGAAAGTAACGAAGAGAATTAGATTCTCCCTTAATATGTTCAATATCAAAATCATAAATACTTAATATAGCATGTCAACTAGCAAATATTTGTTTAGCAGCCAAATTTTTTACATCTTTGACCAAAACATTCTTGGCTAATTTGCAATCTATTCTTAGTAAAAACTTTTAATTTAATAAATCATCTTAAAATCTAAAAATGCATAATACAATAGCTAAAATTTCTTTTTTAATATTACTATAATTTTTTTGGGTAGGATTCCAACATCCTGAATGGAATCGAATAATTTGTTCCGAATCAATTGATAATTCTTGCTTCATAATTCCTCTGTAACCAATATCAGAGGCATCAATTTCAACGATTTTAAAAGTATGAGGAGATGAGAGTTCTAAGCATGGTAATTTCTTAACATAAGACTTAATTTGTTTTATAATATTTATATACTTTTCTGTCTATGGAGGTAGATTCTTTTTTAATCTCTTGAATAAAATTAATAATGGTTTACATAATGGTCTGCGAGATTGATAAAAGTCTACAACATCATAAAGGCTTCTCAAGAATCTTTGTAATTATTGCTTATCTTTTACCTCATCAGGAATTTATTAGCAAATTATATTGCTTTACTTATTGGGGTAATAGTTTCTTTTTTTTTTTTTATAATAAGAACTTCATTCAAGACATCAAGATAATGTGCTTACAAACTAGAACAATCTAACCAAAATTACTTTAATTTGATAGAAAATGAGGAACAGACCCCATCCATATTTCTAAATCTGGGATAGACCATGCATGTTTTGCAAGACAATGAGCAACCTGATTCTCACCTCTAAGCACATGTTGAATCTAGTGCTCTTCAAAATGACTTAGCAGATTACGTACCTCCTTCAGCAAATTACCTTGAGCTGATAGTGAATCTTTGTTAGTAGACAATGCTTCCACCATGAGTAAACTATCACTTTCCAGCACAACCTTCTTAATTCCCATATGCAAACTGAACTGCAAACCCCGAAACATGGCTAGTAATTCAACTGACTCAGGTTCACTAAGCTCATGCTTAGCCTTGCTCACAGCCATTAGTATTTCCCCATTCTCATCCCTAAGTACAACACCCACCCCAGTTTTTCGAAGATCAAAAAATAGTGCAGCATCTACATTTAGCTTACAGTAACCTGGTGGAGGAACCTGCCAACAGCCCACCTTATGCATAGCGTAGCTTGGTTCTGTAGACACTGGAAAGTCAAGTTTCTTTAGGCTAATGGCATATTTTGCAATAGTTATAGGGTCCAATAGAGAGTGTTCAATAATCCACTTGTTACGCCTGTACCAAAAAGCCCAAGCAATTAAAAAGAATCTGGCCAGTAACCCTTGTTCCCCTCTATGTAATAAGAACTTGACTACCTCAATTACAGAGCACATATCATTCAAATTTGTTAAGACAGGCAACAATTTTATCCATGTGGCTCTAATGACAAAGCAATTTAACACAGCATGAGATGCATCCTCAGCTAGATAATTGCAAAAATCGCATGCAGCACTTTCAACAACTTTCCTCTTTAAAAGGTTCTGTTTTGATGGAAGGCTGTCCATACAAACTCTCCAAGCAAACACTTTAACTTTGTTGGGAACTCTCATTTTCCAAAAAGCATTCCACATTTTTTTTCTCCTCATTGCCACTTGAACTCTCAGCAGTGTCCTGGTCGAGCAGAGAGTTGAAAAATATGTACCCATTTCGCACACTAAAAACCCCATTCTTCTCATACCTCCACATCCACACATCTTCATGTTGACCTGGGTTGAGAAGGATCTTCATAATATCTGAGGATGTTCTTGGATTAAAGAGAGCTCTAACTCTTGAAACATTCCACCAGCCTATTTCAAT
The DNA here is from genome assembly GCF_004785595.1 of Juglans microcarpa x Juglans regia. Classification (NCBI taxonomy): domain Eukaryota; kingdom Viridiplantae; phylum Streptophyta; class Magnoliopsida; order Fagales; family Juglandaceae; genus Juglans; species Juglans microcarpa x Juglans regia. The sequence goes on from NC_054606.1 coordinate 13,690,277, forward strand.
ATCCATAAGGGAAACTACCCTTGCTGAGGGTCCTTCTCTACACTTCCATGTTCCTCCAACAGTAAAGATTGATGACCAGGCACCCAATTATCTTGCCATACCCGATCAGTGGACCTATCCCCAATCCTCCATTGACAACCTTTAGCTAAAAAGCTTCTAGCTTCCCAAATTCCTCTCCAAGTATAAGATGAGTTATGGCCCAAATGAGACTAAAAAAAAAGGGTATGAGGGAAATACATTGCCTTGAGCAATCTATGGACTAGTGAATCCTCATATTTAAGCACCCTCCAAGCCTGTTTGGCTAGTAATGCCATATTAAAAACTTTGAGGTTTCTAAATCCCATTCCACCCCTACACTTGGAAATACACATTTTATCCCATGCTACCCAATGAATTCTCCTCCCATCATCTCTTTGTCTCCACCAAAACTGAGCCATCATCTTTTCTAAGTCTTTACACAAAGTAATGGGCAATTTAAAACAGCTCATAGCAAACGATGGAATAGAACAAGCGACAACCTTTAATAAAATTTCACGGCCCCCTTGAGACAAATTTTTTTCCTTCCAACTCTTCAGTCTCCTCCATACCTTACTTTTAATATCTGTAAAAGCAACAGATTTTGACCTCCCTACAATAGGAGGCAAGCCCAAATATTTCTCATATTGTTGTATTGAGCTTCCACCCCACATATCCATAATATTATTCCTCAGCCTAACAGGTACATTTCGGCTAAAAATCATAGCAGTTTTCTGTTTATTGATCAGTTGCCAGATGCCAACTCATACCTCCTTAACAGTGCTATTTCTTGAGGTGTCTACATCCACATTGCAAAACACAATAGAGTCATCGGCAAACAACATGTGATTAATAATAGGAGCCCCCTACAGATTTTAACACCCTTTACAGATCTGTCCAGGTCAACAGCTTTTTAATAGACCAATGAGTGCTTCAGTACAAAGGAGCAATAGATAAGGGAACAAAGGGTCCCCTTGTCTAATTCCTCTAGTTGGCAAAATAGGAGCAGTTGGGGTGCCATTTACCAACACAGAAAATGACACTGGTGTAACACATTTCATAATAAGATCCACCAATCCCCTAGTAAACCCCAACTTTATTAGAACACCTTTAAGAAAATCTCATTCCACTCGGTCATAAGCCTTGGACATGTCTAATTTTAGTGACATATAGCCCTTTCTCCCCTTCCTTTTGTGTTTTAGAAAATGGACCAGTTCATATGCTACTAAGACATTGTTCATGATCAGTCTTCCCGGCACAAAAACCTATTGTGTATCAGAAATAATAGATGGCAGAACACCTTTCAGCCTATTAGTGATGACCTTAGCTATAAGTTTGTAAAAAACATTACACAAACTAATAGGTCTAAACTCAGACACCAATGTAAGGGATTGTGTCTTAGGGATTAACACTAAGAGAGTATGATTTAAGTCACTTGGAATCTGACCTGTGTTTAGGGCTTCAAGTACAACAGCAGTAACCTTTTCGCCAATTATGTGTCAATACTTCTGAAAAAATAAAGGTGGCATCCCATCTGGGCCAGGGGCTTTATTAGGATGCATTTGTCTCAAAGCAACAAGTACTTCTTCAGCATTATAGGCCTTCTCCAATTCAGTATTCTTATCTTCAGTTACCCTTGATTCAACTCCATCCAGGATGTCCATAGAGCCTCTTACAGTTGAAGCAGTAAACAGAGAGGTAAAATACTCTCTAATTAGTTTATCCCTATCAACACCCTCTTTCCAGACCCCATGCTCATCTTGCAACCTCTATATAAAATTCTTCTTTTTTCTCTGAAAAGCTTTCTGATGGAAATACTTTGTATTCTGTCGCCACGACATAGCCACTAAACTTTAGATCTCTGTTTCCACATAAGCTCCTCTCTCTCTAGCCACAATTGAACCTCCACCCTTGCACTCGATGTTCCTCAGTTCTCTCCATAGTAGGGTCCATGGACTGTAACTTCTGCAGTCTCATTTGTGACTGTTTAATTTGCTGTTGGACCATACCAAACTTGTCTTTATTCCAACCAGCTAGCTTCCCACTGCTTTTTGAAATTTTCTGCATGACATCAATCATAAAATTACCCCTCAATTCCTCCTGCCATGTATCCTGTATGATCTGCTCACAGTCATGATGACCCACCCATATTGACTCAAATCGAAACATCACTTTCTTCCTACAAGGACCAGAGAAGCCTTTTAGTATTGAGACACACAGGGATATGATCAGAGTAGGAGACTGATCCATGTTGGACTTTAGAATCAGGGAAAAGATCTACCCAACTGTATGTTGCCACACAACGATCTAACCTTTCACAAATTCTATCACCTTCCTCACGTTTATTACACCAGGTGTAAGCAGGACCAAAGAAACCCAAATCCATTAAATGACAATCAGAAAGAACAGATTGAAAAGCATCTAATTGACTTTGGGGTCTCATTCTACCCCCCCCCCCAACCCACTTTTCATTGTGATCCAGTACTTCATTGAAATCTCCATATACAAGCCATGGTCTATCAACTAAGTGAGCAATTAAGCGAAGTAGATCCCAGGTCTAGTTCCTTTTATAGGTTTCAGGATGGCCATAGAGGCTCGTGAGATACCAATTCAAAGAACTATCGGTCATATATGAGATCTCAACATGAATGTGGTTATGCAAAAAATTGAGCACCTTCAGATTAACCTCTTCTTTCCACATGAGCACTAAACCCCCACTTCGACCACAACAATCAAAAGTAAAACAGTTAGGATAGCCTAACCTGACTTTATAACGATCCATCACACGAGCTGTAACTTTTGTCTCCTACAATAAGACAATTTTGGGAGCTTCCTTTCTGATTAGGTCAAGAAGAGTTTGAAATCCCCGTGGGTTCCCAAGCCCCCAAGGATTCCAACTGAGCAGTTTCATTGTTCCCGGTGGGGCTACCTTGCAGCCTCCGCTGATCCCAATTGGTCACCTTCCTCCACCAAACCCATCGGTAAGCATGAAGGAATTCTCTTCGCAGCCCTTCCATCATCATGTTCGATAGCTGGAGCCTTCCTTTTTCGGACTACCTTAGATGAGCTCGCAGGGAGTTCACCTTCTGGCATAGGGAGGGTATGCGTGATCTCCGTTTGACTTTTTCCTTAGGCCCAGTCATAGCATCATTAGGGCTCATTACAGGGCCCACCCCTTGACCCAAGAGAGGCCCATGGGGAGGTGCGTTAGATGCCTTAGTCATTGAGTCCCAACACTGACCGTTAACCATGGCCTTATCCAATTCTTTTCGAACTCCTGCTTCCTCGGTTAGTAACTAATTACTTGGACTTTTTTTCTCGGCAATTTCCGTCTCAGTTCTTATCTCACACAGCTTCTCTACAGAAATTGGAACATTGAATAACTGCCCAGACCCAGCAGCCTTATCCCCCATATCTCGTAGATTTGAATTTTCTGTTTGTTTTTCCTGTAATCCCGGGTCACGCACCTCAGTATTAGCCGTGTTTCCCGTGCCATTATCCCTATGGCCGGTTTGGCGATTATGGCCCCCCAATCCAGCAGGTGGCGGTGCTCTCATCCATTACCCGTAGGGAAAATTATCTCCTATAGGCTGTTCAGATCGAAGCTTCCATTCCTCACATTCTCGATGAGAATGCCCCATACGCCCACACTGGTAACAGAAGTTCGGCAACCTTTCATATGTAAAACGTGCCCAATACTCTCTATGAGAGTCCGAAGTAACTTTTTTCCGCCGCAATAGAGGCTTCGTAATGTCCAGAGCTATCCAGACCCGCATGTATTCTGCCCATGCTAAGTCATCAAAGTCAACATCCACGTCAAGGACCTTCCCCAGAGTCGTCCCAATCAAACGTCCCACGTATTCATTACAGGCCAACAGTGGGTGATCATGAATTCGAACCCAGAAGTTAACTTCATTCATGTAGACTTCGTGTATTTGTAGGTGGCCCTCAAATTCTTTGGTGAGTACCAACTGTTTGTCAAAAGTCCAGGGGCCATCGTGAAGAACCCGTATCTTATCTCGTTGCTCATCAAACTCCACCAACAATAATCCAGGCATTATATCCTGGAATTTGATGCCCTTAGTCGGTCACCATATTCTTCGCATTGTCTGCTTAAATGCCTCACGATTACAATGACATTCCGTAAACAATTTGACCAACAAAAATTTCTCGCCTCGAGCCCTCTCATCCTCCAGCTTTCCCGTGTCGACCACTACCTTCGTAGATTCCTCTTCAATAAGAGAAAGCTTATCATACATCGAAGCCAGATCCTCATCCATCTCACTGCTACCACTCTTCCACTTCCAAAAGGGAGTAGAAAAATTTAGTCACCAGCCACCTACACAAGGGTAGGAAAAAAAACCTCTATTTTGGAATAATTTTATTTTTGGTGATTAAAAAACTAATTTATTTTATTTAATAATTTGAACAAATGCATTTAAATGTTTCCAATGAACCAATGCTGCTCAATAGATGAAGAAAAAATTAATACACCATCTATATAAACTATTGAAAAGTGAGTGAAATTAGTAAATATTTCATTCATAATATTTTGAAATTCACTAGGAGCATTTTTTAATCCAAATGACATAACATTTCATTCATAATGTCTGAGTGGGACTGTGAATGTTGTTTATACTGATCTTTTTCAGCAATTTGAATTTGTCAAAATCTACTCTTCATATCAGATTTTGAAAATACAGTAGCATTATAAAGGCGAGATAGTAAATCTTTTTTATTAAGAATTGGATATCTAATCTATTGTAATACTTTATTTAATAGTTTATAGTTAATAACTAATCGAGGCACTCCTTGTTCTAATTTTGTATGTTTTTTAACATAAAAGGTAGCACAACCCTATGGTGATTTATTTTTCCTTATTAATCATTTTATTAATAAATTATTAATTTATTTTTTACAAAATTTCAATAATTTATTGTTCAATTGGTCTAGCTTTAATGAGAATATTTTTTTTCAAAAAATTACTTATCATAAAGTAATTCAACTATACGTTGTTTTATATTCCAAAAAGTATTTGGCAAGTTGGAGCATACTTCTTTTTCAACTATAGTTTTAAAATTGTTAATTTTTTTGGATTAATAATGGATTTTTTAATTGTTCTTCAATTCTTTTGTATTTTAATTCTTGTTTTAAGAAATTTATTTGTTTTTCTTTTCTTTTAATTTTATCTTTTGTTAAAAAATTATTATTTTCACTTAATGAGACTTCTCTTAAAGAATTGATTTCTTTTGAAACAAGAAGAAATAAGAATTTAAATTGAATTTCTTTGCCAAAGTATTTTTGTAGAACTTCTTTCTCCTATTACAGAAAAAGAGTATAGTAAAGCAAGAAATGAATTTTCACGTATTACTTTAGTATTAATACTTTTTACTAAAATAAATGTTATTTTAAAACAAATTTCATTATTACATATATGTGCATTAGATAATTTATAATTTATATTTAATTTTATTCCATTCGCTTGGGATAATATTTCTTTTATTTTTTCAAAATATTTGAAATTTATTAAATCCTTCTTGGATAAAATTTAAATCTGCTCATGTGTCTAATAGGGCGATTGTTGTAAGAGGAAATTCTTGATTAATAGAAACTGTTACTTCAATATACCATTTCTAAAAATTTATCCTATCAAGGATGTTAATGAAATTATCTGTCTCATCCTTGATAACTATTGTTGAGGACTCTCCTTGTTCTTTATTAGAGATATTAATATTCTTATCTATTTTTAATAATATAATTTCTTATAATAATATTCTTATCTATTTTTTAAAATTAGGATTTTTCAGATTTTTAACCTCTTGTTTTATTTCATTAATCTCTTGATGTAAGTCTCATAGTGTAACTTTTTATTTTTCATTTTTAAATCTACTTACTATTTCTGAAAAATTATAAGTTGCTGGTACTGAAGTAGTATGATTAGTTTTTGTATCAAAAGTGTCTTTTAATTTTACTAAATAATCTTTTTTTCCTTGTGGATCATTAATTTTATCAATTAATACTAAGATAATATCTTCATGTTTTCAAAGAACATTAATCATTTTGTTACAAATACAATTATTTTTATCGAGGCAAGAACAAATATGAGTCTCATCTTATTCTGATTCACTATTAAAAAATTGTTCTTAAAGTAATACATGCTTGACATTTTATCATGTTACGTCAACTAATAATAACAAGAGTTCAATAGTATATACAAAGTTGTTTGTCTTTTAGTAGACAATAATCTTGACCTTGAATGGTAACTTTTGTCTTGACCTTGAATAGTACACAATAATCTAATAATGAATGAAGTTGTTTTTCTTTATTCTTTGAGGAGATAATATTTATGATAGTTTTCATCTGTCATGTTGAATAATTGAGAAAGTAGTAATCTTCTGGAATTACATAATCTAAGGGTTATAATCTGTGAGTTCCAAATCAAATGGGTCTTGAGATTCTCAGATGTACTAGATGGTAGGATAAGTTGTCTTGAGAATGAGATGTCTATTGAGAGGGAAAGCCCTATTGAGTTGGTGATAATATGAGTTGTTGTAATGGAGATAATCTAACTTTATGTTATATGTCTTTTTCATCATCGTTGTCTGAGACTTGTGACATTGTCTCAGCTAATTTTTTCAAATTCTTTTTGTTGGTAATGGATGCTAATTGAACTTGAAATCTACCCCGTTGGACTAGAACTTCAGGGACTTAGGTAATTTTTGAAAATATTTTTAAAACATGATCGTAATTGTATTTTTTCCACCATTTGATAGAGACTTGGCGGGATAAAAACATAATGTTTTTGAGAGATGGATGAGTTTTAGTGACGTATTCTCACTTCATAATACAATTTAATTTTGTTTTGAGGAAGAAAAAAAGTTGTGAATAATGCTTTAATGAGAGTGACTAGTCATTTTGTGAAGAAAAAATCTAAAGACTTTCATGGAGAGAGATAGGAAGAAGATGGGGCTCATGTCCATAATAATTCCACCATAGCAAAAACCATCGTGGGAGTGTCTTGATTTCTTATAATTTATCAAAGCGGAGAGAAATCAGAAATGACACAAATTTTTATTTTGTTTAAGAAACATTTTTGTCCATGTAATCATAATATGGAGGATCATAAGGTTGAGAAAATTTTCTTGTTTAATAAGAATTTTTTCTCTGTTGTTCCAAAGTAAGAACTTGTTTAATAGTAACATTGTAAAAGACAATAATTGAGGATGAAAGTGGAGAATGTTGAGTTTGAAGAGAATAAGAGATTTCAAACAGAATAATGGAATCTGTATCTACTAATATGAATTCATAAAAATTCTGGATTTTCTTAATATTTTATGGAACACAATGCTAGTCTAGTAAAAGAAATACAATGAGTATTTTTTTAGGATCAAACAGGTGCTGGATTTCAAACCCAATAGGGAAGACAATATGCCAATGAGTCTTAATGATAATAGGAGATGTAAAAGACTGAGATAATAGTAGAGGATTAATAATTTGAGAAGGGGTAGAGGAAGAAGGAGAAACAACTTTGGATTTTATTCTTGACTTTGAAGATGACATGATTTTTCCTGTAAGAATTCTAGAGATAGAAAATCAGGAAGAGAATTAGATTCTCTTTTAATATGTTCAATATCAAAATAAAAAATACTTAATATAGCTTGTCATCTAGTAAATATTTGTTTAGCAGCCAGGTTTTTTATATCTTTAATCAAAACTTCTTTGGCTGATTTGCAATTTATTCGGAGTAAAAACTTTTGATTCAACAAATCATCTTGAAATTTAGATATACATAATACAATAGTTAAAATTCTTTTTTTAATAGTATTGTAATTCTTTTAAACAGGACTCCAACATCCTGAAAGGAATCAAATAATTTGTTCTGAATAAGTTGATTATTTTTGTTTTATAATTCCTCGGCCATAACCAAGATCATAGACATCTATTTCAACGATTTTAAAAGTATAAGGAGATTGAAGTCCTAAGCATGGTAATTTCTTAACATTAGATTTTATTTGTTTTATAATATTTGTATGTTTTTCTGGTCATGGGAGTGTATTCTTTTTTAATCTTTTGAATAATGATTTACGTAATGGGTTGAGCGATTGATAAAAATCTACAACATAATTAAGACTTCCTAAAAATCTTTATAATTGTTTCTTATCTTTTATTTCATTAAGAAATTTATTAGCAAATTCTATAATTCTACTAATTGGTGTAATAGTTCCGTGATAGATATCATGTCAAATAAACCTAATTTTATTTTGAAATAATTTTATTTTTGGTGATGAAACAATAAATCCATTTTGTTTAATATCTTGAATAAAAATATTTAAATATTGCCAGTGTTATTCAATATATGAGGAAAATATTAACACATCATCTATATAAATTATTGAAAAGTGAGTGAAATGAGTAAATATTTCATTCATAATATTTTGGAATTCACTAGGAGCAGTTTTATAATCCAAATGGCTTAACATTTCATTCATAATGTCCAATGGGACTGTGAATGTTGTTTCATACTAATCCTTTTTAGCAATTTAGATTTATCAAAATCCACTCTTCATTTCAAATTTTGAAAATACAGTAGCATTATAAAGGTGAGATAATAAATATTTCTTATTGGGAATTGGATATCTAATCCATTGTTTATTTAATGGTTTATAGTTGATAACTAACCGAGAAACTTCTCTTTCTAATTATGCCTATTTTTTAACATAAAAGACAGCACAACTCCATGGTAACTTGCTTTTTCTTATTAATCCTTTTGTTAATAAATCATTAATTTATTTTTTACAGAATTCTAATAATTCATTATTCATTTGAATTGGTCTAGATTTAGTAGAAATATTCTTTTCAGAACATTCTTTTTCATATGTTGTTTTCTATTTCAAAAAACATTAGGCAAGTTAGAGCATACTTCTTTTTCAATTATAGTTTTAAAATTATTAATTTTTTGAATTAATAATTGATCTTTTAATTTTTCTTCAATTCTTTTATATTTTAATTTTTTTTTTAAGAAATTTATCTATTTTTCTTTTCCTTTAATATAATTTTTTGTTAAAAAATTAATTTTTTTGGTTAATGAAACTTCTTTTAGGGAGTTGATTTCTTTTGATACATGGAGAATTGTAAATTTAAATTGAATTTTTTGTCCAAGTATTTTAATATAAATTCCTTCTTCTGTTACAGAAAAAGGGTAGTAAGGCAAAAATGGATTTCCCAATATTATTTTGGTTTAATATTTTTTATTAAAATAAATATTGCTTTAAAGTAAATTCCATTATTACAAATATGTGTATTAGATAATTTATAATTTATGTTTAATTTTGTTGCATTAGTTTGAGATAATGTCTCTTTTATTTTTTCAAAATATTTGGAATGTATTAATCCCTCTTGTATACAATTTAAATCTGCTCATGTGTCTAATTGAGTAATTATAGTAAAAGAAAATTCTTAGTTAATAGAGACTGTTACTTTAGTATACCATTTCTAAAATTTTATATTATCAAGTATATTAATAAAATTATTTGTTTCATTTTTAATAACTATTGTTAAGCATTCTCCTTGTTCTTTATTAAGAGTATTTATGTTTTTATCGATTTTTAATAATATAGTTTCTTGTAGTAATTGTTTACTTGAAACCTCTAATCTATGATTCGATGCTTTCAAATTTCTAACCTCTTGTTTTATTTCATTAATTTCTTGTTGTAGATCTTGTAATGTAACTTTTTATTTTTCTGTTTTAAATCTACTTACTATTTCTGAAAAATTATAAGGTACTGATGTGGTTACTGAAGTGATTTGATTAGTAAATGTATCTTTTAGTTTTACCAAATAATTTTTTCTTTCTTGTAGATAATTAATTTTATCAATTAATTCTAATATAATATCTTCATGTTTTGAGCGTACATTAATAATTTTGTTACAAATACAACTATTCTTGTCTAGGCAATTACAAACATGTACGTCATCTTCTTTTGATTCACTATCAGAAGATTGTACTCAGATGCTTGACTCTTTTAATTGATAGATTTCTTATCCTTCTGAAGAGCTTTCATATTCTTCACTTTAATATATTATAAATATATTTAATAATTTTTCTTATAATGTTTCAGGTATATCTAATTTATTAATCTGTTGTTTGACCTTACAATTTGACTTGTAATGTCCAATTTTTTCACATTTATAACAAACAATCTTTTTTTTTAATTATATTTTTTTGTATTTTTTATTAATTTATTATATATTTGTTTATCTTTTGTCTTTTTATAATGTTTTTTATATTTTTATTTTTTGTTAGAATAATTCTTATAAACTCTTTTTCTCTTCTTGTGTCTTCTTGAATGAGCCAATAATGGAGTATAGTCAAACTGTTCACAAAAGGTACCTAATTCTTTCTTAATAAATTTCTTTTCTTTGTCCATTTGCTTTTTTTAATCTTAGATCATTACACATAATTAAACCAGCTCTATTAATAGTAGTTATTATATCACCATATGTGAGATTAATAAAATCAATAGTACTATCGGCTTTTGCTAATGATTCTCATACCTTTTGGGCAAAGTAATATAGAAGTTTTGCTATGAACTCTTCCTTCCAGTATAGTTGTTGACAGTCATTTATGATCATAAATTTAGTTAAAAATATATCTTAATACCAACGAAAATTAGATAATTGAGGACATCTTAAATTAATTAACAAATCACTAGTTCTTTCTTTAAATTGAATAGGACCACCAACAAAATGCTTGATTAATACAAATATTAAAGTATTAACAACATCTTCCAATGGTTGACCATCTTCTGTTTTAATGATTTGCATATTTTTATCATGTTTACGTTGGTTAATATTTTTATTCTTTGTTTATGTGAAAGATAATGATCCCACCAACCCTTTAAATGACTAGTAAAATGTGTAATAACAATATGAACTATTTGATGATCAGTTTTTCAATTACTTTTATAAACATTAGCAATCATAATCATTTCTTGAAAATAATTGAATAATTCATACTCGGAAAATCCATTTATATTCTATTCATATAATACATCTGGTGAAAAAGTAGATCTTACTATATATTATCTTTCTTCGAATTGCATATCCAGTGAAGTAGGCGTCGAATACCAATTATGAGTAATAGAAACATGATGTTTAGAATCTCTAACCGAAAAACTATTAACTTAATCTCCTTTAATCTTATTTATTTGTAAATCTAAATTTTTTAATTGGTTTTCAATATTACTAATTTCATAATCAGATAAGCCGTACGAGTCTGTCTTACTTGATACATTAATATGTGGTTGTTTTGAAGTAGATGTAGTATTAGTAATGTTTAATTTTTCTAATTCATTACAGATTTTTTCTAATAAATCATTTTTATTTTTAGAAAAAATAGTTTTTAGATGAGATGAGATGTCATGGGAAACAAATAAAGGGGTTTCTTTTTCTTATTAATAGTAGGATTAATAGGAGATAGTTGGGTTTTAATTCTCTCTAATTGTTTACTTATGGTTTTTAAATATAAATTGGTATAATTGTTTTGTTAGATTATATTATTAGTGTTTTTACTTTCTGTTGTAGTATTATATTTTTTTATTGGTGAAGGTATTCTTCATAAATGATTTGATTATTTTCTTCCTTAATCCATTGATTAATAACCCTGTTTATGGATGATAATTGGTTTGATTTATAAATTTCAAACCATTTAAAGAAAGGTATATTAATTTGTATACTTTTTAAGTACTCATAATATTTTTCTTAGATGTAATCTTGTTCTAATTTTGTAAAAGTTGAGAAGATCAATACTAATCCTTTTTTATTATTTTATTTTTTCATATAATCTTATTTGAGATATTCTTTATTAATCTTAAATTTTTCTTTATTAAGAGTGCATATTTGGGCATCATCTCTAACTATTTGTGAATATGTTGGAGAATAAGATTGTTCTTTTACTTGTTCGGGATGAGAGGTAGATGTTATACTAGGATGATTAACAATATATATTGGTGTGTCAATAATATTTTCAAAAATAACTCCCCAGATCTGAGAGTCCAAATTTTGGGATTTGGTGTCAAAGTTTTGGGATTTATTCCAAGAAATTGAAGTAAGAACGAATCTGAGTATATAATAACTAGAGGGTGTTGGAGAAGAATGAAGTGAAAGCAATCTTTTAAAAGGTTGAAAAGCAATTTGGACGGTTTCATTTGTTTTTTGATCTACGTATTCTAGACCATCTTTAGAATTGTTTTCTATTTTAGGTAATGGAGTGATATTTTCTAATTGTCATTCATTAGAGAGAGTAATTTGATTTCCAATTAATCTGCGTAGTAATTTTTATACTAGAATTTGGTGTACTAGATTGTCATAATAATGTATATCCTTTTGGACTGATAATAAGAGTTTGTGGCTCTAACGTTGTTTTCATCAGTTTATAATGGATCCTATATACTACAGTTAAAGGATGTGAACATTTCATCATATGATAACCATTTGTTTTAATATTTAATGTTAAAGTATGTAGGATATTAGTATCAAATAATAAAAGAGAATAATTAGGATAACAACTAAAATAAACTAGGCCTTGGAATAGGCTAGATTCTACCATGCCAAGTAATAAATCATGAAAATTATAGTGTCTCTCATCTCTTAGACAGAGTAATATTGAGGCATTTAATCCGCTTCTGGTGAGTGGTTTTATAGCCACTTGTACTAATCCAATATGTATGAAAAAATATTTTTGTTCTTTATGATATTTAATAGTTTATTTTGTTAATAATTATAATGATTCATAATCATTATTTAAACTAATGGTTTTTTGTGATTATTTTAATAGTATAATTAATAAGAAATGATAATTTAGAAGAAAAAGTGAATTGTTTGTATATTTGATTTTTTAGAACATTAATTATTGTCCAATCTTATAAATCTCTTTATATATCTATTATACTATAATCTTCTTGATTGACGTTATCAGGTTCTATAGGAATACTAGTGGTGAATTCATTGGATTTAAATAAAGAATACATTGAGACATGTTTTTAAAGCAAAGATTTCCTATATTCAAAAAGAAATAAGTATATTAAGATTTTGAGAAAACACCACTGGGACCACCCTTAAAGCTCTCCAGCATAAATGGTCTAACCAACGGATTTTTCATGACTTACCGACACAATATTTCCAATATACTTCATTTTCTTTTTCTATAGGTTATCTTTGTTAGAAATTTATATCAGTGATTTTTTTTTTTAAGAAAGTAAGGATACTCAAATGGTATCTTATACTTTTAATCTATTTTCTTAAGAGTTCACAATGATTTTTTCATTCCTCTATTGCCGCTTGTCTATTTTGAATACATGATATTTAGTCATCATTAATGTATAATCTTGTTTCATTAATTGTTATTTTTTCTTAAGATTTTTTATATTATCCATCATTACTTTTAATTCAAGTCTTGTATTATAATCTATACATTTTAAATCATATAAATCTCGATAACCAGTACTATGAGCAAAATAATATTCCAAAAAAACAATGTATATCATAACAACAATAAAATAAATACTAATATTAATAGTCAATGGCTCTGATATCAATAACGTATCCCATGTAATATATATTACTGTGAGCATCTTTAATGAAAACCCTAGTTATGATATCTCTGAAGGCAAGATTCGACCTATTAATCAAGCCATTGAATATGCTGATAAATTTCTTGATATTATTCTTGATACAACCCAGTTGCAGAGATTTCTTGGTTCTCTCAACTATGTAGAAGAATTCTACAAGGACATGAGGAAATAATATCGCTCACTCTTTAAAAGGCTACATTCTAACCCTCCTCCTTGGTCTGAAATCCATACTAGTCTTATTAAACAAATCAAGACACATGTCAAAACTCTTTCGTGTATTGGTATTCCTACTTCTATTTCTTTTAAAATTGTTGAAATTGATGCTTCCGACATTGGTTATGGAGGCATTCTGAAACAAATTGTTTCATCAGATTTATCCGAACAAATTATTCATTTTCACTCTAAAGTCTGGAACACTGTACAAACTAATTGTAGTTCTATAAAAAAAGAAATACTATTTATAGTATTATGTATTTCTAAATTTCAAAGTGATTTATTAAATAAGAAATTTCTATTACGTATTGATTATAAAAGTGCTAAGTATGTTTTAGAACATGTTTATATATATATATATATATATATATATTTATATATTACTTAGGATACATTGTTGGTATCAGAGCCATTGACTATTAATATTAGTATTTATTTTATACTATATAATACTATATTTGTATTATAGTATTATATAATATATATTATTATAGTATTAGAATCATAATATATATTATATACTATGTAATCATATTTAATGTATATATAGTATTATTATATAATCTATTCTTATATAATCTAGTTAGATTATATAATATATTTATAATATATACTATTATGTTATACATAGTAAAAATGATGTATTGTAATTATTATGAATGATGGGCGTTCCAATGTCAAATGTTATACGTTCGAATATGGATCCATGTGGCGGGAAAATCATATGTGGGACCTGAAACTAACAAGTCACGTTCGAATGTAATAGGAATTATGTTCGAACGTTATAGTGAACGTTCAAACGTTTGGAAAAAAAATTGGCGGGATCTTTCCCTTTTTGATTCTATGCCATATACGGAAAACTTAATTTCATCAATGTTCGCATGCCAACAGTATTACATTCGAACGTGATAGTATGTAGCACAAACTTGGCAGGACACTTAGGCAGGATTGGGGAATTTTCGATAATGTTTGAACGTTTTGTGGAAACTTCTGTTACTAAACAGAACGTTGACATTCTGTTTAGTTTAACCTCTTCCAGAGACAAAAGTTGCCACAATAGGTAAAAAAAAAATTAAAAAAAATAATAAAACGCCCCAGACTTGTTTGGGGCATGTTTAAGAAATGGGGAATGGAATTCATTTCCCATTTTGGTAGAGTGAGAGAGAGAGTGAGTTAGTGTGAGAGAGAAAGTGGTGTACTATCACAAGCAACCAAAAATAAAACCTATACTCCTAAAAGTACATGTAGTAGTGCAAGTAAAGATCATTCTCACAGAAAATATTTAGCCTAGTTTTATGCTACATGAACAAGGATTGGGGGGAGATTTGAGTATAACGAAAACAATTATAAGAAGAAGAACTAAGGAACCATTCAAATTAAAATATCAAAATCAATCAAAAGAACAAACGTTTGTCTAAGTCAACATCCACTATTAGAATTTTACAACTGATCATCGATGCAAGTATACATTAATTCATATTTTAAATATTCACCGTTGAAATTATTTTCCTATCTCTCCTTAGTCGCAGTTAATTAGAAAATAAGCGATCTAATTAATCTTAACTACTAAATAACCCAAGACAAGCGCTAAAGGTTTAATCTAGTAGCAGCCTTAAGAATTAGAGAGATCGATGAAGCTAAACAACACAAGCACAAGCGGTTGCATTTAATTTCATCGAGCGTTCTTCCTAAGATCTAATAATTTCTAACGCAGCAAATTATCAAATCTTAGTTGCTTCACAAATTAGAGGGATCAAACAATTACGAATTTGATATCTAATCTAGCAACATATTACAACAAATAATAAATTAGTAGGCCTCCTAGGAATTAAACAAGACAATCATGAAAATAGGTTTAAAAGAACATCCGATACTCAAAGCATAAATTGAACAATAAAAAAAATTAGATCTCACAGTTTTATTGATTCTGAGGCTTCCGTTTCCTTCCACCAATTATGAAAGTTTAGCCACACAAGGCCATCATGAAAACTGGAAGGACAAGTTAGAGAAGAGGAGAGAGAGATGCCTTAGTATGATGATTTTTTCCCCTCTTTTACACGTTCATGTCCCTTATTAAAATCCTACAAAATCTCCTAAAATATTCTAAACATTATACTCAAATAACCATATCCAAATCTGGCTTAATTAAGGAAAATATTAAAAATAAAATAAAGTCCTAATATAACTAGAAAAGTGGTATTTTCTAGCTGTAACTTTCGTGCACCAAATCTCCAAAACATCTGCAATTAAATCTCATATTTGAATTGCACGATAAGGAATGTTCTGGTACGTCAGTAGTGTAGGTGCGTCAACTTCAAGCCCGATTTCAACCTTGATGAAGCCAGTATCTCTCAAAACTCAAAGCATGAAAGTTGTAGATCTCTTTCTTGGTGTTCCATAGTATTTTGAATAATCTCAATCTGAACTCAGATTAGAGAGTTATGTCCAGTTTACAAAGCAATGTCGAAATTGTCCAGAACTGCCCAATTAACTTCTTTTTGCATTTAACTCCTCCATTTGCATCCTTAATCAAAATAAAATAATTATGAGTACATTTATGTACCAAATAAGTATAAAAGACCAGACATTAAGAGAGAAAAATATGACACTTTGCATACTCATCAGAAAGTGTGTGAGAGAGAGTGAGTGATCGAGAGAGAGAGAGAGTGTGTGAGAGAGAGTGAGTGAGAAAGAGATAGAGGGAGAAAGAGAGAGTGAGAGAGAGAGAGAGAGAGAGAGAGAGAGAGAGAGAGAGAGAGAGAGAGAGAACAAGGTAGAGGGGGAGAGATTTTGTTCAAAATCTTGGGTTTGTTCACAATTTCTAGTGTTTACTACTAATTTTGGGGTATTGTGTACTAATATTGTGTTTATTTTGAATGAATATTTGTTGGAACTTGTTGAAGGTTGAGATAGAGAAAAAGTTAGTGATTTTAGTTATATATATTTCTAAACTTTATTGTGTTGATGATTTGTTTCTAATATATTGTATATTTGGTAAATTGGTGGGATGTGTTGTGTTTATATGAAATGCATTTTTTTTTTGTTAGAAACATATATATAATTGGTGGGATGTATATTGTGTTTCCAATATTTTTTTTTTTTTGTTTCCAATATATTGTATTTATTGTAATTGGTGGATTGGTGGGATTTATTGTGTTAATTATGTTGTGATTTGTAGGATTTATTGTATTTATATGAATTTTTTTTTTGTTAGAAACATATATATATATATAGGAGTTGGAGATATGTTGGTTATATATTTAGTATGAATCTAAGTTTAGTATAAACTTATAACAAAACGTACTAAACTTCTTTAGAATCATTTGCAAATACCTAACTATGGAGTCTTTACTGAGGGTTTCGAAGAAGTTTAGTATGATAGTAAACACTTAAATTACAACTTAGCTTCATAAAACTTAAAGCATAACTTAGCTTCATAAAACTTTGGCTTATATGCTATAGCTTGTGTGTGACATTGCATGAAAAACTTTAGACCCATTTGGGAATTAGTGTACACTTGAAGTGTCCACTAACTCTTGTATTGTCCAATGTGGATAGTTTGAGATTAATACATTTTCATAAAATCATACTATTTTTGGTGTAATATGATACAATTTGTACACTTTTTAGTTTTAAGAAATTATTAGTTCTGATCAGTACGTTCGAATGTAAACAAAAAACGTTCGAACATGCATTTACATTCAAATTAACATTCGAACATAATTACACAAACGTGCGAATGTTATTCTCGGCGTTATTCTCGGGTGAACATTCAAACATTATTCTCAGCCACAGAATTAACGTGAGAACGTTATTCTCAGCATTCAAGCGTACTTTCTATGATAGAATTCGACTATCATAATATCTCTTCACGTTCGAACATTGCAACTCACTGCAGACTTCCAACCATCACAAAGAAAACTTTTAGTGACGATTGTATAGTAAACCGTCATGAAATACTTTGTGTGATGCCATTTTGGTGATAGTTGTCTGACGGTTTCAAACCATTACAAAAATATTATTGTGACGATTTTCTGATTTTTTGTGACGGTTTCGTCCGTCACATTAAATGAAATCTATTGTAGTGAGAAATGCTAATAATACAGATAATGGAGAGCCTCAACGACTGCTTACAATATGTAAAATTTTTATTCATGGCCTAGTTATAATATTGAATTCTTATTCATGAGCGGATGAAACCACCTTCATGATGGTCGTTTCTTGCATGGGTTGAGAAATTGTGGGACTGAAATTGTTAGATTTGATTTCCCAATAATTTGTTTTTATTTTCTATATTGTAATGTTTATTTTGCAATGTTTGTTGTGTCCTCCAACTCCTGTTAATGTACATTTTAATTTCATTTACTAAATCACCCATAGGGAAGACGTTAGTGATGGTTTGGATGAAATCTTGGTAAAGGGAAAATTTCTTCTATAAATGTATTTTTAGTGACAACTTGCTCCCGCTGCCAATCATTTCAACATCAACTTCTGTAAGATTTGCTGCCCCACAATCTTTCACAATCTCAAGTCCCCCAAAAATGGGAGAAACTATGATCGATCCAATATTCCGTCTATCTTACTGATTAAAAAAAATGGTACAACTTTAAAGTTTCATAATCAAATTGATGAAAGTGTGGCCCGTTGTTGCCACCTGCAAATAACAACCACCCTCGAAAACCATCCGGCGACTTCTTCGCCCCATAACTTAAAGGCTTCCACCCTTATCTTTATTTTAGCCCTAGCATGAAAGGCTGAAAGCCACTCTAAGTTCTCAAGGAAGAGTGGACCTTTCGCGATGCCTCACGCGATGGATCTTGGATTCTCAACTATTTCTCTTGTTATAAGAGTTGGCCTCCTTTATCGAAAGATCAAGAGGACGATGAAGTAGGTCTCTTCAGCAACTAGTTCAGAGAAGAAGAGTGAGTGTCGCTCAATCCACCATGGTTCGCAACCTAGCTTGGATTTTAAAATCACAGTTCTAGCTAGGTGGTGCGCCTCTTAGGTTATCCAAGAAAATTGAGAATGGTAGGGATCCTTTAGTCCCATGATAATTTATTCTATTTTCTTTTGATGAAGTACAAGTTGTAATGGAAATTAAAACTCCTACTTTATTAATATAAACTAGTAGGAGGGCACAAGCAAGGCACACGTCAGGTTTCCCAATACAAATTGTTTGATTTGCAAAAACAAGAAAAATGATGTTTTCAAAATACAAACTTAAATTAAATCACCTACATGGCGAGTAGACGTATAGTGATGAGTTATATCAATATATACAGACTAATGATTTTCAAGGTTATGCTAGAATAAGTTAAGTTATAAGTTACACTAATATATGCTAGATCAATGGTTTTCAACTTATGCTAGAACTAGCTGACCTTCGGGGTGATTAGGTAGCCAAATCTCGGCCACAGCATGGGTGGCCCGGAAGTGGCTGCTGGGGTGGTGCCTCCCTTTTTCCTTTTGTTTTCGCTTTTTTAATAAAAAATATTATTTTTTTATGATAAAAATTAGGTTTTTTTAATTAGTTTTATTTTTCAAAAAAGACTATAAAGGACACATGACAGTTTGTAATTGGGCCACATGTTTCCCGTAAATGTTGATGGACGAAAAACTTGACGAATGGACCTATTTTAAAAAACGTACAGGGAGTTAATCCAAAGTCGATTATAGCATAAGAGGGGTGTGTGATCAAATTCCCCTTGTTAATTTCTGCCAAGCTTTATTAGTTAAATCTTTGCATACATGTCATTTCCTACAAAACGTTGCAACATCCTCAGTGAGCATCGTGGAAAAGGACAGTACTCGCTTCCCGAGTAAGCGCCATACAGAGCAAAAATGCACATCACCCTGACGAGCACCAAGGAGGCAAAGTGCTTGCCTCCCAAGCGAGCACCCTGGAGAGCAAACGAGATTGCCCCTATCCAAGTACCATCAAAAGTAAAAGTGCTCGCCACCTTTGTGAGTGCCATGAAAGAGCATGAAACTCGTCACCTCTGCAAGCATCACACCAAGGGAAAGTGCTTGCTAGGCAAGCAGCTTGGAGAGAAAAAGTACTTATCACCTCGAAGAGCATCATGTGATGCAAAGTGATCGCTCCCAAACGAGTACCATGGAGAGGAAATGGCCCCTAGGCGAGTACCATAAAAAGCAAAAGTGATCGCTTCCAGGCAAGCACCATAGAGAGCGAAAGTGCTCGCTACCTAGGTAAGAATTGCACATGGGGAAAATAATCTCCCCTTGGGCGAGCACCCTGGAGAGAAAAAGTATTCTCTCTCCAGGCCAATACTATAGAGAGCAAAAGTGCTTGTCACCTCGGCAAGCGTAATGGAGAGTAAAAGTACTCACCACCAAGATCAATACCAAGGAAAGCAAAAGTGCTTGCCACATCAGCGAGCATAATGGAGAGTAAATGTATCACTATAACAGTCCACTAGAAATTCAACAAATGAATTTTTTTAGGCTTTCAAAAACTCATGGAAAACCAAAAACTTTCACGAATTAACCCAATCGCGTAAGTTTTAGTTTGTCAATATAGTCAGTGTTTAATCACTTGATTAAATTACTTTTATATGCTATTAACCACTCAAATTTATGTTATTACATCTTTCTTTTTTTATTTTAAAACTTGGTAATTTTATTAGGCTAAGAAAAATTGGATTTGGATTTGATAGCAACCCAAACCCCAATCAAACCCCATTGAAACCCTAAATAGAAGCCCTTGGTTAAGGCCCATTAAGACCCATGAAATTGAGCCACCAAGGCAAGGCTTGTGGAGGAGTTTACCTTATGCCATGGCAGCTCTATCACTATCCAAAGCAGCCCCAAACAGTGCTTAATGGGAATGACAAGAGCCACCTCACACCTCCCTTTCACAAGGCAGCTGCTGGCGGAAAACCATGGGCTGGTTTTGCCCCTAGTTTTAGCTGACACCCCATCACTCAAAGTGTCATTCACACCCCTCCTATCACCCCCTCCAGATTTTCAAGAGGCGTCCATGTCCATTCCCATTGCATTGAGTCACTTTTCAACCCTTTTCTTAGAGAGAAAATCATAGAAGCTCTAGGGCAAATTTTCTGACTTACTTTAATCGACTTTTTTGAAGCTATAGTATGTATTTTTTTTTTTTTACAAAGTTACATTCACAAAAGCTTTTCCTCTTCAAATTTAGTTTTTGTTGGTATATTTTATGTTGATTTTAATGCTCATTTGATGGATTAAGAGCTGGTTTAAGCATAAAGAGGTCATTTTGGGCGATAGTATGGGTAGTGTGATATTTTGATGATTTTGACCAAGTTATTGGCAAGATATTGGTCTATTTCTTTACAAAGTATAGTTAACATGCTAATATATAAGTTTGATTAATGTTCGTTGCATGTTATAAGTTTTTTATGAGAGTTTTACGTATATCTAAAAGGTTAAAAACTGGAAGGTTGAAAATAGATTTTGTTTTTATGAAACTTGAGTCTTTTGTTGTGAAAGCATGCTCCAATAGGTTTAATATTCACATGTGATGTTCTTAAAACTTGTACTTACATGTTAGAATGTTATTTTGAGAATTTATAGTGTTCGTTTTAAAGATGTGAATTTTTATGCATGAAGGAGTTCTGATAGGTCACATATTTGAGGTTTTTGGATAGATCTTTGTTTCGATTCAAATTTTGCCATGTGATCTTAAGTTTAATGTTTAGGACTATTCTAAGACTTGATTTTTAACCATATGATGTTTTTTTTATTTTTTATTTATTTCATGAATGATTTCAGATCAAAGGGTTTAATAAAAAACCAAACCACATAGATTCGAAAAAGTGTTAAAGGCTGAATAAGTTAGACTTTTGTAATTGTTGTGGTTTTGGATTAATGATTCAAAGCATGATAGTTCTTGGGAGTGTATTATGAATGTATTGGAAGTACGTTATAGAACTTTTGAAATTATTGAAATTGTTTTGAAAAGAGATAAAACCTTGAAAACCAAGCGTTGTGCTTAAGGTTAAAAACTTGAAGCTTTGTATTGAAGAGATTTGTGATTTTTGTAATATAAGTTTTGTTGGTTATTTTAATATATTATTTAAACATAGAATATGATTTTATATATTGTAATATTTCGGTTTAAGCATGTGAAATTAGACTTGATAGAATTGTAATAAAAATCAAGGGATTTGGCTTATGTATGTTTCGGCTTAGGCATGTTTTGGAGTAGACATGAGTTCTTAAAAAGAATGAGTAATTCTACATACAACCGTAAATAGTATAAATGTTGCGTAATCGTTTTGAAAAAAATAAAGTTCACTATTAAAAAATTAATTTTTTTTATGTGAGTCTCATGTTTTATTCACTTTTTTTAAAACGATTACGCGACAGTTACACAATTCACAATTATAAATATCTTTTCTAAAAAAAAATTACTCTTTTCTATATATAGATATGTACCTAAAAAAAAAAGTGTGATGCTTGTGTCTTTGCCGTCGGAAACAACTCAGGAAACCGATCATTATTGCTTCAGTGACGGGGAACACATGCATCCATGTATCAAAATTAAATCCAACGAGGGGACCGCTCGTTATTGCTTCTCTTCCCACGTGAGTAGCCTGAGACCATGAGAAACATTAATGGCCAACCTGTCCAGTGTAAGATCTTGTCTCCTCGAACTTCGAACTTCGAACTTCGAAAATAATGATAATCCATTTTCAAATAAAAAAAAATTAATAATAATAATAATAATAATGATAATCCGTTTTACGTCATCTAAAGTAATCCGATATAATCGGAAGGATCCTACGTCCCAACGTTATTTATTTGAAATTTCTGAACACATGTAAATTCACGTGAGCATTTAATATTATAATTACCTATTTTAAATTTGGTAATCCGATCCAATAAATAAAAAATTAGAGAGAATTACATTTGTAATACAAGAGCATGTACTGCTGAACAAATTTTTAAATTGAAAAATTCTTCTCATCAGTTACTATTCACTATATCACATCTGACATTTTATGAAAAAAAAATTTTATTCTATAAAAAAAAAATTATAAAAGTAAAATATAAAAATAAATAGTGACTAATGACTAGAATAGTGACTAATGTAACATTATGTACATTATGTAACAGATCTTGACGAGTTCAAGAAATAATTATATTATTCAAATAATATAGACAGTAAGTGCAAAAATAAATTTCCAAATTTGTTTTAATTTAATTTGAAATTTTTAGTTTTTAATTTGTAAGTCTCTTTTTTTAAGTTTTATTTTTATTTTTTAAAGTTTTTATTATTAACTTTTTATTTTTAGGGCTTACTTTTTCCATTTTTAAGTTGTATTCAACTTTGGTTGATTTCTTTTTAATTTTGGTTGTTATTTATTTTTGTTTCTAGTTGTATTGATCTTTATTTTTTTAAGTTCTGTATTTTTTTTTCTTTTCCTAACTTGGCATGCCGATTAGGTAATGATATTTAAAAATAAAAAATAAAAAATAAAAATAAAAAACTTAGTGAACATTTCTAACACATCTGATATGAAATAGAATGAACACTTTCAAATTCGGTCTATACCTCATATGTCATTTTATTTTTCAAAAACACATCACATCAATGCATATTAATTTGCAAGTCTTCTTTTATGAAATTCTTGTGTCACTAGAGCATTTAAAAATTGGGCAGAGCCCAAGAAACTATGGATGAATGTACTAAGAATAAAGTTATATTGGTCTCAGCTGCCTTGAAGAAGCCAGAAACATGTTACCTTTAAAATCATTGTTGTGAATCATGCCTTTAGGAATGTGGTAATTGATTTATCAGTTTTCTATAGAAAATGCATTGATCAAGTTACATTACAAAGAGCAAGGAACACTTCCAACCAAAAGAACAAAACAATATACTGTTGGATTATTTCAAATATTCTCTTCAATTTGACTTTGACTTCTTTTGAATTTTTCCTCCAATATGATTTTTTGTTAGTTCTACATTGGAAAGACAAACAAACTTTTAGTGATTTATATGTGAATGAGTTTCACAATACATAAATTGGAATATAAGGGTAGACACACAATAGTAGTGTCACCCAGTGCAAAGCACTGACTACACACACGCGTTGCGCATGAAGCATAGACACACTTTGCAATTTTTTCATCTTTTTTTACAGTTATTATTAACTGTCAAATGACAGTTATTTCACACATTTATGATAGAAACCGTTTTATTTAAATTCAAATGAAACATTACAACTGCTGATATTACATTTGTTCGTTCTAAGGTTAGAGAATTTGCAATCCACACAATATATAAACAGTGTTGTATTCTGAGGACAAATTGTTAGATTCTCTTCTGCAAAACTCAATTTCGTGAGTGGAAGGCAATATTTGTCTAAGAGACAGATTAACAATTGCCTCACTATTTTGCCATTTTCAATCTATGTTTCTATTTGTTTCTAACATATACATCACCGTTGATTTGAAGAACAGAAATACTTACTAGAAAGAAAGATCCAAAAAATGAAGCATCTCGTATCTTGAATGTCAACCAATGTTAATATCTTTCTACAATTCGTCGAGGATAAGGGCTTCTTAATTAAAAACACCAAGATCTTAGAACTAGTAGCTTAACTTTCCACGACCAGCACACGTACTACAGGATCGGGCAGAAGAACACTTTGTACAGTAGCTCCATTTCTTTGGAAGCCTGGAACAGTCCAATTCAGTCATGTTCAGTTCAGTGGATTAGTTCAAACTTGAGAGAGAGAGAGAGAGAGAGAAGACAAGATATACCCTGCTGTGTATCGAGTAGCCATATTTTTTGCTGCCATTCTTGCCCTCTCTGCACTGTCCTCAGACAATTTCTTAAGCACAAACCCTTCACCCTTGCATTCGGCACATATACCAGAACCGCCACAATCTTCACAAACTTTCATGGGTATCTGCATAGGAAAAAAGAATTTCAGTGATACAAATAGCTCTGGCATGGAGAAAAGAGCAGCTCCAGGTGAACAAGCGGATGTAGTTAATACTGTATTCGGTCCATTATATGTCTTTGTATAATGTTTGTGTTTGAAAGCAATTAATACATAAAATAATATATGCTGCAAGTTTTGGGGTTTCCAAAAGACATTCTTACCATAAGGAAGCACAACTGAAAAAAAAGGGGTGGAAGAGAGAGAACAAAAAATGGAAGCAAAGGTCTCAAAATAAGATTCAGGAAGACCAAAAAAAATTCAATTTATGCAAAAAATGAAACATGATTTTCTTGCCCAAAGTCTGATGGTTTTTAAGCTAACTAAAATGTTCTTGGCAAATCTTCTTAAAATAAATGAACAATAGTCTAGAAGAAACAGCCTCTGTTATTCTATATATGATCGAGAGCCCTTTATTGGTCATTCATGAGTTTTGAACAGCCTTGTTGATTCCTTTCAAATTTTTCTTTCATTTGTA
This sequence comes from Juglans microcarpa x Juglans regia, assembly GCF_004785595.1. Taxonomy (NCBI): domain Eukaryota; kingdom Viridiplantae; phylum Streptophyta; class Magnoliopsida; order Fagales; family Juglandaceae; genus Juglans; species Juglans microcarpa x Juglans regia. The sequence continues at coordinate 13,715,560 of NC_054606.1, forward strand.
ACCATTTGACTACGATTCGAATTTTTGTGTTTTTTTTCCCTGATGGGAGGTCGGGAGATTCAATAGCATCCAGGAGAGAATGCATACCAGATGACATTTACCATTACACTAATGATACAAATACTGAAAAAAATAAATAAATAAAGCACTTTTTGATTCCTTGCCGAAAGCTCATGCTTATATCAGATAAGCGGTATATTACTGCATTGTATCTTATCAACATGGTAGAATGCAACTGTTATAAATTGGATATCAGGATTTCATTTAATATCTAGGCTAAAATGGTCTTATGTAACACACTTATTTATCTCTGCAATTCCTCGGTAAGACTTTCCATAGATATGCAATTGTATTGAGGTTATGAGAAAATGTAGCCTCTGGCTTTTATGGTCATGGACATAGCCCACTATATCCATAGTGTACTAGCATCTCTTTAAACTCAAGGTGAAGACTTGTAGTGGACATGAGTTCAAAAGTCAATGGCAGTGTTTTGAAATAATTTAACTAGAAGGGCACAAAGCATGGATTGGAGCACAGATAAAACCCAAGACAGTTGAATACCGAGAACAGGTTGAAGTGAAAATCAAACAGAAGCTAGATTGGACCTGCATTCTTGGCTTTAGAGAAAATTGCATACACAAACCCAAGGAATGTACACACAAAGGAGGATACAGCACACTTTGGTGTCTGGATTGCATATTTATTGATCAGAAATGGAAGAGTGTGCTGACCATTGAAAAGCCTACACTTGCACTAAAAGGTGTCCGCAGGAAGAGGGGGGAGAATAGGGGACCTTTGGGACTCTGGGAGGCATACATCAAGACTTGGAAAGAGAAAACTAGGGTGGCGAGCATTGACAGCTGAATCGTATGGCATTATGTGAGACCACTACGCAGTGGAAAGGAAACAGATTTTCTGGAGGATCACAAATCAGCAGCCAGTGAGTCCAACAGTTCACGGTTTGTCTGGAAAGAAGTACAAACTTGGGAAATTGCTGAAAGTGCATCGCAGTGGCTTCAATTAAAAAGAGGAGTTGAATGTTGATCGTAGTAGTACTGATACATGCAAGCATGTGGGTGTCCAAAGTTTGATGTTGCCCTGAGCTCTATAAACCAGTGCCACAAAGACTATTGGTCAAACATGTTTCCTGAGAAACTGGCGGTGTTGTGTGAGACTAGGAAAAAATATATCATACTTTCGTCACTGTAATTTCCATATAGAAAACCTTTAGTGGGTACATTATAAACATATTGAGATTGACAAGAAAGATGTGACCATTTAGACCTAGTTCTTGTGGCCTTGAGCTGCTATAGTGAAACTCGTTAATATCTTATATTTTCCTTCACAGTTTTTTTTCCCTTCTTTACTCGTTATAATTTCTCAAACGTGCAATGCTCTTCCTTAAAGTATATCTAATAAATTTTACATGCCCTGTAAGTTAATTATCACCTCAGGTGTCTCAGAAGCCTTAGTTCGCCTTACAAGAAAGGTAGCTGCTGCACCCACAACCGTGGCAGCAATTGCCACAGAGGCAGCTGTTTCTGGTAGAGCAGAAGATACCGTCAATGTTTTTCTTCCTGGTTCTTGTGACTTTCCATCTCTCAACGGGCAAGAATTATGCTTGAAATCCCTAATCGCTTTGAAACAACAAAAATAAGATAAGCATAAGCAAGCATCAATTCAATCACATTCGACTTCTATTATACAGTAGTAAAACATCGTTAGAACCATAAATGAAGATCTTCAGCCTATAAAAATAATAATGTCTCTTCCAATAATCGGAGAAAAATTGTTTTCCAAAATTTAGTTTCTTTATTAATTGATTTGCTGATGCATTTAAAAGTTTGTCATTTTCGAATTAACCGGCATATATGGGTCACAACAGGTACCCATTGGACAAAAGGTACACTTCAGCATCGAATCCAAAAATCTCACTTATAGTTGCCATACAATTCCATTGATATTGAAGCATTATTAATCAGGGAACAAAAATGACCCAAAGCACAAGCTTGGTGGTTCAAACTTGGGAAAACAGCAGATCAGAAAAATTGGAAAGAAAAGAACTAAAAGGCTGCCTTTTTCATCATCTGCAATGCACCATTTTCATGATGGACACTACCAATATCTTGTAATAGAGCCCCCCTTAGATACTAACAAATATACCCTATGTTTTGTTATTAGTTAATACTGATCTTGGACTTCATCAGCTGGAAGTGAGCAGCGAAGGTTTTCTCAGCCAATGTTTTCAATCCAGCTATCATATTACAATTAAGATGCCTCATGACAGTTAACATTTGTTTTCTAATCATTGGCTCATCGTTGTGACTTGTATGAATTGTTTATGAGTGGTTGCTGTTTTGCAAAACTAGAATTCATAAGATACCATCACAGATCGGCAAGCAAGAAATCAGGTGAACTCAATCCACCAGAGCCTAAAATAGAACTGTAAACCGAAGTTTGCTAACTAATAATTACAGAAATGTGATTTCTTCGGTGCCACCACCTCCAATATTTTATATGTGTATAACTTGATGACAAAAGTTACAGAATTTTCCCATCCACCAAAGGTATTAACCCGAAGTGCAATCCCTTAATGTTTAGCTAAAGGCAGTCACTTCACCCATCAAAACACAGAAAGCTCATTGAAGCGCTCGAATTCAACCAGCATCAATGCTCCCCATATCCATGGTTTCCCTCAACACCCACAACGACTCTTAACAGGTTTTAAAATCACAGACATGAAACCATCTTTACATTAATTAGGGATCCATTACAACAGAAACCTTCCTCCATAAAGATCACAATTAATGAATGAATAGGGGGTTTCACCAAATCAACAGGAAACCTCTTCCAAATGTCCCTCAAATGCATATACACACCCATCAACAACCCCGTACTAAAGCCACCATAGCTCGATCTGCAATGGGCATTTTCCATTATGGCCATCTCATTTTCTCTCACAACTGTATTAATTAGGGAGTGTTGGTACCTATTCATCAAAAGCACATAAACCAACAACTGCTGCCATTTTTATTTATCAAGTTTCAAAGGGCATCTTCTTTTAATTGCTATATGTTTAGTCTCATAATTGTAACGCATGCCCATCAACTACCTTCAGTAAGTTTCACTACCTATATACCAAAAGAGCATATAACCAGAAAAATAGTACAAATAAATGCCCATTTACAACAGGTAGAGAGAGGAAAAATTAATTTTTGAACCCTTTTTTTTCTTTTGAAATTTTGTATGCAAAAGGAGAAAGATGGAGTTATCTTACTCTTAGAAAAGGAGGGAAAGGAGAGGGCGTGCAGAGCGTGCTCCATTTAAGAAGGTGATTTCTTATCTTAAAAGTTCCCGCATTGTTAATACTTGGTTCCCTTATCTCGGCAGCTGGGAACTGGGTATGGTTACAGACTTGCGGTTAGTTTCAAGCCCTCGTTCGTACAAATAATTCCGTAGTTGCCATTAAAATTATATCCGTACGAGGCATGTGCTACGAATCGGGTAGATGATTTAGGCTTCGTATGAAAACTAAACTTACCTTAATTTATTATTATAATTTTTTTAAATTTTAATATAAAATATGATAAATAATTCAATTTTTTTAAATTTAAAATAATAATAATAATAATAAATAATATTCTAATAATATTTTATCATTTCAATTCAATTCAATTTAACGTTAAAATGTACTCTTAGATACCCTGCATCTGTGAAGTATGAAAGATGACTGTTCGGATATTCGTACTTCAGTCGATCGTGGCACACTTCCCTTAGATAGTAGTATTAATTTTATTATTATTAAAATATAATATCATTTTTTTAAAATTGGCAATGATAATTTTGTTATATAAAAACCAAAAATACCATTTATCATCTTCTATCAGGCATGAGACAAGTGACAAATAATAGGGGTGAAAATCGAATCGATTGATTTTTTATTTGTATAAAATCGGCCAGCCGTTTAATGGGGAGAAAATCGGCAAGATCAGTTCCAACCAGTTTCCGGTTAGTTTAGCGATTTTCAAATGGTCTTGGGTGGCACGATGAGAAAGAGAGAGATGGGTGGCGCGATGAGAAAGGGGAGGTTGGACCAAATGGACGGTAGAGTGAGACTAACATGTAGTTGCAACATGAGAGAGAGATGGGCTGGCAAAGGGAGTTGCGTAAAAGAGGAGAGAGAGACGTTACGAGACTTGAGACTAGGGCTTGTTTGGCTAACGAGAGCAAGTACTCTCAAACACTCTTACTATTATTTTTATTTTATTATTACTTTTCACCTATTTTTACAACTATTCATTACTTTTTACCTATTTTTTATTACTATTCAATATTCTATTATTATTTTTTCATTATTTTTTTATTACTATTCACAAACATCTTCAACACTTCTCAAATATTCTCACTACCCAAACCAATAATGAAATGAAAAAGATGGAAGGGGAAGATTGGGTTAAACTCTAACCCAAAACGATGCGGTTTGGTGCGGTAAACCAAACCGCATCATTTCTTATTATTATTCTTTTTTATAAAGCTTAGTTATAGAATGACGTTGTTTGGTTTAATGCATTTTTTTCTTTATTTTTCTAAAATGATGTCATTTAACTCGCTTAAGTTAAACAATATCGTTTATACAAGAATAAAATAAAATATATATTATATCGGTTGGTTCACTAGTTTGAAAACAGTTCAAACCAGAACCGAATGGTTTCTAACATTTTCTACCACCGATCGATCAATTCTCCACAACTCACAACTGGTTACAGACTTTGACGATCGATTCCGATTAGTGACAATCAGTTTCTGTACACCCCTAACAAGTAAGGAAAATATAACAAATAGATTTCCAATCGTTTAATACCTATTAAGAAAAGATAAATATAGTTGACTTATCTCTTATCAACATTTATCAATTTTATGTTAATAGTTATCATATTTAGCAAATTAAATTTAGAAGTGGAGAACATAGTTTTGAATTCCATTCCCTTCCAATCCGAATGGTCAAAATTATTCGTTCTAGTATAGTACTCGGTGGCGGTACCCCCTACATCCCCATTCCATTTCAGCCCATTTCGGTCAATTCCAATCATTTTGGTAGAAATTTGACTCCATTCCATTCTGGACTATTTTAGGGATAAATTTGTGATTTTCTTAACTTTTTTATGGCATTTATGTAAATTTAATATCTAAAAGTACTGAAACACCAAAATTTATTAATTTTATGATCGAAATAGTACACTGGAATGCATCGCTACCGAAATCTTCTATTCCAGTGCTTAAACCGAAATGATTACCGAAACAAAATTTAAAACATTAATGGAGAGTCCTATTGTATTTAACTTATAAAATATGTGGTAAAAATCAAATCATTGAATTTGAAAAAAAAAAAATATATTGATTGAGACTTTAAAAAATCTAGCCCTTAGATTTTACTAAGCAAACTAGAGGATCTTAGATGTTATTTGGAGATAGTGAGTTAAGATGAAAATAATATTGTTAGAATATTATTTTTTTAATATTATTATTGTTTAGAGATTTAAGAAAGTTGAATTGTTTATTATATTTTATATAAAAATTTAAAAAAATTGTAATGATAAAATGAAATGAGTTAAGATCACTTCTCAATCCAAACTGGACTTTAATCCTTACTTTTCTTTAAACTTTCCATGAGCAACTTTAGGACTTCGTAATTGAGCAATTATGACATCTATTTAGTTTATGGAACACATTTACATCTATACCTTCTTCTACTGTTTTGGTGAGATACTGTCCGTCGATCTTTAAATTTATTATTTTAAAAAACAAGAACTAATTTCATGATTAATAAATATTGTTACAATTTCAATAACTTAGAATAAGTTAAAGATGTAATATATAATATACATATATATATAGCATAACTCCGAATTAATGATCCTGAGGTAGCAATGCCGTCATTATTACTAGCTATAATTATAACATTCAACTTTTTTGGAATGGAAATTAATTCCTAATTAAGCACTACGATCTAACGTATACGTCGATCATAACCAAGTACTCATTGTTAGCTATATTATTATTATATGTGAATCTCAGGATTAAATTAAATTCAATTATCTAGTGGTCATATAATTAAAATCATATATTCTATGAATATATATATATATATATATATGAAAAATTATATTCATCATTCCCACATACCACATACCATACTTTTTTTTTCACTTACCAAATGAAGCTTTGTTATTCATAAGCCACATACACCACACACCAATATTTGTTTTATTTTTTAATTTCTTTAAAATTGTTTTAGTTTTATTATTTTTAAAACAATTGAATTCTTCTACTTATCATCCATATACTACATATTTGGTAAGAGAAAAAAATAACAAAAAGGATGGTGTGTGGTGTATAAGGCTTATGAATAGAATTTTTCTACCAAATATGTTGTGTATAGATGATGTGTAGAAGAATTCAATTAATTTAAGAAGAATAAAACATAAAAAATTTAAAAAAATAAATAAAAATAAGTGTTGTATGTGATATGTGAGGATGATGAGTAGCTAAATTCCGAATACTATACACCACACTCTCATCCTATTTTTATCTCACTATATATGTAAGATATGACACATTAATCACCATTAGATGATAAATAATGATCTATTAAATGATCATTCAATAGTAATAAATATGTTACATCTTACATAGTGGGATGAAAATAAAATTATAATATGGTGTATATAATTTTCCATACATATATATATATATATATATATATATAACACTAAGTGATCGTCAGCTGAAAATACTCTCATACGACAGCATCTAAATTTTCAGAGAATTAATCCTCGGTTATTGCAAAACAAAAACATCCAAAATGGTTGTGGATATATAGCTAGAGTACTTTTTAGCCAGCTTGTAACACAGTACTTTCGCTGATCTCCTCTTTTTAATTATCGATCCGTACGCGTACTTGATCATGCATTAATTTATGATTGCATCTTCTAATCCATATTCTCCATGTGATGAAAGAAGGTAACAAGCCAATCTCATGACATTGCAGTTGAACAAAAGAAGTCAAATAATATTAATTGCATGGCAAATATATATATATATATATATATATATATATATAATGAGCTTCGATGTAATAACCAATTGAACTTTTTAAGGAAATTATATATATATATATATATTAATGTCTCATGTAATTATATATATGTATATGTTCAAGTGTCGTGACATTAATGCAACAATAATTATATTTGTACTCATCATCTCTACACACCACACATCACGCTTATTTTTATTTTTTATTTTTATTTTATTCTTCTTAAATTAATTGAATTATTCTACTCATCATCTATATATCACATATTTTGTAAGAAAAAAAAAAATATAGTTGTAGGGATAATGATTAGTATAATGTTTCATGATATAATGTTTCATGTACACATGATATGTACATGTACAACTAGTATTTAATAAAATATTAATTTTTCTAATTTATTTGAATTCTTTTAAACTTTGATGAGTTTGAATTAAAAGAAAATATTATTTTATTCATGAAAATCAGTTTCAAAAAGTATCTTTTCCCAATGGTAATGGTCATTAATTATTAATTATGCATGTGAGTTGATATATAATTGGTGTCCATAATGCGAAGAGGTACATGAAAATTAAGGACGTCCCTCAAATAAGTACTGGCAATTGAAATGTAAATCGCATGATTCTGACATGCATATAGATCAAGAGTTCCAATTAATTATTAGCATTAATATCTAGCATGCATGCATGCATGCAAGAAAATTTAGAATCACCAGCTAATATATAATATATAGTACTATTGTTCGCTATCAAGTTTAATGCATGGTGCTATATATATATATGAGGTAGTTTTTGAAGGACTACTGTCGTCAGATCAATGCGTCCTACTCATGTTGGTGGTAGGGGAGCAGGAACTGCTGAGTTTTACATTGCATATTCTGCAATTTAAGAGTCTCGTATCTAAGCTAAAACCCTTCATTAATATAAGCCAAAGTCCTTGTTTCTTGGCCTAGCTACCACCGACGGTACGGTGCATATATATTGAATTTATATATATGCGGCATTATGTTTTTGTGAACTTAGCATTCCTACCTCTATGCATTATAATTAAATGCATGCAGTACAACATATATACTAATTAATAATGGACTTGTGGGTTTTTATTGCATGCATGGAAATTAAGGATCGATCATATTTCGCTGCTGCATGCCTTAAATTGTTTGAAGCTTAATTACTATATATATATATATATATATATATATATGCATGCATGGTACATGCATGCCCGGCCTGTTCAGGGCCTTCATCATAGTCCTTCAGTGATTATACAAAAAAAGTTGTTGGTTGATAGGTCAGATTATTGATCTTTGCCACCCTCCTGCATATATAATTATAAGTTACCTTGTCTCTGCAACGCTTAATTAATTTGCTTGCTGGCCCAATGGAAAGATCCGGCCAGTTGCCTGCAGGGAAAAACAAGAGAAAGATGATCTAAACTGCGTCTCATCATGAAATGATCATGTGTTTGTAATGAAACATTTTAATCACTAAATTATTTTGGGATTTTTTTTCATCATCAAACATGATTATATATATATATGTGTGTATATATATATATATATATATATATATATTCTTTATGATGATCACAAGAATATTTACACATGCAAGATTCAAGTGGCCATGCCAGTAGTCCAACAATATTCCAATCTAGATAGAAAAATTCTACTTATCATTCTTAATTTTCCTCATCATCTCTTGATGTGATATTAAATAATAGGTTCACATGTAAAACATAATAAATAGTCTTCAATTATCTAATGTTACATCATGGAATTATGAAAAAATAGATGATGATTCCGTGGAATTGCATGTGGAAAAGTTAAAGCTAGGGAATTAATCACAAATTAAACAAGACGAACAAAAGGATCGATTTTAGATATTGGATTCGAGGTGAAAATATGCACTATATATAATTTTAAATAACCAAATGGCCGGAAACAAACAAATAAATATATAAGCTATTTAATATTACATATTCAATCTATTAATTTATAACCAACCCTGACATCCTCCCAAGCATAACTGTTTGCCATTTTGTACCAAATATCCCTGAAATTTCAAATTTAAAATATGACTGCATATATAGAACTGTGAAGAGATTTATTTATTTATTTATTTGTGTCAAAAAAAGAGACGAGAAAGCGAGGCAACATCCTAGCTAGCTGCTAGGACATTTGGAAATTGAGGGCATCAAGCACTTATAGGAAATCTTCTGATTATTTATAGTTCCTTGTTTTAAAAAACTCTATTGGCAGTATATATTAAATAGGAGATCATGATCTTTTATTAAAGTGGATAGATAGATAGATAGATAGATAGAGAGAGAGATTTTTTTACGGGTAGATATTAAAAGCGACTTCCGATCGAGCTGGCCGGACTTTTTCACCTGGTCAAGTCGGGTCGGATGAACAATCCTAATCTTAGTTAAAAGTTTAGTATTTAAATATTTGGACCCAACAGTCATGAAGACTGCTATATAACAAAGTCCTGTAATTTTGTCGTTAAAACATAATGTATGCTTATACGTCGAAGTGTTGTGAACACAAACATAATTGATCAGTATAGTGTGTAATTAGTTAATAATTCTGATCTGACGAAAAAAAAAATAAAAAAAGGTCATAAAGTATTTAAAGTGCATATCCACAAATCCTTTCTACACCTACATAACATAGTCACTCACAGTGCACATGCAACCTTAAAGTGAAAAAAAAAAATTAAAAAAAAAAAAAAAGCTATATATGTATGGAACAAACAGTAGTTTGATCAGAGACATGATTTTGAATAAAGGATATTGCAATAACAGAAACTCACGGGCATCGTCACTTGTTTGATCCACATTCAAAAAGTACGTACCCACCACACGCCCCAAAAGTAATTTCATTGCAATATAGTAGTGAGTTGTGCCAGACCTGCAGTCTTCTTCAGCTACTCACGAGCCCATTTAATTCCCTTTTCCTTTTCAAACTCTCTGCATGCTACCACCTCCCTTTAACTTACCCTCTTACGTACTATAAATATCTCCAAACCCACGAACTAACTCTGCCACGAACCAACCAAAAACCCCAACTCAAGTACCCTAAATATTGCAGTACTCTTGATCTTCCATGACAACATTCTACGTGTTGGTGTTCTGTGATCTCCTCCTCGTTTTATCTTCTTTACACACGAACATGGCCGCTCGAGAAATCCCATCTAGCGCTCCGAGTACGATTGTGAGACCATTTGTTTCTGAAGCTCACGAGAAGGTAACCATCAAGCCTCGGTTCCATCACAAGCATCAAGTTTTCGGAGGAAAGGAATTGAAGAATTGCTTACCAAAAGGCCGGTTTAGACATTCCTCTGCTCCGAGCCGTTTCGTGAACTACCACTCGCTTGTCAATCCAGGGTGTGCTTCTTCTAACAGGCATTAACGATGACGCATGCATGTTTCGGGATTATTTAAGAACAAAAAAAGAATTTAATGGATCGAGGTGACGATCGATTGAGGTTGCCATATATATATATATATATGCATCGTTCTTCTGGCTTTAATGGCCCTCGCGGTTTGAGTAATTCGATGGGGATATTTTATATATATATATATATATATTTGAGAGAATTATTATAAGACTTCTCTCGTAACTAAACCACCTAATAGTTTTGGATGATAGTTTTTTGGGTTGATCATTGTATTCATAGTCGTAGACTCGTAGTACTGTAGCTAGGTTGGTTCTAATTCTCCTTTTACTTCTTCTTCTATTTTGTTTTGTTTTTTTTTTTTTTCTCTTTATTATTATTTTTTCCCCGTTTGATCTACTGGCTAAATGTAAGCATGCACGCCATTTTTGAACTATATATATATATATATATATGCAGCCTACCAAACGTATCTGTGTTACGTACATCAGCTAGCAGCTTGCAATAATTAGCGCCAACAAGCTCTTCCTTACTCCTTAATTAGGAGGCAAAAATCATGAAAAACAAAAATTAATTAACCATGTGTTGCGAAGCTAAGGTTATAATATTGCCTAATTTAAAATTAAGAAAATCCATTTAAGTACTTTCGAAATATGGATAGTGCCCTTATATATATAATTAATGTAGGATAGAATAGAATAGGACTTCGCGTATTCATACTCCAAAAGTTGGTAATAATTACTAGTGTTGCATTGAATCTGAAATAAATCCGGGATTTAAATTCCAGCCACTAAATTCTGACATGGAGAGAATCATGCATTCTCTTTTCACCTTGACACCAAAAACTATAAAAATAGAGAAATGATAATTGTAATTGTAAATATACAAACGTCGTATAATCATTTTAAAAAAAATAAATAAATACATGACTCACATAAAAAAAATTAATTTTTTAATAATGAGCTTTACTTTTTTTCAAAGTGACTGTATAGTACTTACGTACTCCACAACTATATATAGCATTATTCAAAAAAATTAGTACAGTTGTTTTAAACTCATTTTAAATAGAAGGAGATCATCCAAAATTTAAAAATTTGAAATTCAAATAATAGATTTTCTATGTAATTAATTAACAAAGTGGTTCACTATTATATTAATTGGTTGTAAATTGAATTATAAAACAATTGTAAAAATATTGCTATATATTCGGGTGCAAAGAGCAATAATTCACGTATATAATGTTTTTTACACCACCACTCAGGGCCCAAATGCACCGTGCATCCTGAGGCTTTTCATCATCATAGCATTCACAAGATTGACACAGCACTCAACCGCCCAGGTCCACACTGCGTTTGATTATGTTTAACCAAAGATTTTGTTCGAGAAACACATGATCTTTCGCCATTCAGCTGCAAAGCATACTACTAAAGCTACGTTTGGTTCCTTGACCGAACACAACTAAATTCAGTTCAAATTTAAACTTATTCTAACATCCAAACACTCAACTTTCAAATCACTAAACTCATCTCAACTCACAACTTCTTTACACATAAGAATCACAACCTTTTTTAACTTAACGCATATTTGCACGTAAAATTCATAACTTTTTTTAACTTCTCATAAATACATTTAAATTCATCTTAACATTCAAACACATCTAAACTCATCTTAAATAAATCCCACATAACTCACTTCATCATCTCAACTCATTACTATTCATAAAAAACTCAACTCAGCTCAACATCCAAACCAAAGATTATTATCTCACGCCCCAAGCATATGAAAAAAGTTGGTCCTAGGCTTGGCTCCTCCAACAAACCATATACCCTACCTAACGGGAAATAACGCAGCCACGTCGACAGAACTACCGAGAAATACCCTGTGATCTCCATTCATAACCCCATTCGATTTCTTTTGTTTTTTCAAGTTCATCATTTAGAAGTTCTATGCGTAAATAACGAGGAAGAAAACTGTTATCCGATCAGGATGTTTAGCCCAGTGATCCTACATGCTTGCTTGGAACCAGAAAAATGCAAGAGTTAAAACAGTAGCCGTAGGAAAGCATGCATAAAGGCAAACAGGCGTCTTTGAGGATTTAATAAACATAAAAACCTAGCTATACAAATCATCTTCATCAGCTCCACCAGCAGAAGTGGCGAATGGATCTGCCCCGTGGCCCCGGTTTGGGTCTCAGCGAACCTGAATTCAGTTCCAAAACCTCTAGACTGCTGCAACGTCTGAGCAAAAGCCTGGTATTTGCGTATATCAGCATCGCTGACACTCCTCCGAGCATACTTCATGGACTCCTCAAAATGAGCAGCTTTGATCTCTGCCACCTCATCGTCCACATCCTCCTCCATAGCCTCAGGATTCTCCCTTCCCCTTCTCTCCCTCTCTATATCCTGCAATAATATCAAATTACATCAAAACTCGAGTCAAGCTATATCTGTGTAATAATTATTGCACCCCACTGTTCAAAAATAAAAAATATTCCTTTCACATTTTTTAGGAAAATGCTTGGTTGCCCTCCAAATGTGCCCCCTAGTGCATTTTCTTTTCTTTTCTATTTTAAATGTTTAAAAAAGGTACACTGGATGTATAAAAAGAGAAAATGCCTAGCTAGGGAGCAGAAATAGATATAAGGAATCATCAACAAAGCCCAAGAGGAAGAAATTAGAAATTTATCCAATCTAGGCCAAACCCAAAGCTATAGAAGAAACAATATGCATTACAATTACAGAATGGCAGTGGAGTACGGTTTTCCAAGCGGAACATACAAGGCAACACATTTTCTAGACCTTTCAAAAATTTATAATGGGACGCAAAATCAAGGAACATGTGAAAAAGATTACCTTTTCTATGTTCTCTCTTATAGCATACTTGCATGCCCGCTGGCATATCTCTGTAATGTCAGCCCCGCTGAAACCTTGAGTATACTTGGCCAGTGCTCTCAAATCAACATCTTTTGAGACAGGTGATTTTCTCAAGCACGATTTAAAAATTTGATAGCGCGAATCCTCATCAGGAAGAGGAATATAAATTAATTGGTCGAGACGACCTGGCCTCAGAAGTGCAGGATCAATTATGTCAGGCCTGTTGGTGGCTCCAATTATGAAGACAGTCTTTTTTGCAGACATGCCATCCATCTCAGTAAGGAGTTGGTTCAGAACTCGATCAGCAGCACCACCTCCATCCCCAACGCTGCTTCCTCTCTGCAACAATAATGATTCAAAAATAAAATCTAAACCAAGACCAACAAATCAGTCACAGTCAGACGGGATAATATGAAAATCCGGATTTAATTATGTAACCCATACAAAATATCAACCATTACTCAATTAAGAGCCAAAGCTTTCATATACTTTTATCTGTTAATAAGTACCCATGCATTCTGTGTAGAGTCTACAATGCAAAGTTCCAAAAGAAAATTCATTGGAGTCAAACAATTCCTTTTTTAAAGCTGGGAGAATATTACGTACTAAACTTAAAAGCCTAAATTCAAACAAGAAACAACCTGAGTAGCAATCGAGTCGAGCTCATCAAAGAAAAGCACACATGGCGCAGATTGTCGAGCCTTGTCAAAAATTTCTCGAACATTGGCTTCACTCTCACCAAACCACATTGTCAGCAGTTCAGGGCCTTTGACACTGATGAAGTTTGCTTGACATTCATTTGCAATTGCCTTGGCCAAGAGAGTTTTCCCACATCCTGGGGGACCATAGAAAAGGACCCCTTTTGAAGGTGACATTCCAAATTTCTCGAACTTCTCTGGGTGCTCCACAGGATACTGAACAGTCTGTCACAGAGAGAAGGCAAAACAAGTTTACAGATATTCAACGGTGAAAGAATTCACAAGAAATAAACCGAAATCCAATCTAGAAGAAAGACTTACCTCTTGAAGCTCCCGCTTAACATTCTCAAGGCCTCCAATGTCCTCCCAGCTGACATTAGGCACTTCAACAACCTGTTCAAACATTAATCAATCGAAAAATTTACCTTAAAATTTTAAGCATCTATACAACAAGAGTAAAGAAACCTAGCGAAAGATTTCATCAAAATGAACTCACAGTTTCACGCAAAGCAGATGGGTTGCTTGTTCCAAGAGCGGTGTGGAAGTGCTCATTGGTAACAGCCATGGAGTTAAGTATCTCAGCATCAATAGATTCATCTTCCAAGTCAATCACATCCATTTTCTCTCTAATGCACTGCAGTGCGGCTTCAGTACAGAGAGCTGCAAGATCAGCACCAACATACCCATGGGTATCTTTTGAAATTCTTTCCAAGTCAACCTGTAGGGTAAGCAGAATTTACTACCAGTTCTATGGTAATAAAGTTAGGCATCTATTAACAGAACATGAGATATAAAATCTATTACCTAAATAATTTCTGGAGCATCCTCTTTGTTTTCTAATCAGCCACCTCATCATTTCATTTTAGGGTAGTAACCCATCACAACCCTCCACATGCAAAAAAACCCTTCTATTGCATTGTCTTTATTACTACAATAAACTCACTCGATTATTGACATGAAGATTTTTTTAAAAAAAATACAAATAGCTCAGAAGATGAAATGTTTGCTACCATTTATGACTACTAATTCAATGGAGAGAGCAAAAAAGACTTTTCATCTTATACTGGATATTGATTTCCCATTACTTCTCTCTTTGGCTTTTCCAACATTAATCTTATTGTAGTTATTGACTTTTTGCTCTTTACTCTTTTGACTTCCTCATGTAATAACTATTATATTTTAATTGCATGGGTCGACGACTAGTTTACTAGAAGTTCAAGCAAATGCTGAGTTCATATTGCAGGTCATGTGCCATCATAGTATTTTGAGTCCACAATTGGATCCAAATCCACAAGAATCTGTTCCAGCTCTAATATATATCATAGCACTGGACAACAAGGTCAAAATAGGCGAACTTACATCATCAGAGAGCTTCATGTTCTTGGTATGGATACGAAGAACTTCAAGACGCCCAACTTCATCAGGAACACCAATGTCTATTTCCCTATCAAACCGACCAAACCTTCTCAAAGCCGGGTCAATGCTGTTTGGACGATTTGTAGCCCCAATAACAATAACATGAGCCCGAGATTTCAGTCCATCCATAAGAGTCAACAGTTGTGAAACAATTCGCCTTTCAACTTCACCATGTGTCTTCTCCCTCTTAGGAGCAATAGAATCAAGCTCATCAATGAAAATAATAGATGGAGCATTCTTCTCAGCTTCTTCAAATGCCTTCCGGAGATTGCTCTCACTCTCTCCAGCCAATTTGGACATTATCTCCGGCCCATTAATACAGAAAAAGAACGCCCCAGTCTCATTAGCAACAGCCCTTGCTATTAATGTTTTTCCAGATCCCGGGGGTCCATAAAGCAAAATTCCTTTAGGTGGCTTCACACCAATTGATTTGAAAAGCTGAGGATGCCTTAGTGGCAGCTCCACTAACTCACGAATCTGAGCCATCTGCTTCCGAACACCGCCCACATCATCGTAACCAATTTCATCCAACCTATCCTCATCCTCCCTTCTAACAGGTTCCCCTCACAGAAGATTTCGGTGTCTGGGGCAACCACACAATAGTCCCCTGGGTCAGTTTCAATGACCTTGAACTCCACACTTCTCATACCTCCTCTGACAAGGAATAAATCTCCCTTCCTAACAGGACGATAAGCCTCCAAGAAATAAGCTGCAAACTCAACAATGGAAATGGTGTTGCATTACATTAGAAAGGATTCAACCAGTGATTTAATAAGAACTCTTGCCATAAAAAAGACATATTTGAATGTCACACATCTTAAAAGCACATTTTGAAGGGGAATTTTCAAGTAATACACCTATTTTGGTCAGTGTTCAAAATTTTCTATTAAAACCAAATGTCATATTCAAAGGTCCACGGTTCTATTTGACGTAAATTGCAACCAATATATGCATGTAAGATGAGACTCACAGTAGAATAAGTCAATGCTCTAAAACTCCCAGAACCTTGACACAATTGCACTAACTCCTTTAGAACTTATGGAAAGAGTAAATAGATCCTTCTGTTAGACTTCCCTCTAAATTGATAGCGGCACCATGACAGTCATGTGGAATAACAACACACACAGCGAAAGAGACAGACCGGACTAAGAGAAAATTTTTAGAAAAACCAAAAAAGGATAAGAAACACAAGAGTGCTTCCTAAAAGAATCTTCAATCACCATAGCAACCTCCCTTCTCTACCACAACCCAATCCAACTGAGATTGCCAGATATAGTAGTTGTACTTGTCTTGAACCTTCTACACCCTAACTATTTCCACATCCATGATGCAAGGGGCTTGAGACAAGTGGCCCAATATCAACAACTTGATATATCTTGATAGCCTCCATGGGGATGGATAACTGACAAGTTGCTTTTAACTGAACCCCAAGGAAGAGATTTGTCCCTTTGCTTCACCAACCAATTCATCCTTGAAGCAC
Organism: Juglans microcarpa x Juglans regia; assembly: GCF_004785595.1. Lineage (NCBI taxonomy): Eukaryota > Viridiplantae > Streptophyta > Magnoliopsida > Fagales > Juglandaceae > Juglans > Juglans microcarpa x Juglans regia. The sequence continues at coordinate 13,732,518 of NC_054606.1, forward strand.
ATCCACTCTTTCCCTCAACGATACTACCGTGCTCCCCCAATCCTTGACCTAACAGAAATCCTTTAAAGGTTTTCAGGTATAAAGTTCTGATCTTTAAGGGTCGTAGGTACCAATTTCACTTAAAAGTTAAAACATTTTTCCTTTTTCTTGTCTCTCGTTTGGGATGGTTAGTGCAGTTTTGGATGGTGTTCGCTATGATGTTAGAGATGGCAATGGTAGAGAGGGTCTATACCGTGTCCTTTGGAAGCCCATCACAATCACATGGAAAATGAAGGCTAACAAAAGGCTCAGTTAACTTATCAAAAAATAAATTAAATAAAATAACATATGCTCCCAGTTGAACCCCTTATCCAAATAGAATAGGAGAAAGAGAGGAGCCACTAATCTCATTTGGCACAAGGAGGATATATTCGATCAATTCACAAAACCAACAAAAATAAACTAATTCATAATTTCAAACAAAGGTGACAGTTTACATGTAAATCTCAATTCACCACCAACTAGAAAGAGTCCACACCCCTTACTCTTTTGTAACTAGAAAAAAAAAAAAAAAAAAAAAGAATCCTTATCTCATGGCCAAGAATACTCCCCAATTAATGGATGTCGGAGTTCATCGAGACCAAGAATTACTCTGATAATAATTTCATCGATGAAGCTGTCTTTGAGAAGAAGAAAATCATGTTCTGGATACCTCAAATATTTTAATTCCCAAATATTGGGACAATGCACCAGAGTGAACCATAACCAATGAAGGGACCCTCCATGCAACATACCAGAACTGTGTTAATTGGAAGACATAACAAAGCGAGGGTGGGAGTAATGACCTTGAATGAAGGCAAATGTTTACTTTCCTACAATCTCCAGCTTAAATAACAAACAGTTTGAAAAAGTGTCTCAAGGGGAGGGAAAAAGAAACAGTAAAAACCTTCTGCTTGAAATGAAGAAAACTTAAGCATTGGCAAATGCATCAAAACCTGATTTTTATTTTTTTCTGAATCTCTTTCTATGTCTTGCTAAATGAATTTCTAGTACACATTGCGTTGGCATTTTGAATGATAAATTCATTTCTCATCAAAAAGAAATGCATAAAAGAAGAAAGTATCCACATTCATGGTTAAAACACTTACGTTTCAGGTATGCATCAAACAGACTACCAGTAACCCCTTCAATAGTATCATCAACTGGCAGTATGTGGACACGTTTCCCATACTTCACATCAGGGCACTGGTGGACAGATACTACATCTCCAAGCCGAACCCTCAGATTTGATCTAACAACCTTGTTCATTCTAATCTTTGGAACTTCACACGTGTCATCAGCAAGAGCAATGCAGATTGTATCCTTACGTTTCTTGCCCTGCCATCCAGTTTGCCAAATATAATTTTTATTTAAAAAAAAAAAAAAAAAAAAAAGACATAACGAACAAAATACTCTACCACTGCATTTATAAAGTTTATGAAACAAACACGAGCATGGGAATGCAAACAACAACCGCACAGGAATACAATGACTTCAAACGCCAAGTTTTTGTTCATTAATCACACCCAAACTCCAACTATTTTCTGTAATATCCTACTAATTTGTTGCAAATTCAAACAATCTTCATCGTACAGAAAAAACTTATAAAGAAAAAGGCACCACCATAACTGCAAAAAAAAAAAAAAACAAAACAAAACAAAAAAAGATATTCCCACGGAACTAGATTAGAAAACTTGCTATACAAGCTCTATCATTTCAAGTCACTAGGCTTAATTCAAGAATAATTTTCATGCCAAGGCTCTTTCCCAGAGAATTAAAAATTTGAGGAGAGCAGACTTGGTTGTGCAAACTGGCATTTAATTTGAAATAAAAAAACTCTGGAAGAAATTTGAGGAGCATAAAGCTTTTTTTTCCTGGGGGCCGAGAGGATCAATTAGCCATATAGATCAATTGAAGTATAGAGCAACCTGACCATGGACCTGGAATTGGTACCGGAAAACTACCCTAATTCCATGGCATTCAAGCTAATAAATACCAAATAAGGAACATCCATTGGCTGGCACAGATATTGCGAGTGATCATGAACTCCATTAGTTCGTCAAGGAGGGAAGAAAAAAAAGAATATGTAAGTCATTAAAGATCGTAAACACTCAATCCCCCTAAAGTATTCATGGCATAGCAAAAAAGTGGAAGATAAAAGAGTTAACCAGAGCCAAGAACAAACATTAACATACTGAGCTAGTCAACTCCTCAAAGCATAACTCAACCCCCCAAGCTGTTTCACCAAACTCTTTGAAGCAAAAACAATATCCAATGATTGTGCACCCAAGATAAAGCTCCATTATAGCCAAAATAAATAAATAAAACTCCGCAACCAACATCTTGGCTATTTCTCACAAAACGATGAAATAAACCCCTCAAAGCCTCTAACTTCAACACAAACAAGCACGACACCAATAATTCATATAATTTTTTTTTTATAAGTACAAATTGGGGAGGAAACCTTGTTACGATAAGTTTGCATCCCACGTAATATCCCTTGATTGTGCCTAAGGCCACTCCTAAGCTTGACACAAACCTATTTCAGGAATCCAATCAAACCCTCTCCAACCATAACAATAAACCTAATAATCTATTACCTTGATGAGAATCGTATCACCGCGAAAGAGCTGGAGCTTCTCCATGGTCTCTGGGTGCAACGCCACTACCGAGTTGTCATCGTTGACCGCCTCGTCAACGACTAGCCGGTTTGGCGACTTTTTCCGCTCCAGAATCGCCGTCGAGAAGTCCTTCTTCCCTGTTTTCCTGAAATTACCATCGAGGAAAAAAAATAAAACTACTAAATATCTGGAAATCAGGGTTTCAAAAAATCGACACTAAAATTTGCTACAATTATGGGGGGCAGTTGACATACGAGTCAGAGGATTCGGGTTTGTTAGCCATAATTGGAGAGTTTTTTAGGGTCGGAAAATTGTGAGACGAGGCGTAGATCTCTTGAGACGAGAGGGAGCGGGTTTATATATTAAAAATTGGGGGCTCTAAGACCGACTTGTTTGGCAAGAAATATTTCTGTGGTGGTGTTTGGCTGCTGGGAATTGGGAGATTTGGAATGGGAAACTATCACTGCGAACTCTCCATTTTTTTTTTTTTTTTTTTTTTTTTTTTTTTTTTTTTTTTTTTAATGTCGGGAGCCTCTCCAAGGAAAGGGCCCTTCGGACCTATCCCTGCAGAGTAAACTTCAGTCCCGCACACCACACTCTCGAAAGTTTTCCTATATGAAACTGATTAAATCGTTGATTTTTCACCAGAAGGTGTAGCCTCTAGAGATTATTTACACCTAAAGGGATTTAAATCTTGGACCTGGGCGAGCATGATCCCAAGCCCAACCACTGCCAACTCATTCACAATTTATAGACAATTTTAAATATAATAATATTTTTTATTATATTTGAACACATCAAATAAAAAATAAAAGTCGCCAAAGACAGATGGCCTATAGCATAACATCCAATACCTTTAAAATAGAAGTCTTGAGTTCAACCCCTTCCAAATAAAAAAAAATAAAAAAAAAGTTAAAATCAAATTTAAAATAATATTATTTTATTACATAATTGTATACAAATTGTTATTTAGTAATAACTTTATCATTTTCCAATAGGAAGGATAATTGGATTTGGTGGCTTTATTAGATTAAGGCTATGTTTGGGTAGTAAGCTAATCTTATATGATTTGTGAATATTTGTGAAAATTTAATGATACTATAAAATATGATACAACTCCACTACTTAAACATAACCTAAAGCTGCTTTGTGCCTCTTAAAATTGAAGCTCACAGTCATCATTGCTGGTGTGGGCCCTATTTACCATTTAGTGTGCATAAAGTAGGATCAATTTAATGATTGTTCAAATTTTATTGTTCTTTTCCATTGCAATTACCACAAATTAGTTCTGTTATTTTATCATCCTATATCGCATACTTTATATTTTTTTTAAAAAAATTATTTTATTTTTTTCTTATTAAATTAATTGAGTTGTTCTACTCTTTATTTATACACCATATACTTGTTATAATAAAAAAGAAAAATAATTAAAAAAATGTAATATGTGGTGTGTGGTGTGTGGAATATTAAGTAGAATTATTCATTCTATTGAGATTGATCTCAAGCTATCCACGAGAAGGGAAATGGTAGCAGGTATGGTTATCTGGGTTTTGTAGCAATACTTTTACTGCAGATAAATATAAATATATATATCAAGTATTTTTTTTTTTAATTCCTATAACTATCTAATTTAATTCGTTAATACGAATAATGAATTAAATTACGAAGATAAGTATTCAATTTATGCCTCTTTAATGGAAGTTAGCGATACTAATTATGTAATTTATGCTGCACACTTGTTGGCTACAAGAGATTAATTATTAGATAATTCCAAAATACGTATGCGTAACACTCTCATTATATAAAATATGATATTAGGTCAATTAAGATTGATACTTTATAAGAATTTTAATTAACATGTCTAAGAATACTTAATAATTATCAAATCATGTGAGCTCTAATCTTATAGTCAATAACTCTTGATATCGAGATGGTTCTATATTTTAAGGACTTTGCTTTAGCCAAACATCTTGTTATTGATTAATGTTAGTAATGGGTATCCCATGATCCATGTTGTGTCTACATGGATGAGGAAGTTATTAATTAATTAATTAATTCTCCACCACTACTACTTAATGAAAAATTCTATATGCAGTCGATGCGTGCAGTCGGAATGCAATTGTCTGACAGCTTGGGTAGTTTTCAGTATTTTGTGCTAGCAACAAGTACTTCATGCAGGAACCCGATCTTGAGGGAGACGCATTCCACAGATCCACCATTGTCCACAAACCACAATAAGTGACAAGCTCAAGCCTTCCCCTAGTCACCAGCACAGCCTTACTTCAACCACCCAGCAATAGTATGATTTACTCAGACTTAAAACCCAAAACAAAACAAAACAAAAATCAGTGAGAGAGAGAGAAGATACCCACTTCAGAATCAAGAGCTATGGAGATTAAGTGGTTGGATGAGAGGATGAGAGAAGCGAGAAAGAAAAAGATGGCCATGAGATTGGCGTGGAAGAGCATTACTTGGCGCTTGCTCCTATTTTTTGCTCAATGGATCTTCCACAGGTGGTGGTGGTGGTAGTACTGTCGTTGGTATTTGAAACTCATGTTATTTAAAATGCTCTAAACTTATTTGATTCAAGGGTATTTCCATCTAAGAGATGCTTTTTGTTCGTTTGTACAAACAAATTCATAACTTTAAAACCAAAAGGATCTTCCATTGGTTATCTAAAGGATCTTCAATCTCTCAGTTCATCTCCCACTGTAAGTTGTTTGACAAATTCCACAAGACTAGAAGTCTAGGATGCTTGAAAATTTAATAAACACTTTTAATTCACCTTTAGCTTTTTTCTCTGAATAAAAACCTCTCAAATGATGCAAATGGTCATGGGCCATCATCTTCCTCCACCACATGCAAGAAATAGTAAAGTATAAAATACCCAATCAAGAAATCATGAAACGGAAGGAAGTAAAAAAAAGTGATTTACCATGGATGTCGTAGAAATCACCCAATAGAAATCCTGGACCAAAAACATAGAACTAGCTTAGACAAAATAATTGAAGAAAGCTACATCCCAAAAAACAAACAAGGGAAAATAGAGAAAGACGTACAAAAAAAGAAGAAACGAAATAAGAAAGAGAAAGAGAGGAGTCTGCTTTTGTCCTTTTTATTTTTTTTATTCAACATAAACTCTCACATACAGCCCAATTACCTCCCGCTTGCACATCCCGTTTGTACCTAGCAAAACTGCTACTTAATTTTAGAAAAGTTAATTAACCACCCAATAAGAAAACTCTTTAAATAGGAGTTTTACGTACGTTAAAAGATTAAAAGTAAAAAAATTAGCGTACAAAAAAAGTATCTCCTCTCTACAATTTTCTAGAGTAACCATCTTGATCAGCTCTTGATCTTAAAGCGTGAAATTATTTAAAAGACTCTAGTAGCCTCCTAAGCAACGTAGATGTGCAATCACACCAAAGTAATGTATGCTGTAAGAAGAGCAAAGATCAGGGCTTGTGTAAATTTCGCTGCTTGAGGTAATTCAAATTAACATTATTTAACATTGGTATCAAAGTCTATGTTGCTTGTTTTGCCTTTATGAACATGATTACATGTTGTGTGATGTTTTGAAATGGGTTTTAAAGCATGTAATTGATTATATGCCATGATTGTTTGTATTTCAGATTTTTCATTAATGGCTATGGTATGACATGTTTAAGGTTGAATTCTCTATATAAAAACATTTTTTATAATGTCAGAAACATGTCTCTTAAATTTGCTAAAGTTTCTTTGCATGCAAAAGAATAAATCTAAAACCCTAATTTTAAAATTCATATTTCCGTGACTTTGAGCCAACTTTTAACTAACCAAATGTTAATTTTTAGAAATAAATCTTAAATGGTTAGAAAGTTGGGTTCATAAGCTTTAATTTGAAATATCATACACTTAACTTAGACTTAATATGAGTAAGTTATGACCAATTGAAAATGGGTGGTCGAAATCAGGAAAAACAGAAATTTGGGTTAAGGAAGAAGACAATGAACGGTAGCTTTTTTACCAGTCTCATTCTCGGCCATTGAAAGTGCACTCCACTCTTGCACTATGGGTGCATTTTAATCATGTTATAGAGACAAATACACATTAAGATGACTGAATTTTGTGTTTAGACATCAGAAAACACCGAGAACAACGGAGGTGATATACAATCTCCATTGCGGCAAGTATAACAGAGGCAAGACCTTCTTAAAAGAAAACGAAGCCCACACGCGCAGGTGGCATGTGAGGAGGTTTCCGAAGGCCATTGTCTTCACGTGTGGCACGGGTACACTTGGGGTGAGTCTACAAAGTTCATACATTTTTTTTTATTATTAAAGCCGCGAGTTGAAAATATTTTTTTAAAAATCATTTTTAGTAAAAATACTTTTAAAAAAATTATTATTATAAAAAATTATTTTTGGGACACTTGTCATACTTCCTCAAGTCCAATTTTAACGTGTTACATGAACATTATACAGATTATTGGTGGATGCATGTATTAAACTATTATTGTTAAATACATGTCTATATTGAATATGTGTCCCTAGATTTGATGATCTATTAAACCCTTCTCATTAGTTGAGAATGTAGGTTCTTTATCCATTGAACCATTATGGATACCTTTATGATTGGATGTTTGAGTTCATTATTTTTTTTAAATTAAAATGAACAAAGTTGACATTGGAAATTTGTTATGATCATGCGTAATGTATGTATTTATTTTTATGTGAATAGATAATATGTAGCTTATAAGTATATCGATAACATGACATCCCTATTTATTTATTATAAGATTTGTAGTATGATTTTCTTAGGAAATGTAATATTGGGAATGTAATTTTATTCATATAAATTAATATGTTTCACTTCTATCGATATACTTTAAGATCACCTTAATATGATACACTAAATTACCAATGAGACTTCAAGTGGAGCCTATGCATAATGTGTTTAGCGAATAATTATAGATCTTTCATATTTAATGAATGTATATGCATAAATTATGAATGTTGTTTTAAGACTCTTCTATAAATTTTATTAAAAATTAATTAGATATGGTAGTTTGACTTATATAGTGGGAGATGATTACTAGCTTTTCGTAAAATTTTCGATCTCACTACTTAGAAAGGAATTCCATGGTCTAGTTAGATTTTGGAATAAAATTAAATGTGTGTTAAGATCAATCTTGCACAATGAATATAGTGATAATGGCCACTAAGAATATAGTTGTTAATCTTACTAAATGAGAGAAACTGGATGGGATAAACTATGGCATATAACATTGGAAAATCCAATATCTACTTAATGAACAAGAGGTCCTAGAAAATCTATCCAACCTTATGATACAGCATGAGGAAATGAATACTTCCCAACATCGTCGTGATATGGAGGCCTATCAGACTTGGACAAACAAAGATCGGTATTTGCGCTTTACCATGCTTAGCAGCATGCACAATGATCTTATTGGGAAGTTTGAGAATTGTCCAACTGCCTAAGATATGTGGAACCAACTGAAAATTGCTTATAGGAGACATCAACTACTAGGCTTTGTGCTCTCACTTTGAGGTTTGAACAGTATGCTATAGGCCCTAAACATATCATGGCTGAGTATTTGAAGTCGATGTCTGCATTGGTTCGTGATCTAAAGGCTGCTAGAAATAGTCTCACTGATGAACAACAAGTTACCGCTGCAATACGATCTTTGCTTAAGTCAACATGAAGCTTATTTTGACACACAATGAGAATATTAAAACTTTTGATGATATATCTCGCCATTTGGAGATAGAGACGGAGCGCATAGATGCGCACCATAATACTCTTCTTGTTGCCTAAGCTAGGAAATACAAGGCATTTAGGTCTAAGCGCAAGCAACATGAGAGATCTGCTGGAGTGGCAAGTAGTCTTGGGCCAAGAGATGGAAAGATAGCAAAGCGTTGTAGAGCAAGCATACTGGCAATGACAAATTCAAATTGAAGTACTATAACTATAAAAAAGTGGGATTTGCTTGTGAATACATTGAGGCAAAGAAAGTATCCATTAAACACCACTCTCTCATTACTTATATTTGTTCACATATTTTTGTTGCTCACTCAATCCCTAAATGAATTGTAGACACAAAAGCAACCAAACATGTAGCTTGAGATCGAGTTGGGTTTATTAAAGATTATAAAATAATATCAGCGGGCAAATAGTACATTATATTGGGTAAAGAACTCGAGAGAAAATACTTAGAGTTGGCACCTACCAACTCAAGATGTGTTTGGGGCGCTATTTACTTATTCATTATGTGCTTTATGTACCTGGTGTTTAATGTAATCTATTTTCAGTTATTTTTATGTTGGAATTTGTTTTACTTTTCCTTTTAATGGTCCTCAACAAAACTTTTATTTGGATATGGCTTTGTATGGACGTGGTTTTTTTTCAAATGATTTCTTTATGTTGGATTTAAATAATTTCTCATTTTTTATGGCTACATATGATGATGATGATATTTTTTATAATTCATTGAAATTGCATGCTAGACTAGGCCACATATGAAAATATAGAATGTCTAGAGTAGCTAGAGAATATCTATTGGGGTATCTCACTAATGTAGAAAACCTATTGTGTGTGAGCCTTATTTAGATGAGAATGAATGTAGGAAGCCTTTTGGAAAGCCTCCTAAGACATTTTATTCTTTAAAACTAGTCCATTATGATATTTGTGAACCTATGAATGTGAAGGCACATCATGACACCTTTTATTTTCGCACATTTATAAATGACTACTCGCATTTCAATTATGTCTATCTGATCTCTTATCGCTTTGAAGCATTAGACTGGCTTTGCAATTGAGGTTGAGAATCAGAAAGAAATGAATTTAAAAATTCTACTAATTGATCGAGGTCAAGAGTACTTGTCTAAAGAGTTTTAGGGACTATGTAAGCAAAATGGGATACACAAGCAATTAACGATTCCTAGTACACTACAACAAAATAGTGTTGCAGAAAAGGAGGAATCGGACCTTATTGGAAATGACTCGATTAATAATGGCACAAGCTAACCTGCCAATATGGGGGGATGTTCTTCTAGCTGCTACCTACATTTTGAACCGTGTTCCTTCTAAGTATGTTCCTTCAACCCTATATAAATTATAGAATGACATAAAACAAAGTTTGGAATATTTGCAACCTTGGGGTTTTGCAGGTTATGTTCATAGCACTTCCCATAAATTTGAAAAACTTGGCCCTAAAGCAAATAAGTATATCTTCATTTAAGATATTCAGAGAGCTCAAAGAGCTATGTAATGTATGGTAAACATCATAATGAAGGAATGTTAGAAATAGTGTAGCAAGATGTCACATTTATTGAGATGATTTTCCTAATATTGGTGAAGCAAAGAAAGATCTTGAACTTTTTGAGTTGCAACAACTTGAGGGAATTACACCATCTTTTGGCAAGTGTGGAGAACTATCACATCTTAGAATTGTAAAAGATAGTGGGAGTGACTTGCCTCTTAGTAAGAGTGTACTGCTAGAAAGTGACTCACAAGAGTCTAAGTTATGCAGAAGCAAATGTGAAACAATTCTTCGTCGTCATTTTGAGATTGAAGGAGAATTTTTCATATGTGCTCCGTGTGACTTTGATGAGCCTTCTTTTTATGAGGAAGCACTAAGTTCATATTTTTCAAATAAATGGTTGGCTGCTATGAGAAATGAGATGAGCTCTATAACAAAGAACCAAGTTTTGGAGTTAGTTTATCTTCCACATGGGCGCAAATCTATTGGAAAAAAATGAGTTTTAAAAATGAAGTGAAGATAGATCAATTGACAAGTATAAGGCTCGATTCGTGGCAAATGATTATACCCAAAGAGAGGGTAGAAATTATGAAGAAACATTCTTCCTTGTGGCGAGATTTGCTTCCATTCACCTCATTCTAGCTAGAGTTGCACATCTAGATTTAGATCTTTTTTCAAATAGATGTGAAAATTACATTTCTCAATAGAGAACTAGATGATGAGATCTATATAGATCAACATGTTGGTTTTAAGGTTGAGAGATAAAAGTGCAAAGTATACCAATTGAAACGTTTCATTTACGGTCTTAAACAATCGTCTAGACAATGGTACTTCAGATTTCATGAAGCCATTACTTCAACTGGCTTTAAGATGCTAGAAGAAAACCATTGTGTGTATATCAAACATTTAGGGAAGAGTTTTCTAATTTTGTCTTTGTACATGGATGACATCTTATTAGCTAAAAATGATATAGAGATAATTGTCGCCACAAAAGTGTGGCTGTCTTATACTTTTGAGATGAATGACATAGGTGAAACAAATTATATGTTGGGAGTTAAAATTTCAAATGATCGATCTAGGATGCTTCTCGGTTTGTCTCAAGAGACTTACATTAAGAAAATTTTAGAACAATTTTGTATGCACAACTACAAACTCATAGACACTCCAATTGAGAATGGTTATATTGAGTTTAGAACATTGCCCTAAGAATGATGAGAAAAAGAAAGAAATGACCAGAGTTCCTTATGCAAGTGCGATTGGAAGTCTGATGTACACTATGTTGTGTACACAACCTGATGTTTGCTTTGCAATTAGATTAGTTAGTAGTAATCAGAGTAACCCAAGACTTGTTCATTGGCAAGCAGTCAAGAGGATGTTTTGATACCTTTGTCGGACGACAGACCTCGTTCTTTGATATCAAGGTGGAGATATGAGACTGAATGGTTTAAATGGACATAACACCCATTGTGGACAAGTAGGAGATGTTAGCAGTGGGTACCCCATGACCCATGTTGTGTCCACATGGGTGGGGAAGTTATTAATTAACTCCCCACCACTACCACTTAATTTCATGAAAGTTAATTAACCACCCACTGACAAGACTATTTAAATAAGAGTTTTATGTACGTTAAAAGAATAAGAGTGAAAAAATAAATATACAAAAAAAGTCTCTCATATCTCTCTACAATTTCCTAGAGCAACCATATTGATTAGCTCTTGATCTTGAACGTGGAATTATTTAGGAGACTGTAGTAGCCTCTTAAGCGATGTAGAGGTGCAATCATACCAAAATGACGTGGGTCGTAAGACGAGCAGATATTCGAGCTTGTGAGAATTCTACTTCATGAGGTAATTCAAATTAACCTTATATAAAAATTAATAAACTAGTTTGTAAAGAAAAGTGGGTTCGTGGATTTGAAGACTGCAAAATAAGGTTGTTCATCCAAGTTGATTTTTTTTTGGGTTTGGTCCGAAACCTGAAAAACATGGCTTATATAATGCGGGTATTTGGATTTTATACCCGTTGTATTTGAATGCGGGAACGGTTATATAATGCGGGTACCAAATTTTTCTTTTAACTGTGTTAACTTTTCATTGCCAGTTTCATGTTTATTCTTTACTATTCTTTTCTTCAATTTTTTTTTTAATTTTTATTTTTAGTCTAGTAGGGGTATTTTGTTACATTTTAGAAAATCCTAAGAGTAACATCAGCATATTTGGGGAACCTTCTTCCCCATGGGGACAATCCTCTCTATCTTAACACAACAAGGCGAGTGTCACGCAATCACAAGCCAGCTCAAGACTCGGTGCCTTCTAGCATGTTGCTACTTATATATATTTTATCATGTGCTTCACTAACAGCTTCAAGGATGTATGAGGCAAAGTTTGATACGATTCAATAACATTTCAACGTTTGTGGGGATTCATGGGTTGGTGAAACTCGCAGCCAAATATTGAGGTTCATTGATTTTTTGCAATGCATTTTTTGTTAGACTTTTTAAAATTATTATAAATATATGTATGTGTGTGTTTATATATAGGAATTATGGGCATTTAATAGTGTTTTAAATAACTTTAAAAGAGAGAAAGAAAAGCAAGTATTTATTAATACTTCCGCTTCACAAGCTATTGCTTTAAAAAGTATGTATATACTTGGGTGTGGACAAGCATATAGTGCTTTGCGAAATACCATGCAAGTGCTTACTATTGACGAATCCAATCTAACGATTAAGATTAAATTATAGACAAGCACATAATCACCATTTTTTTTTATCTCATCTCTACAGCTTGTCTCTCTCTTTTCATGCTCTGTAATTTTCATTTGTTTTGTTTTCTATCTACTTGTGCAGTCTTTGTTAGATGCAGTCTCTAGAATGTTTAGTATAAATGAAATCTTTGGTTTGCTAATCTTTGCATTTGCTTTGCAAGTTTATTTTCATCTTAATCTGGTTGTAATTTGTACATGTGCAAGGCAGTCATGAAGTTTTCTTTTTGTGTGTGACCTTCCTTTCACCCTTGCTCTCCCCACAAAAGGCCGAGTAAGGAATGTTCTTACTTGGAAAAATTGTTTCTTTTTCCATATTGTGTGATGGTTATAATTATTTTTTTTAGTGAAAACCTTCAAAATAAAATGGAGACTTTTCCATTAGTTTTCTCCTAGTGTATATAGAATAAGAAAAGAAAACTTTCCACCTTGATCATTGTTGACATGTGCTGAGATTCCATCCAAAGTAGATAGAACATATGGAAATAGTAAAGCCAAAGAAAAAAAAAAATATAGACAAGTTCAATTACTTCAACTTCGAATTTAGTAAATTTAGGTGAAGATGAGGATTTGCATGCAACATCTACAAATTTGGATCAATCGATAGGATGTAAATATGAGAGAGAAAAAAGAAATAACAAACTTGCATTCTCTCATGGTACTAAATGAAATGAAGGAAGATATAAAGAATAAAATAAAACTTTTTGAAGAAACACATTATCATGACAATAAGATGTTTTATCTTTGATAATAGGAATTAGGTAAGTACAGAATGAAGAAAAGAAAGAAGAAAGAATTATCACCATTAATACAAATGTCATGTATCCAATGCTATAAGAATACTATCATCAATGACAAATGGAAATTCTTCAAAATCGTAGTAGGAAAAACTAGTATATTTTGGAATGTATTTTAGATTAGTTTTCATTATGTATTTTGAACCATACATATTGTTTGTATGACTTGTTTTTCCGATTGAGTAATTTGAAATTTTCTTTGAAGGTTTGATGCTTCTAAGTAAGAACATTTTATTTGTTGTTTTGGGATCCATCTATGTTGGACATATAAGGTTATTTGAAGGTTCTTACGATGACATGCATAATTTAGGTTGAATATTCATTAAAAAAATTATTGCACAATTTGAGTAAAAAAAACGATGCCACATTCTTTGCATAAGAGAAATTATTACACATTATTCTAAAAAAATACAAATTATGGGTGCTACCTGCCTCCGCATGGGCGGGGGTGGGGATTTTTTCCCCTTAATCTACCTCCGGCCATGTGGGGGTAGGGTACCCCGTCTGTTGCACGGGGTGCGGGGGTGGACCTCCATCCATCCGCCCCCCGCCCCACTCCTCCCCTCCTCGACTCCCCAAAACTCAACGGCGTCTGTTACATTGCTAATCGAGCCCTCTACCGGCGTCTGCAACTTCCATGGCCATGGCAAACCAAATGAAGAGAGTTAGATCGAGAGAGATTGAGATAGTTTGAGAGAGTTCGAGAAAGATTGAGAGAGTTTGGGACTTGGGAATCTGGGTCTGGGACGAGGTCACGAGAGAGTTTGAGATCGAGAGAGTGACTGAGTGAGAGATCGAGAGAGTTCGAGAAAGAGAAAGGAATGAGGGGGTTAGACATGTGGGAGTGGGGTGGGGGATTTACGAAGCGGGGTTAAGCCCCCTCCTTCCCCCGCCTCCGCAACTCCCCTAATACAAATGGAAATGTTAGTGGAAAGGAAAAAAAAAAAAATCAATATAATCATACATGATAGAATCCTATGCTTCATTATATAATTGCCATAAGTGGTCGACGAGATCTGCTTGGAGTTGGCAATGCATTTTCTTATCTCTAATATCATGATGACGTTGAATAAACTCACTAAATACAGTTGCAGGGGCGGGTGACACTTGCTCACGTGGGCTTTCATTAAACTGTTCATATTCGAAATCTTCAAATCCATTATCATCCCATTCAGTTTCAATAATCATATTGTATAAAATTAAGCATACCATCATAATATCGTTGAGCATTTCAATGTGAAAAAATCTTGCAAGTCCATGAAATATAGCAAACCGTGCTTGAAGCACACCAAAAGTACGCTCCACATCCTTCATCGTTGAATCTTAGACTGTAGCAAAGTATTTTTTCTCATTTCCTTGGAGAGTCAAGATGATTTTAACAAATGTTGCCATTATAGTATATGCCTTCAGCAAAGTAGTACCCTCATTGCATAGTTATGACTATTAATTATGTAGTTGACAACCAAAGTACACCCTTAAACAAGATCAGAAAATATAAATGATCTATCAAGCACATTATATCATTATATCAGCAAAGAGAAAGGAATCCAGGGGGGGAGGGGGGTTAGACATGCGGGAGTGGGATAGAGGATTTAAGAAGCGGGGTTAAGCCTCCTCCGTCCCCCGCCTCCGCAACTCCCCTAATACAAATGGAAATGTTAATGGAAAGAAAAATGAAAAAAAAATCAATATAATCATACATGATAGAATCCTATGCTTCATTATATAATTGCCATAAGTGGTCGACGAGATCTACTTAGAGTTGGCAATGCATTTTCTTATCTCTAATATCATGATGACGTTGAATGAACTCACTAAATACAGTTACAGGGGCGGGTGACACTTGCTCACGTGGGCTTTCATTAAACTGTTCATATTCGAAATCTTCAAATCCATTATCATCCCATTCATTTTCAATAATCATATTGTATAAAATTATGCATACCATCATAATATCGTTGAGCATTTCAATGTGAAAAAATCTTGCAAGTCCATGAAATATAGCAAACCGTGCTTGAAGCACATCGAAAGTACGCTCCACATCCTTCAACGCTGAATCTTGGACTGTAGCAAAGTATTTTTTCTCATTTCCTTGGAGAGTCAAGATGGTTTTAACAAATGTTACCATTACAGTATATGCCATCAGCAAAGTAGTACCCTCATTGCATAGTTATGACCATTAATTGTGTAGTTGACAACCAGAGTACACCCTTAAACAAGATCAGAAAATATAAATGATCTATCAAGCACATTATATCATTATAATATTCAGGTAATCTAAAAAAAGTGTGACAAATCCATAGTTAGTAAGAAGTCACTACTTCTAAAACAATTGTCGATTTGTGAATATGACCAGAGTACATATCATGCCTCGAAGTTGGGCAATTTTTCCATCGTTCAATGCATACAATCAATTCCTCCTAACATACATGAAAATCCACGCTTCTCACCAATCGCAAGCAATCTAACAATGTCATCATTGTTAGGTTTCCTTAAATATACTTTCGAAAATAAACTGAAACTAGTGCTTTAATAAACAATTTTAGACTTTTTAATGCAGTAGTCTCCTCAATCTTCAAATATTCATCCATAAACTCAGTTGTGACAAATATGCAAGCGTCCTAAGAGAAATTGTAATTTTTTGAAGGGAAGAAAAATCAAGTCTTCTAACCATCTATTCTTTTGAAAAATAAGATTCATGGACTTCTACCTTAAATTGGATACGAAGAAAAAGAGAATGACTCATTCAAAATTGTTCCTTCTTATGTTGTTTTAGGCTTTGTTTTACCCAAACATACTGAATTTTGATTTATAAAAAGCTCAATGAATTGACTTGAAAAGAAAAATGGACTTTGTTGAATGAATGTGATAGACTTCAAGGCAACACAAGCCTCTTAAAGTTCAGGAACTTGTATGCTAGTTGAGTAATTTTATGACTTAGGATTGGTATGGTTATACAAAACCAAACTATCTTATCTCATATTATTTTATATAATCATTACAACTTTTTCAAACTCTCACATAAAGTATAATAAATAATTTAAATATTGATGAAAAATATAACATCAATTAGGGTATGATATGAGTGGAATGAAAATCAAACATGCTACATTTTCATTTTCTATAGTTTATAATTTAAAAAAACAAAAGTGTTGAATCTAACATCAACATAAATATTAAAAAAATTAGAAGAAAAATATATGTTAAAATTTAAAAATCAACAAAATTGAAAAAAAATATAAACATAAAAGAAAAACATTTAAAAATAATTTTACAAAACATAACATTTTTAAAAAAGAATTTGAACAAATTTTTAAAAAAGACTAATAAAAATAGTTGAAATTGTTAGAAAGCAAAAGTGAAATTATTTTAAAAAAATTCAAACATATAACACTAAGGCCTCATTTTTTTTTTTAAAAGATGAGATGAATCCATATAAAAATTAAAAATTGAATAAAATATAATAAAATGTCAAAAATTATATGATTAAGTTGCTAGAATGAATAAATTGTTTAACTAAAAATAAATTAAATACTTAATTATGTAATAATTTTTAGTACTTGATTTAATGTTAAATTCTGATATTTTGTATTTAAAAAGAGTTGTAATACAGCTGATCTATATCAAAAATTAATATCTCAAAATTTTACTCTCACATCTTACTTATGTTGCATGGCATTATGAGAAAGATGTTAAAAGTACGTGGTATTCTTGGAAATACCCAATTGGCACGGCAACATCCAAATGAAGGCACTAGAAACTCACGCCACGGGACTGAGTGGAGAGAGGTGGCCTCACCTGGGCTGGAGATGAAATGAGGGGCAGACGAGTTCACGCACGGAAACGCAGAACGTGGAGACGTGCAACGCCGTGGCTTCAACGCTGGTGCAGAGCGACTCGCACGGGCAAGGAGATGTGGGATGAACGAGTGGACTGAAACGCGCAACTGCGGAACCTGGGCTAGAGATGAAACGTAGAACGTGGAGACGCGAAATGCAACTGGAACAAAAGGCACGCATAGTATAAAAGGAAAGATTTTTGCCGTACGCCGTCTTCTTCGTCTTTTTCGTTTCTATCTTTTGGGATTTTAGGTTTTCAGATTTTCTTGAGAGAATGATATTAGACTAAGTTTACAGCTTGAACTATAAGATATGAATTCTTTTGCACTAACCTATTAATTAGAATGATTTTATGATAATAATCCATTTTATAGTTTTACAAGTTGATTTTGTTGAGATAAGTCAAAATCAAAATCTCTTGTTCTTATTTTACTGTTGATGAGAGGCGCAGTAGAAACTTAATAATATTTTCAAAATTTTTGATGGTTAGTATTTATAGTAAATTTATTTGCATTTTATAGATACTTTAGATTGAAAATCTAATTTTAAATCTTCATTTTCCGATTGTTAATGCTTAGACTAGATTGACAATTGAGTAATAGAATTAGACCTCTTAATCAGAGTTTGGAAAAGGAAAAAATATTCTTATAATCCAAGTGTTTGATATATTTTGTCACTTGTCTTGATATTACTGCAATCTCTACATTTCCTGCATCCATTTTTCTAGCATTCAATTTTTTTTCTCATTTCTTTCTATCTCCATTCCTTTTAAATTTACAAACATTCAAACAATTATTCAAAAAAATAGAGAAAAAATCCAAACCATTCTTTATTAATACACTTCAAATCAGTACATAAATATACTTTTCTTATTTCTTTTCTTGGTTGCATAAATAACTATTTCACAAACAAGTTCCTCACACAAAATATATTTTATTATATATTTTCTCAACATGAATATTATTATCCCTGTAAAAATGACTATAGAACTCATTCATATATTACTTTAATAGCTTCTGTACTTAAAAAACAGATTTAGAAAGCCATCAAAATACTATTAAAATATATATTTTTAATATTATTTTTATTTTAAAATTTAAAAAAATTAAATAATTATTTTATTTTATATAAAAATTTGTAATAATTAAATAAAATAAAATGAATTGAGATGAAATATGAAAATAAACAAGACCAAAAGCTACAGCTGGGGGGAGGACTACGGCCACCACTCGTGTGCTCTTGGATCGACACATCCAGCATATGAAAAAAGTTTGTCCATCAAACTATATACCGTACCTGACAAGAAATTACGTAGCCACATTAGAACTATCGAGAAATACTCAAGTCGGATGCTTAACCCGGTGACCCTACATACTCGAGGCAGAAAAAAATGCAAAGTTAAAACAGGAACTGAGTGAAAGTGCGCATTAAGGTAAACAGGCGTCTCTGCGGATATGATAAACATAAAACCTAGCTATACAAATCATCTTCATCAGCTCCAGCAGCAGACGTGGCGAATGGATCAGACCCAGATGCCCCGGTTCGGGTCTCAGAGAACCTGAATTCAGTTCCAAAACCTCTAGACTGCTGCAAGGTCTGAGCAAACGCCTGGTATTTGCGTATATCAGCATCGCTAACACTCCTCCGGGCATACTTCATGGACTCCTCAAAATGAGCAGCTTTGATCTCTGCCACCTCATCCTCCACATCCTCGTCCATAGCCGCAGGATTCTCCGTTCCCCTTCTCTCCCTCTCTATATCCTGCAATAATATCACATTTGAATTACGTCTAAACTCACGTCAAGCAATCTCTGGGATATAATTATAGCACCCCACTGTTTAAACAGATTCCTTTCATATTTTACATCTTTTTCATGAGACCATTGTTTCACTCATTTTATCTTCCCAATCCACAACCCCTACCTTCCCCAGCCCAATAAAAGAAAAGAAAAAAGACCATCAAAATAAAGTTTAAACCAGCAACCCCACGAAAGGCAGAGAAGTATATTACTTAACCATTAACATCATGGTGTTCATTTTTTGAATTCCCCACCCATTGGTAGCCCATGTGATAAAGGTGAACTTGTGTGCTTGTGCCCCCTAGGATCAAACTGCAATTTAAGTGGGAGGTCATGGCGTGAGTTGCTGTGCTAGTCTCTCCAGGAGTTTAGGCTCTGGGTGAGTCCTAATGGCTTTGCCATGGGATGGTTACCCCGTCATCAAAAAAAAAAAAAAAAAAAAGAGACACATTACAATTATAGATGCATTCCTCCAAAGACGAGGTGGAGGAATGAAGATGAATTTTGCAATGGATTATGGTTTTCTAAGAGGAGTATGGAATGCCATATAAGCGAACAGATAACAAAGAATACCTTTTCTATGTTCTCTCTTATGGCATACTTGCATGCCCGCTGGCATATCTCTGTAATGTCAGCCCCACTGAAACCTTGAGTGTACTTGGCCAGTGCTCCCAAATCGACATCTTTTGAGACAGGTGATTTTCTCAAGCACGATTTAAAAATTTGATGGCGCGAATCCTCATCAGGAAGAGGAATATAAATTAATTGGTCGAGACGACCTGGCCTCAGAAGTGCAGGATCAATTATGTCAGGCCTGTTGGTGGCTCCAATTATGAAGACAGTCTTTTTTGCAGACATGCCATCCATCTCAGTAAGGAGTTGGTTCAGAACTCGATCAGCAGCACCACCTGCATCCCCAACGCTGCTTCCTCTCTGCAACAATAATGATTATAAAATTAAATCTAAACCAAGGCCAACAAATCAATTAGAAGGGATAATATGCAAAGCAGGATTTAATTATGTAATCCATACAAAATATCAACCATTACTCAATTAAGAGCCAAATCTTTCATCAAACTTTTATCTGTAAATAACTACCCATGCATTCTGTGTAGTCTACAATGTAAAGTTCCAAAAGACAATTCATTGGAGTCAAACAATTCACTTTTTAAAGCTGGGAGAATATTACGTACTAAAGCTTAAAAGCCTAGATTCAAACAAGAAACAACCTGAGTAGCAATCGAGTCGAGCTCATCAAAGAAAAGCACACATGGCGCAGATTGTCGAGCCTTGTCAAAAATTTCTCGAACATTGGCTTCACTCTCGCCAAACCACATTGTCAGCAGTTCAGGGCCTTTGATACTGATGAAGTTTGCTTGACATTCATTTGCAATTGCCTTGGCCAAGAGAGTTTTCCCACATCCTGGGGGACCATAGAAAAGTACCCCTTTTGAAGGTGACATTCCAAATTTCTCGAACTTCTCTGGGTGCTCCACAGGATACTGAACAGTCTGTCACAAAGAGAAGGCAAAACAAGTTTACAGATTATTCACTGGTAAAAGAATCACAAGAAATAAACTGAAATCCAATCTAGAAAAAAGCTTACTTCTTGAAGCTCCCGCTTAACATTCTCAAGGCCTCCAATGTCCTCCCAGCTGACATTGGGCACTTCAACAACCTGTTCAAACATTAATCAATAAAAAAATTTATCCTAAAATTTAAGCATCTATACAACAAGAGTAAAGAAACCAAACAAAAGACTTTATCAAAATGAACTCACAGTTTCACGCAAAGCAGATGGGTTGCTTGTTCCAAGAGCAGTGTGGAAGTGTTCATTCGTAACAGCCATGGTGTTAAGTATCTCAGCATCAATAGATTCATCTTCCAAGTCAATCACATCCATCTTCTCTCTAATGCATTGCAGTGCGGCTTCAGTACAGAGAGCTGCAAGATCAGCACCAACATACCCATGGGTATTTTTTGAAATTCTTTCCAAGTCAACCTGTATGGTGAACAGAATTTACTACCAGCTCTATGGTAATAAAGTTAGGCATCTAATAACAGAACATGAGATATAAAATTCTATTACCTGTATAATTCTGGAGCATCCTCTTTGTATTCTAATCAGCCACCTCATCATTTCATTTTATTTTAGTAACCTATCACAACCCTTCACATGCTAAAAATCCCTTCTATTGTATTGTCTTTATTACTACAATAAACTCACTCGATTATTGACATGAAGGTTTTTTTGGGAAAAAAAAAAATAGCTCTGAAGATGAAATGTTTGCTACCATTTATGACTACTAATTCAATGGAGGGGAAAGAAAGACTTTTCATCTTTAACTGGATATTGATTTCCCATTACTTCTCTCTGGATTTCCCACCATTAATCTTATTGTAGTTATTGACTTTTGGTTATTTACTCTTTTGACTTCCTCATGTGATAACTATTTTATTTTAATTTCACAGGTCGGCGATTAGTTTACTAAAAGTTCAAGCAAATGCTGAGTTCATATTGCAGGTCATGTGCCATCATAGTATTTCGAGTCCACAATTGGATCCAAATCCACAAGAATCTGTTCCAGCTCTAATATATATCATAGCACTGGACAACAAGGTCAAAATAGGCGAACTTACATCATCAGAGAGCTTCATGTTCTTGGTATGGATACGAAGAACTTCAAGACGCCCAACTTCATCAGGAACACCAATGTCTATTTCCCTATCAAACCGACCAAACCTTCTCAAAGCCGGGTCAATGCTGTTTGGACGATTTGTAGCCCCAATAACAATAACATGAGCCCGAGATTTCAGTCCATCCATAAGAGTCAACAGTTGTGAAACAATTCGCCTTTCAACTTCACCATGTGTCTTCTCCCTCTTAGGAGCAATAGAATCAAGCTCATCAATGAAAATAATAGATGGAGCATTCTTCTCAGCTTCTTCAAATGCCTTCCGGAGATTGCTCTCACTCTCTCCAGCCAATTTGGACATTATCTCCGGCCCATTAATACAGAAAAAGAACGCCCCAGTCTCATTAGCAACAGCTCTTGCTATTAATGTTTTTCCAGATCCCGGGGGTCCATAAAGCAAAATTCCTTTAGGTGGCTTCACACCAATTGATTTGAAAAGCTGAGGATGCCTTAGTGGCAGCTCCACTAACTCACGAATCTGAGCCATCTGCTTCCGAACACCGCCCACATCATCATAACCAACTTCATCCAACCTATCCTCATCCTCCCTTCTGACAGGTTCCCCCTCACAGAAGATTTCAGTGTCTGGGGCAACCACACAATACTCCCCTGGGTCAGTTTCAATGACCTTGAACTCCACACTTCTCATACCTCCTCTGACAAGGAATAAATCTCCCTTCCTCACAGGACGATAAGCCTCCAAGAAATAAGCTGCAAACTCAACAATGGAAATGGTGTCACATAACATCAGAAAGGATTAAACCAGTGATTCAATAAGAACTCTTGCCATAAAAAAACAGACGTATTCAAATGTCATACATCTTAAAAGCAAATTTTGAAGGGGACTTTTCAAGTAATATACCTATTTTGGTCAGTGCTCAAAATTTTCTACTAAAATCCAATGTCATATTCACAGGTCCACGGTTCCTTTTGAGGTAAATTGCAACCAATATATGCGTGTAAGATGAGACTCACAGTAGAATAAATCAATGCTCTAAGACTCCCTGAACCTTGACACAATTGCACTAACTCCTTTAAAACTTATGGAAAGAGTAAATAGATCCTTCTGTTAGACTTCCCTCCAAATTGATAGCGGCACGCATGACTGTCATGTGGAATACCAACACACACAGTGAAAGAGACAGACCAGATTAAGAGAAAATTTTTAGAAAAACAAAAAAAGGATAAGAAACGCAAGAAGAGTGCTTCCTAAAAGAATCTTCTATCACCATAGCAACCTCCCTTCTCTACCACAACCCAATCCAACTGAAATTGCCACAAAAGCATATGTCTCAACAGCCAACTTATAACATGGCAAATGCACTTTCGTGTCTTCCTACACGTCCTTCGTTGACAACAGACCAGATATAGTAGTTGTACTTGTCTTGAATCTTCTAACCCCGAACTATTTCCACATCCATGGTGCTTCTAAACACACATCCCAAAAACCCAGAAACGCCTGTACTAAATAGAAGCCAAGTTTCTGAAAGACATCCCATCAGGCATCTTGTAAGCATTGTGTAAAAGATGCAAATTTACATACATGCCAATCAAAGCTATTACTGTGCAAACATAGGCATTGAATCTGGATTTGATAAATGAATATGGAGCATTGACATGGTGGGGGCTTATTTGAGTTTGGCATGCAGTGAGTGGCCCAATATCAACAACTTAATATACCTTGATAGCCTCCATGGGGATCGAAAACTGACTAGTCACTTTTTACTGCACCCCAAGGCAGAGATTTGTCCCTTTGCTTCACCAACCAATTCATCCTTGAAGCACATCCACTCTTTCCCTCAACAACACTACCATGCTCCCCCAATCCTTGACTAACAGAAATCCTTTAAAGGTTTTCAGGTATAAAGCTCTGATCTTGCAGGGTAGTGGGTACCAATCTCACTTCAAACATTTTTTTTTCTTGTCTCTTGTTTGGGGTGTGTTTTGGATGGTGTTCGCCAAGATGTTAGAGATGGTAATGTTAGAGAGGATCTAAACCGTGTCCTTGGAAGCCCATCACAATCACATGGAAAATGACGGCTAACAAAAGGTTCAGTTAACTTACCAAAAATAAATAAATAAATAAAAACATATGCTCCCAGTTGAACCCCTTATCCAAATAGAATACGAGAAACAGAGGAGCCACTAATCTCATTTGGCATAAGGAGAATATATTCGATCAATTCACAAAACCAAGAAAAATAAACTGATTCATAATTTCAAAAAAAGGTGACAGGGAAGTTTGGATAGTGAGTTGAGATGAGATAAGAGTTGAAAGTTGAATAAAATATTGTGAGAATATAGTTTTTTAATATTATTTTTGTTTTGAAATTTGAAAAAGTTGAATTGTTTATTATATATTGTTTGAAAGTTTGGGAAAATTGTAATAATTAGATGAGATGAGTTGAGATCAACACATTATTCAAACAACCCCATCTCAATTCACCACCAACTAGAAAGAGTCCAGACCCCTTACTCTTTTGTAATTAAAAAAGAAGAAATCCTTATCTCATGGCTAAGAATGAAGGCAAATGTTTCACTTTCCTACAATCTATAGCTTCAAATAAATAGTTTGAAAAAGTAATGCCTCAAGGGGAGGGAGCAAAGCAACAGTAAAAACCTTCTGCTTGAAATGAAGGAACTTAAGCATTGGCAAATGCATCAAAACATGATTTTTTTTTTTTTTTTTTTTTGCATCTCTTTCTATTTCTTGCTAGATGAATTTCAGTACACATTGCGTTAACATTTTGAAAAACAATCATTTATCAAAGACAAAAGCATAAAAGAAGAAAGTATATACATTCATAGTTAAAACACTTACGTTTCAGGTATGCATCAAACAGACTACCAGTAACCCCTTCAATAGTATCATCAACTGGCAGAATGTGGACACGTTTCCCATACTTCACGTCAGGGGACTGGTGCACAGATACTACATCTCCAAGTCGAACCCTCAGATTTGATCTAACAACCTTGTTCATTCTAATCTTTGGAACCTCACACGTGTCATCAGCAAGAGCAATGCAGATTGTATCCTTACGTTTCTTGCCCTGCCATCCAGTTTGCCAAATATAATTTAAATAAATAAAAAAAGACATAACGAACAAAATACTCTACCACAGTATTTATAAAATTTATGAAACAAACACGAGCATGGAAATGCAAGCAACAACTGCAAACGTATACAATTACTTGAAAAACCAAGTTTTTGTTCATTAATCACCCAAACTCCAACTATTTTCTGTGATGTCCTACAAATTTGTTTCAAATTCAAACAATCTTCATCGTACACAAAAAGCTTATAAAGACAAAGGCACCACCATAACTGCAAAAAAAAAAAAAAAAAAAAAAAACACGATATTCCCCCAATACTAGATTAGAAAACTTCCTGTACAAGCTCTATCGTTTCAAGGCACTCGGCTTAATCCAAGAATAATTTGCTTGCTAAGGCTCTTACCCAGAGACAGAAATTTGAGGGGAGCAGACTTGGATGTGCAAATTGGGATTTAATTTGAAATTAAAAAATCTGGAAGAAATTTGAGGTGCATGACGCTTTTTTTTTCCTGGGGGCCGAGAGGATCAATTAGCCATGTAGATCAATTGATGTATAGAGCAACCTGACGTGGACTTGGAAT
The DNA here is from genome assembly GCF_004785595.1 of Juglans microcarpa x Juglans regia. Lineage (NCBI taxonomy): Eukaryota > Viridiplantae > Streptophyta > Magnoliopsida > Fagales > Juglandaceae > Juglans > Juglans microcarpa x Juglans regia. Next base: position 13,757,948 of record NC_054606.1, read on the forward strand.
TGATACCGAAACTGAACTACAATAATTCCATGGTATTCAAGCTAATAAATAACATATAAGGGAACATCCATTGGCTGGCACAGATATTGAGAGTAATCATGAACTCCATTCGTTGGTCAAGGAGGACAAAAAGGAATATACAAGAAACTAAATATCGTAAACACTCAATCCCCTAAAATATTCATTGTATAGCAAAAAATTGGAAGAAAAAAAGTTAACCAGAGCCGAGAACACACATTAACACACTGAGCAAGTCAGCTCCTCAAAGCACAACTCAACCCCCAAGCTGTTTCACCAAATTCTTTGAAGCACAAAACAATATCCAATGATAGTGTACCCAAGATAAAGCTCCATTATAGCCAAAATAAATAAAACTCCACAACCAACATCTTGGCTATTTAACACAATGAAACAGACCCCTCAGAGCCTCTAACTTTCACACAAACAAGCACGACACCAATAATTCATATAATGTTTTTTTGTTAAGTACAAATTGAGGAGGAAACCTTGTTACAAAAAGTGGGCATCCCAGGTAATATCCCTTGATTGTGCCTAAGGCCACTCATAAACTTAACACAAACCTACTTATCAAAAAACTTAACACAAGCCCATTTCAGGAATCCAATCAGCCCCTCTCCAACCAAAACGATAAACCTAATAATCTATTACCTTTATGAGAATCGTATCACCGCGAAAGAGCTGGAGCTTCTCCATGGTCTCTGGGTGCAACGCCACTACCGAGTTGTCATCGTTGATCGCCTCGTCAACGACTAGCCGGTTTGGCGACTTTTTCCGCTCCAGAATCGCCGTCGAGAAGTCTTTCTTCCCTGATTTCCTGAAATCACAATCCAGGAAAAAAATAAAACTATTATATTTCTGGAAAACAGGGTTTAAAAAACCGGCACTAAAATTTGCTACAATTATGGGGGGAAGGAGTCGACTTACGAGTCAGAGGATTCGGGCTGGTTAGCCATAATTTGGTAGCTTTTTAGGATCGGAAAATTGTGAGACGAGGCGAAGATAGCTTGAGACGAGAGTAAACGGGTTTATATATTAAAAATTGGGGGCTCTAAGACCGACATGTTTGGCAAGAAATATTTCTGTGGTGGTGTTTGGCTGCTGGGAATTGGGAGATTGGAAATGGGAAATTGGATTTGATGCCTAATTAGACAGTGTGGTGAGATGATTTTAGATGAAAATTAAAAATAGAATAAAATATTATTAAAATATTATTTTTATTTTAGAATTTAAAAAGTTGAATTATTTATTATATTTTATACGAAGATTTGAGAAATTTATAATGATAAAATAAGATGAAACACACTTCTTGTAACCCAACGACCTAATCTTAGGGCGTTCTTTGAATTCAAAAAGTATCTATATTCATCTTATATAATTATTATAATTTTTTTAAATGTTTAAACAAAATATAATAAACAATAAAATTTTTTCAAATCTCAAAATAAAATAATATTCTAATAATATTTTATTAAACTTTTAACTTTCATCTAAACTCATCTCATCTACGAGTGACAATATGTGATACGACCCGTTAACTCAATATATACACGACACGAAATAAGTAGGTTTGGATTTATGTCAACGGATTCGGGTCAAAACGGTTGACCTATTAAGATACGATTCATTAACGGGTCATTAATAGGTCAACCCACTTAACCTTGTTAGTGACCCGTTTAGACCCATTAAATTTTTTACTAAAAAATACAATTATATCATTTTTAACCTAAAAACAAAAATAGCATAACCCTATTTCGAATTTCCTAAGGCTAAGTTTGAATACAAAAGTCCCTCCAGCTCATCTCATCTAATTGTTATAATTTTTTCTAACTTTCATGTAAAATATAATAAACAATTCAATTTTTTCAAATTATAAAATAATAATAATATTAAAAAATAATATTCTAACAATATTTTATTCAACTTTCATCTCAACTCACCATCCAAACTTCTCCTAACTCTCTCTTAAGTTGTGTTTAGATAGTGAGGTGATCTCAAATAATTTGTAAACAGTAGTGAAAAAGTCATGATAAAATACTGAATGAACACACCTCTACTCTCACTCTCTCTTAGTTCTCAGTTGATTAAGTTCTCATAAGTTACGAGCATCTCTCACACTTCATCTAGATTGTAATTTTGGTATTTTTGTTGTTTTTATTGTAATTTTGTACTTATATAGTTAGTTTTATATTTTTGTGAGATATTGTGTAAATTTTATGTAAAATTATGTTAATAATGTCAAATAGATTATTTGGGTTAATTTAATCCATTTACATAAACGAGTTGACACAGGCCGTGTCGTGTTGATATATTTTTAATTAATTCATAACGGTTCATATCGTGTCAATCTGTTATTTTAATAGATTGTATTAAGATTTGAAAATCTTATCCGTTAAGTTTAACATGTCATGTTTGAATTGATCCATATCATACAATATACATGAACCGTTAATATAATTTATTATTTTCATCTTATCTCGGTCCCTCTCTACTGACTGCCCAGACTTCCCCTAAAACAACTTTGGGCCTCTTAAATTTGAAGCCCGCAGCCATCATTGTAGGTGTGAGCCCTATTTATTGTTCTTTTCCAATTAATGCAGAGGCAAAACCAACTATATTGCCTCAGACGAGAAGGGAATTATTCTAGTGAGGTTGGTCTCAACGTTGTAAGACTATTGGTTCAGATAAAAAAATTGACCAAACTGGTAGCCTTAATAGTCGATCTCGGAGTATGATTTTTTTGAACCGAAACAGATCAAATGTATATATATTTTAGATATTTTTTTATATATATATAATATATTATTTTATATAGTAATTGTATAAATTAATTATGTAATTTTCATCCAAGTAATCACCATTGACTATATATCCAATAAAATTATTTAATATTCATTAACCATATATAAAATGTTAAAAAGATCACTTAATTTTAATTTTACTAATTTAATTAATTTTTCTGTCAAAAAAAGAGAGAAAAAAAATATTCATGGACCGATTGGACTGATAGTTAGGGGTGGCAATATGTGACACAACCCGTAAACCTAACACGAACATGACATGAAATTAGCAGGTTTGGATTTAATGTTAACGGATTCGGGTCAAAATGAGTTGACTCGTTAAGATTTGATTTATAAACGAATCAATAATGAGTCAACCTGCTTAATAAGAAATCAACCCGTTTTGCCCGTTTAGAATTTATTTCAAAATTAAAATTTTCTTATTGTTAAGTTGTAATATTGATATTCCTCAATATGCTTATGTTTTTATTTTTTTATTGTAATTTTATACCTATGTTCATATTTGTTATTGTATGGTTTGTAATATTGGTTTTATTATATGTTAAAATTTGACAAATATATAGATTTTAACTTTTATGTGAAATTATGTTAATAATATTCAAATTGATACCCTGATGTTGAAGCCTCTCATCATCTTACCTAAGATCTGGAAAATCTAAATGTTAAAGGTGAAGAATACAATGGGACTGAGCATGTTCGTATTGGCAATGGTACTGGTCTACCTATCAAGCACTCAAGACAACCCAACTCTCTACAACTCAACTTTCATTTTCTTTGCATAATGTCTTGCAAGTTCCATTTATCAAGATAAATTTATAATATGTTCAAAAATTCACTGCCGATACTAACACATATTTTGAATATCACCCTCATTGTTTCTTAGTAAATGATCAGAATACAGGAAAAACTCTACTGCACGGGCCGAGTAGGAATAAATTTTATACTTTTTGTGAATCTACTGTAGAAACCCCCCGTCTACTTTTGTTGGAGAGCACATCTCTCTCTCAATGGCATTTATAGATGGGACATCTGGCTATCATGTCGCTCATCATGTTTTGTCTAAAGTGAGATTTGGATAATGAGTTGAGTTGATATGAAAGTTAAAAGTTAAATAAAATATTGTTAGAATATTATTTTTTAATATTATTATTGTTTTGAGATTTGAAAAAATAGAATTGTTCATTATATTTTGTGTGAAAATTTGGAAAAGTTGTAATCATGAGATGAGATAAAATGAGTTGAGATCAACTCTAAATCCAAACAAATTTTCTTTGTCTATCTCATTAGATAATTATAATCTTTTCTTTTATACGTGTCTTGGTTCAAAAGTAAACAACTTCCCTTTTTTGTCATCATGTAATCATGCTTCTAAACCACTTGAGTTAATTTTTAGATGTCAAGGGTTCATGCCCTATTATTTCAAATAATGGATTTCGTTATTATGTTACCTTCTTGGACTTTTTTACTCCTAATACAAGAATTTATCCTATGTCTTGCAAAAGTGATGTTACTAATATTTTTTTTTTCAGTTTTGGCCTTATGTGGAAGATTCTTTAATTGCAAAAGCAAGTCCATTCAATTTGATTAGGGCGACGAATATCGCCCATAGCACAAAACACTTGCCTCTTTCAACATCTATCACTGCCTCTTTTGTCCACATAACTACCAACAAAATTGTGCTATTGAATGCAAACATTGTCACATCATTGAGATGGGTCTTGCACTTCTCTATCAAAACCATACCCCTACTTAGTTTTGGGGTGATGCCTTTCACATTGCTTGCTACCTTTTAAATCATCTCCCAACTCATCTCTTGCAAAATAACTCATTGTTCTACACATTTTTAATAACCCTCTGATTATTCCATTTTATGGGTGTTTAGTTGTACTTGTTGGCCAGATCTTAGGCTTTATAATCAAGATTCAACACAAACTTGAGCCACGCTCCTCCTAAAACTTTTTTCTTGGCTATAGTCTCCATCGCAATAGTTATAATGTTTCAAATTTTAATCTGGTAAGATCATTATTTCTCGTGATGTCATTTTTTATAAGTATATTTTTCATTTTCAATCATCAAGTCGAGTCTCTATTACTTGTAGTATCTCTCCAACCCCTATGTTTGTGTCAGTCCTTACAATCTAGCCCATTTCACCCATGTCAAGTGCAATTGCTATCATTAAGTTAACGTTTCATGAAGCCCCTAACCCTAGCCCACCTGCATTATATGATGCTCCCAAACTTTGCTTGGGATTTTTTATGGAGCATGAAGTGTCGAGACATATAACACAAAATCACATACTCTCGTTCATGATAGTTAAGGATTCAATGCACCTGCATGCATCTAACAATTTTACCATTCGTAACGAATAATTTTTTTTAAGCAATACTTAATATACCAGAATGCATGATCTCAAAACATAATATAATTCCATAAGTATTCATATATCCAAATGTTATCCAATAATTTTGTAATCAAAACACATAGTATTGGAGACAGAACTCATAAGTATAGTCATAAAATATAAACTAATGCACTAAACACCAAGTCGCTCACGCAACTCGGCTACAAGCCCCAAAATGGAATCCAAAAGTTGGAGCACCAACTACATAAGCTCCTTGAGCATCCTCTATGGGCTACTCAACTTGGTCCAACTGGTCATGTTCTAATCCTCGTTCCCCTGACACATCGTTTACCATTCTGGGGGGATTGGTAGTTGGGACTACCAAGTGAGATTTAGAAAAATCTCAGCACGTTAAGCTCCTAAGCTACCAATCGTATGATTAGACATGCATAACAGTAATATGACATGTATGCATCATGACATGGACTTAAACAAGCATGACATGACTTGGAAATAACATGGTTGTACATGAACATAACATGACTTAACTTGAACATGAAACCATGTACATATACATGTTTGTTTACATGAACTTTAGATGCTCCATGACTCCCTAAGGTTTGTGTTAGGGGTGGGCAGCGGGGCCCTGCCCTGCTTCCGCTCTGCCCCCGCTTGGGTGCGCGGGCTACCCCGCTCCGTTCATAGTAAGTCTCACATTGCTTAAGGATGACTATTGTATTGCCTTAACCTCCTATATAAAAGTTGGCCTAAGAGGCCAAGACAATCTAAAATCTAACTCTAATGAGTTTAAGTTCTTTTTATATTTATAAATTTTAATTCATTATTTAAATTATATTATAATTTTGGTCTAAAAAAATATTTTTAGACCAAAATAATTTTTTTAAAACACATTGTTGGCCTAGGCGGGGGCGGGACGGATGGGTTTTTTCCCCCGCCCCTGGGAGAAACCCTAACCCCCAGGGAGGGGTGCGGGGGAGAGTACCCTCCGCCCCACACCATGTCAGTATCACCCGTAGTTTGTGTGCTTCTGCTAGTATCGCATTACATCATAGGCATCTAAGCTAGCTGTGAGTATGTCATGATAACTGAAATTGTAAATGTGTAATTTGGCACCATTAGTGTTAGGTGATTGACTGTGTGCTATGGTTAGTTAGGTTCCACTCGAAGCCTGCTGACTGTGCTTTGTCAACGAAGAGGATCCCACTCCATTTTAAGTGGACAAAGGAGTTCCACTAAGATAACTCTCCATCCACTTGGGGTCGTGATAAAATAAAAAGACTCATGTATGACTTAGAAATATTTTATAACATACTCAATGTATATGACATGCCATTCATGGCATGTGATAGGTAATTATGTATAATAATAAGTGACATGGCATGACATATTATAAACAATAATAATAAGCATTATAAACATGAACATATGGTTCTTACCACCATACATACGTAAAAACATCGAGAGTAAGTTAGAAACTAACTTACCAACTATTGTTGGTGTGTGCTCCACGTTTACGTATCTGCGTATTCGTAAGTTATAATTAGAGTTCAACTCAAAGATTTTTCAGTTAATGATTATCTATCTTCTTACTGTTTGAAAACTGACCCCAACCACATCCAATTTCATAGCCTCCATTATTTTCTTGCTAAATATAAGCTTTCACCAATATTATCCCCATATATTACTTGAGTAACCATTAATATTAACTCGCTACATGCTTAGAACATAATCTAAGTCCATTATTTTCTCATAAACTGGCCACCAAAAAATCAATAAACACAAATTATGCTACCCAATTTATTTAACACTTGAGTCCAATACAAATCCATCTCGTCGCCCTTTTCATACTTAACATACTTAAATCCATCCAATCAACCTTCACAAAGTCTTAACCCAACTCCACAAGCCTCTTAACATTACATACACATTTCCAAATCCTAATTCAAATCAAGTGTATAATTACATATTGTTCTCTACCCAAACATCCAAATGTAAAACCATATAATCTCATAAACCAATTAGTCCAATCATTACACCACAACCCAACACAATCACTTGGAGCCAAATTCATAAATATGTCCATATTGTAGTCTCACATACTTAACTCAACATACACTAAACTACCATAATTACATAGGCCGACAAGTTCAAACCACGGCTTCCCTTGATTCATAAAACCCAACACCAGATCATCCACATACAAAGTTTATTAATACCATCTATACTCCAATACAACACAACATGCTCCCAAAATTTTATAAGTTTCATTCATGGCTCCATAAAAGTCCTAGACATAATGTTACTTTAATAGTCAGTACCAATTCACATCATTCCACATTATCCGTTCATATACGAAACTCAAAATTATAAAATATACTAATATGTTTGCTTTCCATGTGAATCAATCAAACATAATTACATAGCTACACAATTTCTATTCATTCACCATCCACCCAATATATAAATTTGTATGATTCACATGACCAACACAAAGAAGTCATATTCCATTTGTTTATTATCCAAGTCCAACATAAATTCATTGCACATATATATATATATATATATATAAATATCCCATAAAAATATATTTGTATTTTTCTCCTTTATAACTTAAGATTAAATACAATCCATTCAAAGCATCCACTTGGCTTACAAGTCTCATCTAGACACAAGACACTATATATACATCACTCCACTCCTCCGATTGAGATAACCTAGGCTAACTAAACAACCCATTGACTTCATAATTAACATGACTATACCTCGTATAATACATATGTATCCCAAAAACATACCCTTACTTCCATTGCAATCCAAACCACAACATCCAATACACCAAAATTTGTCCACCCCATTTATACACCAACACAACAAAATCACAAAATTTTACAAACTTCATTCGTGACTTCTCGAAATCTAAACTTTCACAGATACTCTACTCAATCACTAAGCCATTCAACAATACAACCTCATTCTCATATTTTCAACTCAACAAAAACTTACTAGATTCCATTGAAGGCCCTTATGTTTCTATCCAAACACTAAAACAACAAGATGAATACTTTACACGGCACGTCAAACTACACATCTCCTCTCGACACTTCATATGGCTTCCATCCACTTCACAAACTACAATATTTATCCCAAAACTTCAAATATCACACAATCACATCACAACTATACAGTTCATTCCAACACTTCACATAGCGTACAGTTCACAACACAACTACACAGTTCATCCCAACACTTGACACATCACAAACCATACATCACTTCTTCTCAGTTATTACAATCACATAAATGTAATATAAAATATGTCCATGCTAGTGGGGTGGTTAAGGGCAAGGCTGGCTTAAGATGGTTTCACTAGTAGTGAACATCCCATGTGTAACACCCCGCCCAATTATCTATTAGAATTAACCTTTAAACGTTCCAAATTAAGCTTATGATTTTGGATTTTAAATATTTTATATTTATTTTATTATTTTATTATATTATTTTGTTTGATTATTTTATTTACTTACTTCAATGTTGACAGTGAGATTAGTTTAGACCTTGTCACTTAGTATCATTAAACAAAGGGTTAGAGAAGCAAACCCATTAATGCTTCTAGTAAGACTTTAGGACCTTAAAACATTTATGAGCCAAGCCTTAGAAACCTTAGACCGAGCCTCTTAGAAATTCAAGGATTAGTAGATAGCCTGGGCCCAAGTATAGGAATGCTTAAGGCCTTTGGACCAAACTTGGTGTAGAATTGACCCATGGCTCACTTAGGTCAAGATGAGCCTTTTTAGACCCCACCTTTGTGAACTTGAGGTCTATTTTTAATCTTCAAAATTTGGAACACAAGGCCCATCTCACTCAAGCCTAAAAGCTCTTGAGCTCTTGACCCACACTCATAGTCCTTTTAAGCACATTAAGGCCCAAAAGCCTTGTCTTCAATTTTTACACTTCTAATTGAAAGTCCAATACACCATACTATGGGTTTCCTTAAGCCCATGTCATACCATAAGTATCCAAATTAAGTTTTAAAATTAGTTAAGACCATTAATCAACTTATCCAAGATTAGTGATTTTTAATTCATGTTTTGAACCTTAATTTCTTTCTTAATCTTTTTTTAACCTTTTGATATGAAATTCTCTTATTTTATTACTCAAATACATCACTTTTAGATCATACTAAAACCCTTGATAAACCTCCACACGTGTGATTAAAGGAAATGACATATCAAACCTTAAAACCACAGTTATTGGCACATATGTATGCCCCTTGAGTGCATGGACTGTTTTGCCCTTAGGTCTAATATATTTGTGCCTTTTTTCTCAGGGATAATATGGCCCTTAGACACCTCTTATAACCCCTTTAAACCAGACTAAGCTTTGGATGGAATTTGTTTAAAAAACCAAGAACTTAACCAAAACCGAATTGCACTAAGGGACTAGTTGAATGAGAACCAGTTGGGTTGAGTTTCAACCAATCACCTGTCATGCTTGAGCCACCACCGCACGCCACCTCCAGCACCACCCAATCCCAAGAGGCCCCATGGCCATCATAAGCATTTCACCAACCTTCATCACCCATAGAAGGCACCAAAAATCAAAAGTATCCAAAAACCCTTCACTCGACAACCACCTCCCTTGCATCATCTTCTTGAGTTGTACCTCCATGATTCATTTGGTAGCCAACCATCCATCTTCTACCACCTGAAAAAGGCTTCAAAAAATGACCTTACCTCTGCACAATTCAGCCTTGAAGACGAGTTAAGGATGAGAGACAAAGTGATGACCGAATCTACCCAAAGAAACCACTTGAACTCGTCAGCCCCCTTGGGTGGTTTTGATGGTTTTTCTCATCTCTCCTCTGCCCCACAACTTGACGGCCATTTGCAAGAGCAATATAACCACTGTAGGGAAGAAATCATGGTAGTTTCAGGCTACTATTCCCCCTGCACAAGGTGACACAAGTTGATGAAGGCAAATCTAAAAGTTTTAGCCCTTCACCACAGCCCACCTCCACCAATCCCCTTGGACCAAGGCCAATGTCCCTTCCCCTTTGGCAGCCTACAAAAGGCCCATTTACCCCATCATTTCCTCCACACCTCATTTCTAGGTTCTCCTTGAGCATAGAAAGCAATCTTCCCCTTTAGTTTTGAGAGAAACTGAAAGTGAGTGAGTTTGAGTATTCTTGGGAGTTCTTGAGTTCTTGAGCTAGGAGCTCAAATTGGCTACGAAATTTGTATATTTTCTAGCCCTTGATCTTATTTTACATTTCAAGCCTTGTTTTCAAGTGTTGGAGTGAATTTTGGTTGAGTTTAGAAAATGTTACCATGCTTAATGAAAAATCGGGTTCATTAAGGATGTTTTAAGTGGAAAGTTAGCTATGAAATGTCTTAAGTACATTTTGATATGATTTATTAATGTATTAGAATGATTATGAAATGTTTGGTTTTTGCTTAAAAACATGTCATGATAAGTTTTAATTCTATCTTGTTTTGATTATCAAAGCATGCAAAGGTTTTAGTAAATTGTGATTAAGGCATGAAGTTTGATTTGTCTTACCTAGGCTTGATGATTAAGCATATAGAAACCTTCTAATTGGGATAAGAACGAAATTTGCATGATTTGAATGAATTTTGAAAGCATACCTTGATGATTTGCACTAAGAATATTAAACTTGATTAATGGAAGATTATTGAAAATTAAAATTCTTAGTCATGATTAAGTGTCGAGATGAACTTGATTATCCAAGGATTAGCATTTGTCATATCATTAAAGACTTTGGTGATTGTTTATGATTAAAGAAAGTTGCTAAAGCATGCATTTAAAAGGATCAATAGCTGAAAACATTTGAAGGTATCAACTAGAGTGCATGGCACGGGTTGAGAGTATTTGAGCTATTTCCACTTTGAATTTTACAACTCTAAGAGTTTAGGTGACTTTAGAATATCAAAAATATGGGGTCCATGAAATTTAGTTGAATTTGAAGTTTATTTGCAAATAGTGAAAACTTAGGGTCTTAATGGTAATTTTGGAAAGTTTGAGGGTGTTTTTGTAAATATCCATTTTTGAAGCCCTTATTTATGAACCTCTCCCATAATAGTATTAATCCTAACTTAGTACAATTTGATTTCAGCCGCTACAACCTTTTTCAAAAAATTCAGAAAGTTTGTAAGTTGATATCTAACTTACAACTTAATAGATTATTTATGATTTATTGATAAGTTCTTCTTTCATGTTTTGATTATCATTTTGAGTATAAAATATCATGTTATATGATACATTAAGTGTATACTTACATGACATGTGATACATCTCACCATTTTAGCATATTGCATCTATAAAATGTTATTTTGCATAAAAACTTGCTACATATGCACATATCATGAAACATATTTTTTAACTTAGTATGAAAATAATTATCCTAGTCTAGGATGGGGAATTATCCTAGTGAAACTCCTATGTCCACTCTGGAGTATTTAAGAATAGAGTGGTAACCCCTGAGTTAATGAAAAACAATCAATGGATTTCGAATGAGTTCTTTTTAAAAAACGCTGGAGCGAAGTCAAATTTTTATGACACCTAAGACTGGTGGATGTACAATTTATAATGTTATGTTATATTATCAATACATTGAAAACGAGTCTGCAGAAAATGTAGTTTCAATGAGAGTTGTACTATGGTCACCGACAGGTACTCACAGTGCATATAGGGAACTGTGACGATACTATACATTATGATGTTACGATTAATTGTGAATGGCTAATAATGATGAAATGTTATAACGGAATTATGTTTTCTACGAATGAAGTAAAAATGTTCTCTGAAAGAAAATGCGTGTCTCAGTTTTTCTGAAAATGTTAAAGAATCTGGATGGGAGACACGCACATTTTCTCTGCATTTCATGCATTTCATATATATTATTCTTCATGCATAATTTATCTTTGTCCTTATGATCCCATTTGGAATGATAGAAGTTGTGTTAGGTTTCGAGGAGTACGGTTTAGATGGAGCACTAGATCCGAATAATTGAGGAGGAGTCTGACCTCGAGAGAAGATTAGATTTGATCTTTATGTTTATAGCCCTAGTCATTCATGCTCTAGAACGCGTGAAGCAGTTGATTTAACTATGGAGACTTTAATGATTATTAAGTTTATGCTACGATTAGGCTTTGAACTTATGATGGCCAATAATGCATTGAGATATTTTTAGTTATTCTGGTATAAGTTATATTTTTACCCTTATTTTCGATGTGGTTATTGCATACTACTAGTTGCATATTATGATGCATTTCATATTAACTGTCATGAGCGGAGGGGTATGTAATCTTGGTTACATGTCCTGATGCTCTAAGTCTCTGTTCCATCCCAAGCGGAGATTGAGAGCGTCACACCATGTATGGTGGAAACAAAAAAGCAAAATAGAGAAATAAGGAAAATATCAAGAGGGTGGAAGTGAGAGGGTGCACAGTGGTGAGGAGGTCGACGCCAATGGCTAGGCATTGCAGTGGCGCTAGGCTGTGTGGCTGGTTTATCAATGTTTTGAATACCGTACCGGACAGCGTACCGGTCAAGGCACTGGAACGAAATATTTCGGTACCGGTACCGTTTCGGGATAGCGTTTCGGGATAACGTTTCGGGATAGTCGATCTATAAATAAATTATATATATAAATATATATAAAAATTATATTCTAAAATAATAGTCTATATATAAATAAATTATATACAAATACATATATATATAAATTATAAATAGTCTAGTCTGAATTGAGGGTTAAAAAATAAGTTTGTAGTTTGAAAAAACGAAAAAAAAAAAAAAAAAAACACAGGCCGAAATATCGGCCGGTACCGGCCGAAATATAGGCCGGTACAGGCCGAAATTGAGGCCGGTATGACCGGTACCGGCCGGTACGGAACAAGTATAGTACCGGTACCGGCCGGACGGCCGAAACGAAAAATTTCGGCCGTACCGGCCGGTACGGTACGAAATTTAAATCTTTGTGGTTTATAGCTAAGATCGATTTGGCCTCAATTGAAAGAGAGAAATGTGGCATTACATCAATTGAGAATTCTCCCGATAGGTGTATTTCTTTTATTTTTTTTTCCTTTTTTTCATGTATTTTTTAATCATCTTAAACATTTAAAAAAATTCACAATATCATTAAAAAAAATACTTTCTTAATCACTAAGTAAAAAAAAAATGTCGAGATCCATTATTAGGAAACTTAGCATTTTCCAAGAGAGAAACTGAGATTGAGAAAGGAGGGATCTAAGACCTCATTTGTTTTCAGGAAACATCTCATCTCATCTCATCTCACCTCACCTCATCATTACAACTTTCTCAAATCTCCACACAAAATAAAATAAACAATTCAACTTTTTCAAATCTCAAAACAAAAATAATATTAAAAAATATATTCTAACAATATTTTATTCAACTTTTTAACTTTAATCTCAACTCATCTCATCTCATCTCTGCAAACAAATGAGCCCCCAGGCAGTGATCTGATCGAGGGTGGTTGGAATCGCCACTATTGGTGGTTGATTGTAGCGGGAAGGGCTAAGAACGGCTATATCTACAGACTTGCAAGGGATGGCAGAAAATCTGGGCAAGGGAGCACGAGTTTGCTCCATTTTCGAGTGCTAAGCTGGTTGGGCCAAGCACAATAGTGGCAACAAACGGCGGCAGCAAGGTAGGGCTTGGGTCACAATGGTGACTTAGAGATCAAGGGACGAGATGGGTTGTTCAGCACAAGGGAAATGTGAGGTAGGGGATTGAGGAGTTGTCGGGAACACACAATGTCGCGACGTGGAGGATGGCAATGGAGGCTTGAACTGACTTCATGGTTGGCTAATGTGTGGGTTTGCTAAAATTGCGTGATAGGGGATGGGGTGTACGATGGTGGCTTGCAGGGGTTGCGGGGTTGAGAGTGACTGCCCTTTGGAGAGAGAGGGAGAGAGAGATGAGGGTTAAGGGTGTTAGGTGAGATAAGAAATCAGATGTGAGGGAAGGGAAGTGAAAAGTCTTTTTGGTTAGGGTATGGGTGTGCAAGGCTTGGGCCTTGGCTTCCCTTGCACACCAGGAGACACGTGGCATTTTCCTAGGTCCACTTGACGCCCGAAAATAAAAAATATTATTATTGCACAATAAATCTCTAAAAATTCTAACGAATCCAATGGTGCAATTCTTTCTTGTCTAAAAAAGATCCTAAGCACATAAAAACATCCAAATAACTCTTTAAAAATTACAAATTAACTTGACTCTCTTAAATGGAAATTCTGACTAATAAAATCCATAATATTCATGTATTTCAATAATCTCAAATTATTAGGAGTTTCTCCCAATATTGGCCTAATAAAACCATCTAAAAATCACCCATTAAACCTTAATCGGAGACAGGATGAGGCCGCCCCCTCAAGGGGACAAGGTTCTAGACATGCACGGTCCAACATGAATGTGCAAGAATAAAGCAAACTGGACACTTGAGAGGCTGGCAATCGTGGCCGGGTCGACCACCATTTTTGCACCTACCACATGAATAGAATCCACAGCACCAAGAACTTTTACACCCTCAAGAGGAAAAGGGAGGAGTTGGAGCACCTCACTGTCTAATATAAAATGAACCAAAGAAGGGGGTCAGAGCAGGGTTGCGGAAGACCCTAGGGGTCGAGAAGGAACAAGAGCCCAAAGAGGCGGCAGACAGAGCGAGAGCCCAAACAAAACCCTCCTCGCCAAACCCCAGCTCAGGAAATAGCCCTTTGGGCGAGATTTGAACCATTGCCGAGGGGTTCATCAGGGGCAGCCTGGAGGGCATGCTACGAAGAGGTGTATTCGGTGGAGCGACCCCACACCAAGTAGAGGAGATCCTCCACGGCATCAGTCATCTCCTTCTGCGACGAAGACAAAGAAGGAGCACTGTACCCCATGACAACATGTTGGTAGTAAACATGCTCATCGCCAACTTCACGACTAGAAGGACCCTGATTGACAACGGCAGCACCATAGATATCCTCTTCTGGGATGCTTTCACCAAGATGGGGATCGATCCCAACCTCCTATGACCAGCGCCCATGCCGCTCAAAAGGTTCTCGAGAGACATGGTCCAGCCAGTGGGAACCATTACTTTGTCGATCCTAGAACCACCACTCCCTCTAGAGTTCATCGAGAAAGAAGAAAAAGTGAGAGATGAACAAACCCTAAGGCAGACAGAGCCGAATAAGCCATTGGAGCTAGTCGCCCTGGACCTAAACCGCTTTGAGGACATGATCAGACTAGGGACCAAGATGGAATCGGAAAAAAGGTAGGCAATGAAGCAACTCCTGACAGAACACTGGGATGTATTTGCCTGGAGCCTTAGGGACATGCCCACGATAAACAATGTGATAATTGAGCACTACCTCTGTGTGGATCCAGGGCAAAGAAGTTTTAGCTCAGAGAACTGCGCTACTATAGCCAACGAAGTCAACTGTCTCCTGACCACGGGGTTCATCCGAGAAGCACATTACCTAGAATGATTGACCAATGTAGTTTTGGCAAATTGTTGAATGAGAAGTGGATGATGTGTGTTGACTTCATCGACCTAAATAAGACGTGCCTAAAAGACATCTTCACATTGCCCCGCATTGACCTGATCATGGACTTAACCACGGGTCATCGCATGCTAAGCTTCATGGATGCTTACTCAGGGTATAACTAGACCCAGATGAACTCTGATGACAAAGAAAAGACATCGTTTATTACGGACTGGGGCTATATTGCTACCGAGTCATGCCATTCAGGCTCACGAATTCGAGAGCCACCTACCAAAGGTTGGTCAATCTCATTCTCAAGGGCCAGATAGGGCGCAATATGTAAGTCTATGTAGATGATCTGTTCGTCAAGAGCAAAGCTCCTAAATATCATTTGGCAGACTTACGCGAGGTCTTCAAGGTGCTACGACGGTACTAGATGAAGCTCAATCCAGCAAAATGTGCTTTCGACGTCGAGTCAAGGATGTTTTTGGGTTTTATGGTGTCGGAGAGGGGAATATAAGCAAATTCTGAGAAGGTGAAAGCCATAATAGACATGTTCACGCCACAGAATGTAAATGAAGTATAGAGATTAGCTGGGCTGGTAGCAGCCCTCAACTGCTTCATTTCTCAGTCGATGGAAAAGTGCCTACCGTTCTTCAAAGTGTTACGAAAAGCACAGACTTGGGACGGTAAGTGTGACCAGGCATTTGAGAAACTTAAGGAGTACCTAACCAGCCCGCCACTCCTCAGCCAAGCCGAACTAGGAGAGGCTCTAAACCTATACTTGTCAATCTCCCCGTACGTCGTCTCCATGCCCTTGGTAAGGGACATGAAAGGGTCCTAGAAGTAAGTGTACTTAAGGCTGTAAATACTTTGGTTCGAGCTAGCAAAATCAATCGGACCGAATTCTGGATCGGTGGGTCTCAGTCTGGTCCTAGGGTCTACAAATTTTGGACCGAACCGGAGTAGACCGAATTGGATTGAACCCCTATATATATATATATATATCTTAAAAAATATTTTTAATAATTTAATATATTTATTTTTATATAGTAATAATATAAGTTAATGATGTAATTTTCATTTAATTTATTATCATTGATCATATACAATATAAAATAATATATGCTATCAATTAATAATAAATCAAAAATCATGTGATAATTTATATCATTATATGTAAATAGTTAATACATCATACATTCATACATATTCTTCTATTTATACTTAATTAAAATAATTAGGTAATTTTTTTTTTAAATACCTAAGTTGCAAGCAAGCATGAATAATTTATATACAATGAAATTATTTGATATTCATTAACTATATATAAAATGTATGAAATTTTAATAATTATGCATACTAAAGAGTAAAGTCTAAAATAGTAAGTTGTTACTATCAATATCATAAATATAATTATAGTAAAATATTTTTTAAAGAGTTAATTATATAATTCACATTAATAATTCACATAATTTTAATTTAGTAATTTCAATAATTTTTTTATTAATTTATTTGAAAAGAAAGATGAAAAAATTAATAAAATAATTAGGCCGGACCAATTCGACCGGACTGGACCAATAGCTATCAGTCTGGTCCAGTCCCTATCAATTTTCAGTCTGGTTCGATCCAAGGAAAATGATGGACCTATCATCGGACTGGACCGATTTACACCCTCAAGTGTACTACACCAGTCGGGCCTTCCGAGGAGTGGAGGCGAGATATCCAAGGATGGACATGTTGGCCTTCACACTGGTGATGACAACCCGACGACGGAGGCCATATTTCCAAACCCACCCTATCAAAGTTCTGATAGAAGCACCTCTGAAGAAGATCTTGCAACATCCATATGTCTCAGGCCATTTGATGAGCTAGGGGATCGAGTTGAGCGAATTTGACATAAAAAAGATCCAAGATGCACCTCCCTCAAAATGCAATAAAGGAATAGGTACTGGTTGACTTTGTCGTAGAATTCACCGACTTCCCTAAAGAGATTTGGGATGCACCTACAGTGAAACCCTGACAAGTCTTCATCGATGACTCATCCTATTAGGCTGGCGAGGGAATATGGCTGCTTATTATCATGGATACCAGAGAAGAACACCATTACACGATCAAGCTGGCATTCAATACCACTAATAATGAAGCAAAATATGAAGCACTACTGGCCGTGTTGGCGGTGTCGAGACATTGGGGGCCACTAAGGTGGAAGTAAGAGCTAACTCCCTAGTAGTTGTCAACCAAAACCTGGGAAAATTCGCCACGAGGGGCGAAAAGCAGAAGAATTACTTGTAGTTGGTGTGAGAAAAGCGCAACCATTTTCAGTATTTTCGTAGTCAACAAGTGTTGAGAAGAGAAAACCAAAAGGCCAAAAGGTTAGCACGAGCAGCCTCAGGGCATGAGGACTATCCCTTACAAGAGCAAGTGGTCATCACAATGGTAGATATGCCCGTCATGGGGATCGAAGTCTCAGAAGCAAGGCAAGAGGCACCAGAATGGGTGTTGGAGGTAACAAAGTATATGGACGCGAATGAACTCGCTGACGAGAAGTGAGAAGTGTGTAAGGTTAAAAATTGAGTAGTGCGCTTCACTATGGTAGATAGGGTTTTGTAGAGGTGAGGCTACTCCACAACCCTCATGAGATGTGTCTCATTGGATGAGTGTGGAGGAGATGGCTTAGGGGGGAGCAGATGGGGATGAGTGTCGTGAATCCAATGGTTTCTCTCATTCGATTAGCGAAAATCGCGGTGTTTTAAACGGAAAGTTTATCCTGGCAAATGAGGAAGTCGTTCAGCCAGACATTGAGTTGACTCATTCAAATAAGTCACAGGAGTTAAGGGCGGAGATGAAGGATAAGGTATAACAGTTAAGGGGTCTTTTAGTAACGGACTAGATGGGCCCAAGGGCCAGTGGGACCAATATTATTGCAAGTAAGAATGGATGGAATACAAGGCCCATGGGAGTTACTAATTTGGTAGAGAAAGGTCAACTTATGACTAGTAGTTTGGCAATTGACTCAGAAATAGCTTTACAAGGCCAGGGGTCAAGAAGGAAGGGTAACTAGAAGAGAAGGTCAGTTTACTCTTTTACCTTCTTTTAAAAAGAGATTTGCTTTGTTCTTAGTCGATGAAGATATAGGAACAAGTAGTGGTAAGAAGTGGAGAGGTTGTGAAGAGGAAGTTGGGTTTTTATGGTTGTTTTACAGTGGACCCAGTGGGAAGGAATGGAGGTTTAGCAATTTTGTGGAAACATGAGATTGACTTCAGTATCTGTAATTTCTCATCACGACATATTAATAGTTGGATTACAATCCAGGGCCAGTCATCAAGATGGATACTAACTGGATTCTATGGCCATCCAAAAGTTAGTAAAAGATTCTTATCGTGGGAATTATTGTCGAAGATTAATCCATGGGATTCTCCATGGTGTGTGATGGGTGATTTTAACGAAATGTTATGGCAGTTCGAGAAGGTAGGTGGTCGAAGTAGACTAGAGGGCCATATGCGAGATTTCAGGTCTACTATTAAAGACAATGGGTTGTTTGATTTAGGCTATAGGGGTGATCTTTTTACGTGGAGTAATAGATATGTTGATGATAGCTTTATTAAGGAGAGACTAGATGAAGCTATGGCTAATCTACCTTGGAAAGTTATACATAAACATGTAGTGGTGCAATGTTTAGTAGCTAGAAGTTCTGATCATAAACCTTTGTTATCGTGAGTTATGCAGGAGGGTTGGAGAAGAGTCAGTTATAACAAGGCTTTTTTAAATTTGAAGCATGTTCAAGTAAAGATGACGACTGTGGTAAATTAATTGAGTAGGTGTGAAAGTCTGAGCAAACTAAGTCTATGGAATATCTTCAATCTGCTCTTTTGCAATGTAGTAGAGAACTATCAAATGGAGTAAGCATAGATGTACGGGAGTGGAGAAAGTGATAAAGGAGAAAATAGAAATATTGAAAAGGTTGCAAGAGGTAGAGGGTCCACAAAATGTTGAATGGTTAAAAACCTACTAAAGATTTGTTAGAACAGAAATACATAAGGTGGAAGTTGGGAGCTAAGGCTAATTGGTATCATCAGTCAGGGGATAGGAATACAAGATTTTTTCACATGTGTGCCACTCAGAGAAGAAGAAATTAGATTTCACAAATGAAGGATTCTATGTCAGTTTTGAGAACAACTCAGTAGGAAATTCAAAAGGCTTTTGAAGATCATTACAGGGATGTATATTGTTCAACTTGAACTTCCCAAGAAGCAATTCACAGGGGCTTAGATCATGTTCAATGTCGAGTTACTGGGGAAATGGATGAGCAGTTTCAGTGGGAGTTTACTAGGGATGGAGTTGATGATAGTATGGGGTCTTTAAAATCCCCAGGACCTGATGGGTTTGGGGCTTGCTTTTATCAAGATTTCTAGAATGTAGTAGGAGATAATGTTGCTAATGTTGTGCTCAGATTTCTTAATGATGGGTTATTTGATGAAAAGATAAATACTACACATATTGCATTAATTCCTAAGGTTGAGATGCCTAGTGGGGTGACGGATTTTAGACCAATAAGTTTATGCAATGTTTTGTATAAACTTATTGCTAAAACTCTTGCAAATAGGTTAAAGAAAGTGCTACCTGAGATTATTTCCTATAACCAGAGTGATTTTATACCTGGTAGGCTAGTAGGCTTATCTCGGATAATATTATGATAGCATATGAAGCTTTACATACTATGAAATGTAGGCAGAGGGGAAGAGAAAAGAGTATGGCTTTGAAACTGGATATGTCAAAAGTGTATGATAAGGTGGAATGGGCGTATATGAGGGCTGTAATGGAGAAACTTGGTTTTGGAAGTAGGTGGATAGATATGGTTATGAAATGTATATCAACTGTGAAGTACTCAGTAATTGTGAATGGGCAATTTAGTCAAGTAATAATACCAATAAGATGATTAAGGCAAGGAGATCCACTTTCTCCTTATCTTTTTCTCTTATGTGAGAAGGGTTAAGTTCAATGCTACACAATGCAGAGGAGGAAGGGAGAATAAAGGGAGTTGTAATGAGTAAGGGTAGGACTAGGATTAATCATTTGCTGTTTGCAGTTGATTATATGATTTTTTGCAAATCCAATGTGCAACAATGGAGTGCTGTGGAACAAGTTTTGGAGAGGTATGAAAGGGCCTCTGGTCAAAAGTTAAACTTGCACAAAACTTCAATCTATTTTAGTTCAAATACAAGTGAGTATGTAAGAGAGGTATTAAGAGATGATATTGGTGCAAGAGTGTGTTATGATGCTGAGAGGCTTACCAACTATGGTGGGAAGGTCGAAATACCAAGCTTTTAGTGGGATTAAGGAAAGGGTTTGGAAGGGAATAAATAGATAGAAGAATCAGTTCCTAACTTAGGCAGGTAAAGAGATACTTATAAAAGTAGTAATTCAATCATTACCTACCTATGCTATGAGTGTCTTCTAATTGCCAAAATAGCTATGTAAGGAGATCTCAAATATGATGGCAAGGTTCTGGTGTAGACATATGGATAATGATATGAAGATACAGTGGAAGGAGTGGAGTAAAGTTGGGATTTTCAAAAGCCGTGGAGGGCTGGGTTTTAGAGATATTCGGATTTTTAATAAGGTTATGATGGCTAAGCAATTTTGGAGGTTGCTCACAAAACCACATTCTTTAGTTGGAAGGATTATGAGAGAAAAATAATTTAAACATGGTGATATATTGAACTCAAGGCTTGGTTGTGACCCTTCACAGATTTGGAGGAGTATTTGGGGGTCTAGACTGGAGACCTTATTAAAGCAAGGATGAGATGGAGGGTAGGGAATGGAGAACATGTCAGAATTTGGGGGTGATAGATGGTTACCCACTCCCTCAACTTTTATGGTTCAGTCTCCAGTGAAAATTTTCAGAAGGAAGCTTATGTTAAGGAGATGATTGATCAGAGGGGTTGAAAGCCTAGTTAATGTTGTGTTGAATGTAGAAGAAGCATATATAGTTAAGAGCCTGTCATTGAGTAAACGAGGCTCTGAAGACAAACTGATCTGGGGTCCTAATAATTCAGGTCAGTTTTCAGTCAAATCTACATATTATTTGGCATACCAGTTAAAGAATGCTTTTAGAGGTGAGTCATCAAATAGTAATAAGGGTTCAATTGTTTGGAAGAAGATTTGGGATTTGAATGTTCCAAATGTAGTTAAAGTCTTTCTATGGAGAGCTGTTGGTGATGTACTTCCTACAAAAAGGAATCTGTTTATTAGGAAACTTACTAGAGATGGTCTATGTCCTATCTGTCAACAAGCTGAGGAAACAAGCAATCATATGTTATGGTGGTGTGCAGCGACACAAGATGTTTGGGCAGATTCGTTAAGCTATCTACAGAAGTGGAAATGTGTGGAGGCTAATTTCTATAACATATGGGAAGATGTGATAGCAGGTTTGCAGCAGAGTTAGCTTGAGGAGGTTGCCTGTGCTCTGTGAAGAATCTGGCTTCGAAGAAATAGGTTTGTTTTTTAATGCAAGTTTGAAAGTCCTACATCTGTACTACATAGGTCTAGGGAAGAGAGTGAGGGTTTTCAGCTTGCACAGTTCAGCAGTCACACACAAGTAGAAGATGGAGGTCAAAGGACCATATCAGGATCTCTTATATGGAAAAAACCTGAGATAAACTGGTACAAAGTTAATTGGAATGCTGCGTTTGATAGCAAAAGTTCGAAAATGGGTGGAGGTATTGTGGTTAGGAACTGGGAAGGTGAGTTGCTGGGTGCTGTTTGTATGCCTAAGAGATTTGTGAATAATCCTTTACAGGTTGAGATTGTGGCATTGGAGAGAGCAACAAAGTTTTGTATTGAAATAGGGATAGGGAATGCTATCTTTGAAGGGGATGCTCTTGGAGTGATTAAATCAATCAAGAGGAATAAAAATGATTGTTCATGTTATGGTCAGATTATAGAAGATATAAAGGCTATTTTTCATGGCAGGAAGATATGGAGAATTCAACATGCTAAAAGAGATGGTAATCAAGTTGCACATCAACTATCAAAGTTAGCTTTATCTTGTGAACAAGAGAGTGTATGGATTGAAGACCGTCCCGAGGTTATTATGCAATGTACTAATTTTGAAAAACAATGTAATGCTTAAGGTATGAATGAGAATGTCTATGTTTTCTTCAACAAAAAAATAAAAAAAAAGAGAGAGAGAGGGAGAAATATAACCGTTAAAAAAATATATCTGTTAAAAGAATATGACTGTTAGAAAATTATTCGTTGGAAGAATTAAAATAAATGAAAAAGTCAAAATAAATATTTTAATAGAATAATGACAGATTTTAAAAAATTTGTTATTTGGTGTTATTGAAAAGAGTAATGCTACATACAGTCATGGAGAGTGGAAGCGCAGTGCAATCACTTTGAAAAAAAGTGGGATTCATTATTAAAAAATTAATTTTTTTTATGTGGATCCCATATTTATTTACTTTTTTTTAAGTGATTGTACGGCACTTGCACACTCACGACTGCAACTATAATTTCTCTGTTGAAAAATGACTAACTAAATTTATAAAAAAAAAAAGAAAAAAGAAAAAAAAAAGAATTTCGTAATCAAATTTTACCATGGCATATTTATGACAATTCAATTCTATGTATTTTAGGATCGGGAATTGTGGATTTGTATTCTCTAAATTTGCTATAGGACCTAAAACATGAAACTATAGATATATAAAATGCGCTCCAAAATATTTATTGTACATTTAATATTACTTAGAAAAATTCATTTGGATTGCTATATAAATTTCATATAAGAACTCTAAAATCTGGAAATTGTTGTGATCTGTTGTCGTGCTACTAATTTATTTATAACTTGCGTAAGCGTTTCTTAGTTTTTGTAACTTCCACTAATTTTGCATTACGCAATTATTTAGTTTAGTTAAAAAAGATAATTTACACCCTAAAATATTACATATTTTGCATTTAGAGTCGATATCACATGTACAATAATGATCCCGTCCCAGTTTATTGAATAAAACCCTCACTTATGACGGATGAATACCGTTCAATCAATTCAACCACTTGAGTATTTACATTAAGAAAAAAAAAAAAAAAACCTCGGGTGCCAACATATTTTGCATTCGAGTTTTGTTAATTATCATCTCCTCACATTACATTTATTTTTATTAATTTTTTAATTTATTTTTATTTTATTCTTCTTAAACTAATTGAGTTCTTCTACTCATTCATCCATACATGACACATTTGGTAAGAGAAAAAAAAAATAAAACCATAAAAATGGACAAAAAATAGCCATGGTTGTAAACTTCATCCTTTTTTTTTTCTTTTCTTTTTTCTTTTTATTTTTATTTTTTTATCGCTTGGAAATACATGGAAAAAATTAATGCAAACTAGTATAGGTTATGCACTATAGTATATATTCAGTCGAGAGAAAATTTAGAGGATCTTCATCTTTCATATTAATGATCTTGGGAACTATGGACGGCATGCGTAATGAATGCATATTAAATGTGTAGTAGCTATGAGAAAGTTTACCATAAAAAAGGAAATAAATTGAATGTTTTATTAATTAGTAGCAATAATGAAGTTCTTGTCTCTCTTTTTTTTCCCTTGGCAGTAAGGAAGTTTGTGAGAGATATACAGCAATGGAAAATGCTATATGTAGTTAAAAAGATTTATTTATTTATATATCAGTTATTGATATGCTGAAAATTGTGAAATTTGAATCTCAAAATTTAAGTTTCAAAAGAAAATTAACTAAATGAATTTTATAAGTAAAAGTGTAAGTACATATAGTATTACTCATATATATACAATGTATGCTTGCTACTCTAGCATATGAACATTCAAATTAGCCTGCATCATAATTTGTCACACATTATCGTGCTTTTTATTGTGTTGTCTCACTCTTCATGCATGGTTTGACAAGCAAGTGACGTTGTAAATTGCATCTCAAAAAAGTATTTTTTTTTCTCATAATTCATTTTATGACAATATAAGGCTTTAAACTAAAAAGAAGCATTTTTTTTTTTTTTTATCGAACTAGATACTTAATCATATTAAGATTTGTATTTCAAATAAAATAAGAAAATTTAGTGTATTTTTTTGTTCATGTATTTCTCACAAAGTAAAAGATTGATTTAAGAAACTTAAGAGAGGGTCTTTAAATGTTTAAAAACAGACACATTTGTTTTTAGAAAACGTTTATTTTAGATGAAAGTTGAAAGCTGAATAAAATATTGTTAGAATATTATTTTTTAATATTACTATTATTTTGAGATTTGAAAAAAGTTGAATTGTTTATTATATTTTGTGTAAGAATTTAGAAAAATTGTAATGATAAAATAAGATAAAATGAAATACTTTCATTATCTAAACGGGACAGTCTAGGGGACCAAGCTAGAGAATAGGTCTAGTTTGGTTTCATAAACCTTTGAAACTATCTCATCTCGTCTCAACAGCCAAACATCATCAAATATAAACATTTTTCAATTTCAATTTTTTAACTTTTTCATCTAATCATTATCTAATTATTACAACTTTTTTCAAACTTTCAAATAAAATAAAAAACATAATTCAATTTTTTCTAATCTTAAAACAAAAATTATATTAAAAAATTATATTCTAATCCTCTTTTCATTTTGTCATTTTATTTTTTCTCTCATTTTTCAAATTCCTATAAAAATTTTAACTCAAACTATTTCACTACTATTCATAAATTATTTTACTACTATTTATAAATTATTTTACTATTATTTACAAATTTTTTATCATATCTCATCTTATTTATATAACTAAATGAGGCCTTAAAATTTTTTAAGGAGATCATTATTAGTAAATTTATTTTAAAATCGAAAAAACTAGTGTTTTTTTTTTAATCTGTTAACAAAATGACTATACTCCAAAAAGCATAAGTGAGAATAACGAAGAAGTGGCTCTGATACCAAGGTGAAGGTAGGATCAGAGTTTGGGGCTAATTAATATTAATAGATAATGTGTTAATTTCTTTGTTAGTGTTTTAATGGGAGATGGACAAAAGTAGGAAAATGATATATATATATATAGATAGTTATATTTATAACCAAGGGATCTATTTTTTATTTATTTATAAAATTACAACAATAACAAACTTTATTATTTTTTTTAAGAGAAATTATCATCATTCATTCATAAAAAAACTTACATATATGAACGGATACATTTTAGGATGTCTCCATATCAACCATGACATCATAAACTAAAATGATACATTTGGAACTCCATCAGTACACTATTTCTTTTTGTGATTGGTCTGGTCTTCACTACTGCTGATACTCTCTACAAATAAACGTACAAGAGACAATCCAACCTCATAGAAGGAGATGACTCAACCTTTACAAAAGGATCTAATATACAAAAGTTGAATTTGAGTTATCACTTAATGAAATTTAAGTACTGATTTTGTAATTAAACCTTTATAATATATCGAGACTAAAAAAACATTTTGCTTATATAATGGAGGATTGATTAATCTCTCAACTATGAGAGTATCTTATTGATTCATATTGCTCGATATTAACTATCCATCTATGTTATTACTTTCCATAATCAATGATTATAAGAAAGACGAAGCAAGTGTCTTCTTAGGTTGGCCTAGAACAACAAAATGCAATGCTTTTCAACTTATTAGAGTATCAAACCACGACCCCACAGTCTACATACAAGCATGACAATACCAAAATCACCGTTCAACGAGGTTTATTAATTATTATTTCTCATGTGTTGTGCTTGGAGTAGTGGAAAAATTAATACGCACCCCACCCTCTACATAACTAATAAAATGCATGCATTTTTTATTTTTTATTTTAAAAAAAGTGAGGACTAGTTAATGAGCGATTTCTCTCTCATCACTAGTATCCTCCCTAAGGTCACACACTTCCATTTCGCTACTTTTATTTTTAGAAATATGAAATTTATAATCATAGAATGCATAAGTATTGCACATTTTTTTTATTTAAAAAATAATAAATATTAGACTTATATGAAACAAATTAATTTTTTAACGGTAAACTCTAACTTTTTTAAAAGAAATACGTGACATTTACATAACCTAAAATTGTATCTAACATTACTACTTCCTATTTTTCCGCCTCTGGATTCACTTTTTTCCATCAACCAATCCTTCTATTGATAGCATTTAGGATCCGTGTGTACCATAGGAAGTGTTACACGTCATCCTTTTATCATAATTTATCATCATTTGTCTTTGTATTTGTTTAAAATAAATAAACAAATCATATAAAAAAACAATACCGCTACTGGTATAAGAGTTGGCGCAGGAAGTTGCGCACGCCTACCACGTCAGCTATAATTAATAAATAAAAAAAAAGAAAATGAAAGATGAAAACACGAACGAAAGTTGCAAAACTAGACCATCTGAGGAGAGTTCCGTTCGTCTCCCTCACATTGATTTTTGCAACTGATTTCCGACCCACATCATTCCTCATATGCGAATTATAAGAAATGCCGATTCCGATCAAATAAATCCAAAAATGAATTTGATTCATAGTTGTAGAACGATTCAACCTGCACCCACCGAAAATGCAAATCTTAGCCATGCCTTGCGAATTCTAGACCCCCTATTCCATGAATTGATCCTATTTTTCTAAACAATTTTTTGATCCATTTTCATTCTCGAAACACAAGATTATAAACTCAACACATCATTAACAACGACCCTTTTTCAGGCTTCGATTATAATATAAAGACGTATAGAGGCAAGGAAATTGGAATTTATGTACAATGATCTTTGAGAAAAGGACATTTTTTTTCAAAAGAAAAGGAAATTTAAGTAGAGAAGAAACCAATAGAAGCAGCAAGACTAATCTGGGGTTTGGGCTCCCAAACCCAATCAAGAACCTCCAATTTCTCCGGTCTAGCAATCTTCATCTTGAGGCTCCGAGCCAAGACAGAAGCACAAGAAGCCAGATCAATCTCAAATCCACTTTCAGCACCACCAGCTGCCTTGCATTCTTCACCCTCTTTTCATACTCCTCCGCCACCAACAAAGCAATATTCGACATCTTTGACTCTCGATTTTTTAGACACTTTTGGATAAAACAAGCCACAAGAAAATTTCACCTAGTATACAAAAATCAAAGTCATCCTCCAGCGGGAAGGTTTATTATTTTCCAGAATTGATCAAAGGGATCATACTCATAAAACATAAACAAGAGTAATTACTAGAACTGTTCAAGTACACCACCACCATTAAGTTCCCAACTGGGTTTTCAAATTGACCAAAAACCCAGAAAACTCTCGAGAAAATTTCAAAACTTGCCGACTTACTCAATCTTTCAATCCATCAAATAGGGTATTAGATTTATGCAGGGTTTTGATATGTTCAGAAACCCATCTTAGGTCACGGGAAGCTTTGGAGATGGAGGAGGGAGATGGAGGATAATGGAGGAGGGAATCCGAATAGAGAGTTAGTGGAAACGCACCGTTTAAAAATCTCAATGAAACGCACCGTATCATTTTACGCGTAGATGCCACCAGCTTTTCGTGCGCAACTTCCTGCGCCAACTTACCTGCATTTATCATTTTCCATAAAAATAAAGAGTTTTGTTATGTCCAAGCGAATTCGTGCACCATATCTCGTACCGATGATTTTTTTAATTTAAAAAAAAATAAAAAATATTTTTTGAGAGAAGAAGAAAATCTCCTATATCATGAAAATTATTTTCATTTTTAATTCATATCATTTTGTTAAACATATGTATTATATATCAATATTAGTACATAAATTGGTGCACGAACCTGCTTGTAATAAGATTTTTCCAAAAAGAAAACCTTTCATAAAACACCGCTATGTAATCGCCAATTTGTTTTTATGCCACGTCAGAGGATTTATTAAAAAAAAAAACCGAATAGACTTTCTTTCCCCTCTATTTCATCACACCTTGTTTCTCCTTCTCTCCCAAGCTTCTTTTATTTTCTTCCACAAAGAAAACTCCTTCCCAATTACCATGGCCATCATCTTTGTAGCTCCAAAAACCCATATGACTTCGACCAGACGATATGAAAACTTTATCATCATCAATTTTTAGTCTCCGTGGGAACTGTGAAGAAGACTGTTTCGGGCCAGAAACGATGATCTGCCAAAGATTGCTCGTCTTAGTGCTACAAATACTTGTATATTTCAGTTATAATGGATGCCATTTCACCAATGTTTATGTTTTCTCAAATTTGAAATGAGAAAGGTAATTCTGATACCCAATTATGGACAGAATCACAAATAAAAAAATACGAAGATGCAAAGAAGTGCATGTTTCAGAGTGTTTTGCTCATAAAAGGAAAATCTGTTTGCAGATCTCGAGAGCAGTCGCTCGTGAGTCTTCGTGGGTCTTGTGATCTGTAAATATAAATATGAGCAATTGGAAGGGAGAAACCCGCCCCCAGGGGGGTGGGGTTTGGGGAAGGAGATTTCAGAAGAGAAAAATGAACAAAATGCAGTACTAGGAATGAAAATTTCGAGAGAAGCATGAAACGTCATCATTTTGTTATTACCAAATGGGCGGTGATTACCCAACGTTTCCCCAAGCCCGTTGCCATTGGCATTTTTCCTCATAAAACCTATGGAACAACAATGTTTCAACCGTTCGGTCCCTGAAAGTTCAAGTCTCAGCAATCATGATGGTAAAGCAGAGCGTTCGAGAATCTCTCTCTCTCTCTTTTTTATTTTTTTATTTATTTTTATTTAAAAAAAAAATAATGAAGTTATTTATGCCTCATAAAGAAGAGATACATATCTACCTACTTGGATTTGAATAATAGATGCGAATTTCAGATCACTCATTACTCAAAGGATTGTGACTGAAGCATCCGAACCTTTTCCCACTTACATGGACCCCAACATTTGTGCAAAAATCATTAATGACATCTCCTCTTGCATTCAAGCCACCACGTTTAAACTAAATAAAATCCACATATTTTTACAATTTTTATATTTTAATAAATATATCTTCCAAATCCAATATATATATAAGCGTATTAAATCTTAAATACAGGTTTTGTGGATTTTATTTTTATGAATCAATAAACATAATTAATCTAATTAACTTTAATGATATAAGCGTATTAAGTTTTAAAAATGCAATTTTTAATATAAAAATAAATAAATTTAATAATTTGTGGATAGAAGTTCCCACCAATGGGTCCTTTTTTTTTTTCTTTTTATAAATTACTAGCATTCAAGAATAATATGTGATTTTATGTCCACATACTGTTGTACAAAAATATAAGAGGCCATGCAAAAGGTTGAAAGGTGAAAGACTGATTTTGCAATCATGTTAAAACAAAGCAAAAAAAAAAAAATGTAAGTAATGTAAAAATATAAAATATATATATATATATATATATATATATATAAAGCATGAAAAGGAAACATTAACAGTAGAAAAGAAAAAAAAAAGGGTGAAAACAATGAACATTAAAAAGGCAAATTCAAAGTACAAGGCACAAAAATAAAGAAAATGTAATAAAATAAAATAAAATAAAGGAGGACAGAGAAAGATAAATAATCAGTGACAAGGTGAGACAAAGCCCTGTGGCATAAACAAAAGAACCCGAAAATGGCGGGTCAAATCATCCACTTACATTATATTATTGTTTACACTTTACACTTCTAGCTCACTTGCTCACACCTAGTCCTTTCACATTCGCCGTTCTCTCTCTCTGTCTCTTGGGTTCTCTCCGTCAGATCCAGGTCTGTTTCTGGGTCCTTGCTAAGGAGTTTTTCATTCAATTCTTGAAGTCACTTTGATTCAGGTGGTAGCGTTTATGTTATGTTTGGTTATTGAGAAATGAAAAGAGAAGAAGCATTTTTTTCTTTTTTGTCCTCGTTTTGCTTTTCTTGATGTTTCCAGATCATGATTTACTCTGCCCAGCTGAATGGTATTACTTTAGGTTCTCTCTAAGAGTAGGGTTGTTTGTCTTGTTGGGTCTTAGAGAATGAGAAGGCTAAGCAAGTTATGGCCTTTTCCCCCTTGATTGTTTTATACGTTACATTGGTATCCAAATGGGCTATTAGATTTTTGTATATAGTCGACAGTTACATATAAAAAAAGTATATGGTTGACAGCTGATTGAATGGGTGATGAGGGTAAAATGGAGTGTTAAATGGATTTTTTTATTTTCTTTATGTTGATTGTGGTTTCTGTTGTGGCAGGACGTGAAAGAACAAGAAAGAGAAAGTATAACATTGATTCGATTAGATTAGCTGTTAGTGTATTTGCGCACCTGGATTTTTGCATTTAGTTTTATATTCATTCCTGTTTGTTATTATCATTTCTTACTGTCATGAGGTTAAGCTCTTCAACAGAGCTCTTTATTCCTATAAGATGAGTTTAAATTGCCTGAGAGTGAGTGGATACTGCTTTATATTGATCTGGTTTTTGGAACCTCTAATCGGCACCTTTTCCAATTTGGGTTTACAAAATCTTACACTCGTCCTTATTTCCATTTTCTTTTTTTTTTTCTTTTCGTTTAAAATGCTAATGAAACTTGAAAACAAAAGGATGATGTTCCGAGCCTCGGATCATTTTCAGCAAAGTTTTGGAATATTTTTTTGAAGTTGGCTGTTAGAACATGCTTTCTATGACATTTCCAATCTTGTACCCTTTTCTTTATGACTCTTAACACTTTTGATATCCTGTATCAATCATAGGCAACTTTACTTTCTGATGTAAAGCTGGCTGCAGGCATATGAATGAATTTAGTTGGGACTCTTACCCCTTTCTCTTTCTTAGTGACTAAATTGATGATGTTGACTGTGCTACTGGATGCATGAATTTTGATGCAGGCTTGTTTATGGGGTGTTGTTGGGGTTTTATGATTTAGACAGGCAAAATTTGCAAACAGTTGTTTCCATGTCAACTGTTTGACGATTTATTGAAGCTGGGTGGCAAAGGGAAGCATTTCACCACTTACGGTTGAGTGTTTTCGTCTACGAATTGAAGTTTCAAAAATTGGGGGAAGATAATGGAAGAAATACAGTCTCAGTCTGATAATTACAGGTCGTCTTCATCTTCAGCGAGTAGCCCCACAAGTAGGGTGCCCTCAAGTAACTTTTTCTATTTGCGTAAACCTGGTTCACTGAGACAACCCATATCGTTTGAGGATTCACCAGAATGGGAGGATACAGATATTGACGTAAAGGTGGAGGAAGGAGGAGACTCAATTAATGTTGTGGCAACTCCAGCCTCCCCATCACTCTCGAAGCTTAATAGTGGGTCCTTGCCATCTCCACCATTACCAGAGGGTGCAGTTGTTGCAAGAAAAATGGCAGGGGCATCAGTTGCGTGGAAAGACTTGACGGTTACAATAAAAGGAAAAAGGAAGTACTCTGACAAGGTTGTTAAGAGTTCAAATGGTTATGCATTGCCAGGAACTATGACAGTAATCATGGGTCCTGCTAAATCAGGGAAATCCACTCTACTAAAGGCTATTGCAGGTTTTTAATCATGTGATCTCTTGTAATTTCAAATTGAGCATTTAATTGTGCCTTTTCCTTTCATCTTTTTTGATGTTTTGAAACTCAAATACTGTTCCCTTTTTACTTTAGGAAGATTACATCATTCAGCCAAAATGTATGGTGAAGTGTTCGTTAATGGGGCAAAATCACACATGCCTTATGGATCATATGTAAGCCCTGTACTTCACTTGCTATTGGGTTTTCATTTCTTTGGTTTGGTACTTTCATTGCATCCCTGCTGTTATTCGCTTATGTATGCTTTCAATCTTTCCCCTACAGCTACCTTTATCCTTTTTCAGTATAAAAATTCCTCTCCTGATTTTATTTGGCATATTGAGTTTAGATCTACAAGCCTAATCTAACCTGAGTGAAAGTAATCCTTGGGGAATCCTTTCCTAACTCTTTATCTTGGGCCCTCAAGCTGGAAGTATCGGCAGATCTCCCATTATAAAAGTAAAAAGTGCTTAATTATTACTTTTAGGTCCCCTTTGGATGTTGAGTTGAGTTGAGTTGAGATGAATTGAGTTCTTTATGAATGGTAGTGAGTTGAGATAGTAGAGTGAGTTTTGTGAGGCCTACCTAAGATGAGTTTAGATGTGTTTGAATATTAAGATGAGTTTAGATGTATTTATGAGAAGTTGAAAATGGTTGTGGGTCCCGCGTGTAAAGATGTGTTGAGTTGAAAAAAGTTGTGAGTCTCACGTGTAAAGAGGTTTTGAGTTGAGATGAGTTTAGTGATTTGAGAGTTGGGTGTTTGGATGTTAGATTCAATTTAAAATTAGACTGATCTCAGTTTAGTCCAAGTTCCAAACGGGGCCTTAGCTGTCCATTTCAGAATCAAGCTTTATTTTAGTGGAAGAATTAGTGATTCCATAACCGATTATGGTTGAGTGCAACAATCAAACAAAAAAAATTAATGTGTCATGTTGCTTTGGGGTTTTCACTTTATACTTTTCCTATTTGTAGGGGTTTGTTGAAAGGGAGACCACTCTGATTGGATCCCTCACTGTCCGGGAGTTTCTGTACTATTCGGCACTGCTTCAACTTCCTGGTTTCTTTTGTCAGAAAAAGAACGTAGTAGAGGATGCCATCTATGCTATGTCTCTTGGTGATTATGCAAACAAATTGATAGGTGGACACTGTTATATGAAGGGCCTTCCCAGTGGTGAAAAACGACGTGTTAGCATTGCCAGGGAACTTGTGATGAGGCCGCGTATCTTATTTATAGATGAGCCACTTTATCATCTTGATAGGTATTTTTCCTATTTCTTGATTTGTATTTTACTGGGTGTTACTGTCTTACCTGTAACTTTCTACTTTCTTCCTGTCATACTGAACCGCAATTAGATGATGCTCTACAGTTTTAGTTGGTAGGACCATATTAAACACTCTTCACAGTATATGTGTGCATAGAACTGGCTGAGTTCCCTGCATCATAAAGTTTCCAAGAAATTGCATCTGGTCTGTAAAATTAGAATGGTTATGATAGTGAGAGTCTCAATTAATGAAATTCGGCTAAAATATGTATTTGTATAGCTTTATGATAATTTGGCTTCAGGCCCGTGCTAATGTAGCAATTATATACTTCTTGTATACTTGGCTTATGTCTTTCACGCATTTTTATTATAAAAAATGGTAATCATTCCATTGGTGCCAATAATTTGATTTTCAATTCGTTGGATGTTTCCTTGTAAATCCTTGTATACTTTAGACAGATTATTGCACTCACTGTTTTCTCATAACGTTTATTCTTCCTGTTTAAAATGTTTTTGCCACTGCCGTGTTTTAGCTAAATTATATGATCTCATCTTGTTCAGTGTATCTGCACTTCTGATGATGGTTACATTGAAGAAACTTGCAAGCACAGGGTGCACTCTTATTTTTACCATTTATCAGAGCATCACAGAAGTCTTTGGCCTTTTTGACCGGATTTGTCTGCTTTCGAATGGGAATACTCTGTTTTTTGGAGAAACTTTGGCTTGCTTGCAGGTAAATTGTAATCTGTTGATGATTTTCGTACAGCTATTGAATTTATGGTTTTCGATAAAGAAATAGATAATGAAACCATCGAGCCCATCATACATGGGCCACCAAACATATAAACACCTTTCATTCCCATATATCAGAAGGGAGAAATAAGGTTCAGGAACTGATATATTTCTAGTAAATCTCAAGTCTTGTTTCTATTTTATTAGGTACTAAATGGAGCATTGTTGGCTATTATTAATTAACATGCCTTCTGCTGATGCAGCACTTCTCAAATGCTGGATTTCCTTGCCCTATTATGCAAAGTCCTTCCGATCACTTTTTACGTGCTATAAATGCTGATTTCGACAGGATCATTGCCATGTGCAAAAATTGGCAGGTAATGGAACATATGCCACAAATTTTAGCGGCTCAATTTTCTTTATTGCCTGATTGAACATATTCTCTGCATGGCCTGAATCAATATAACAGGACGACCATGGGGACTTTTCATCTGTGAACATGGATACTGCGGTTGCAATACGCACCCTTGAAGCAACATACAAATCTTCGGCAGATGCTGCTGCAGTTGAAACTATGATACTAAGACTCACGGAGAAGGTATGATTATTCTGTCTTACTTCTCATTACAGCTATCATAAATTCTGTCTGTTCTTATGTTTGCAGCTTTGGCTGTTTTTGTCATTGCTGCGAGTTACATATTACGCATATAATGTTCGGCCGTGTGGGAGTTTTAGTTCTCTCTTTAATTGTTTTAAGGCAAAAATAATCCATATAAAATGATTGGGTTATTGAGGGCAGCTTACTGTGGCATGTTATGCCATGTTTGCTGCTTGTATTACAACTGAAACCCAGTTTGGTTGATATTTAGGATGCTTAAATTGCTACTGTGGTTTGCACATGGGATGGTGGATGATGAGGATACAATCTTATCTGCGTGTACATTTGAGTGAGTTGTATATGTGGATGGCCATACATTTGCATTCTGTTCAGTGGTTATGCACCTGTTCCACCATGAAGGGAGAGGTTGGTTATCAACAAAAATGACCAAGGGACAAATCCATTTACTTGAGTGTTGTGTGCATAAATAAAATATTGGAGAGAAGGACCTTCCTTGGATAAGAAAAATGGAAATACAGACTTGAATAATTTGGGTGGCTGAGAGCTAAGATTGGAAGATCATAGTTAAATTAAGTTAAGTAGGTTCTTACAATGAGTTTTGAGTGGAGATACTAACTTATCAATAAAAAGTTGAGTGGAGATACTAATGATTTTGAAGTAACTAAACTTGGTTTAAATTTTCCCTTTCTTTAACATTGAAACATTTCCAATTCCGATGCGAGAGTTACTTCAGTCCTCCCTACCTTTTTCTTTATTGCTTTTCTGCATCAAGATGTGTCCAGTTGTTGTTTCTCTACCTTTAATAATATATTCATCGACTTGCTACACACAATTACATACACAGGAAGGTCCACTTCTCAAAAGCAAAGGCAAAGCTAGCACTGCTACTCGAATTGCAGTCCTGACTTGGAGATCATTATTAATTATGTCCAGGGAATGGAAATACTACTGGCTTCGACTTATTCTTTGTATGCTTCTTACTCTTTGTGTCGGTACGGTATTCTCTGGCTTGGGGCATTCTCTGTCTTCAGTTGTGGTGAGTTCCTTAATCTTACTCTGGGAGCAATAATTATGAAATAACGTGTATATATGTGCATGTGCGTGTGCGTGTGCAAATGAAATACTGATCTTTATTCTAGTTGAACTCCTAATGGTTTCACCAATTTTTCTGCTTATAGTTCATTCATATTCCATAACATCCTAACAAGAACCAAATTATAGATGGTTGATTTGTTGAGCCACCATACATCTTGCAACTTGGTTGGTTATCATGATTTATATAATGTGGAAAATATGTCAACGCTTGTTGTTGTAGCAGGCACTTTGCTGATCAGTTCTGACCGACCTGGTGTGCAACCTGTTTTTCTTCTTTCTCTCTCTCTCTTTCTCTCTCTCTCTCCCCAAGAAAGTCTTCTGCTTGCTACCTAGCAGGCATAGGCCTTATATAAACCCCCAAGGAATCAGATGCTATTGGGAGTACCTCACATGGAGGCTCCAAGTACCATTCTGCTTGTGAACCACCCAACTATATGGGCTGCATCAGCTTTAAGTTCTTGCAAAATCATTTCATGAACTTAATTTTCCTGCTTGTGGACATTTTGGTTTCTAACTTTCTAATATATTTATTCGTATGCACGGAAAATATTTATTGCAGACGAGAGTTGCAGCAATATTTGCATTTATATCATTCACTTCACTTCTAAGCATTGCTGGAGTACCGGCACTGATAAAAGAAGTCAAGGTAATCCTGTTCGCTATATATATCTATGTGTATGTATAAATATATATATATATATATATTCTACTTATAAAAAAATATATATATATTCTCTTCTAGGAGCTTGATAATTTTCCAAGATGTGGTTTTCCAAGATGTGGTTGCCGAGCAAGTAATAGAGCCCAACTCATACTAGCTCAAGTATACATCTGATTACTGGTTTTATGGTCTGTTAATTATACATGTCTGTAGTATCCTGTCTGACATTTGAGTTATCTGGATTAATCTCTTAACAGGCGTTCTATAACTGTGATAAAATTTATGGCTGTTTTTGTAAAGCTTTCTTCAACATATCACTGGTCACAGTATTGATGCTAATGATGCCTGAGTTTTTTTTTTTTTTTTGATAAGTAACTAATGATGCCTGAGTTTTTAACAATAAAAGTCACTGTTTTTTACCCAGAAGAGAATGTAGGGCTTATGGGACTCCCATGATCTCAACATAGTTTATAGCATAATAGGAGGCACGCCTATACAGGCATCCATGTGAATTACACTTTCGATAGTTTGTAGTTATTTCTTCTGCTTATTTCTGTTGATAATGTCCTCAGGGACATACTTCAATAATTGAATTGTTTGTTGTCCGTACCTGGATAAAAATGAATTACACTAGGGTATATCCAGCAAAAGTACCTAGACTGATGTTGATTTATTCACAAGCAATGTCACCACTTGAGTGTTAATTTTTTGTTTTCATTTAGCACTATATTTTCCCAGGTTCATATTTTTCTAAAAATTGACTAGATCAATCTGCTTGCCATTTTGCAGATATATGCGAGTGAAGAATCAAACCAGCATTCGGGTGCATTTGTCTTTTTAGTGGGGCAACTTCTCTCTAGCATCCCATTCCTGTTTCTCATCTCCATTTCATCAAGCCTTGTTTTCTACTTCCTTATAGGATTGCGGGATGAATTCAGCTTGTTAATGTACTTTGTGCTGAATTTTTTCATCTGCCTTCTAGTAAACGAAGGACTAATGCTCGTTGTTGTTACCCTATGGCAAGATATTTTCTGGAGCATCTTGACATCGTTATCTATACAAGTGAGTTCCAATTCCCAAAGAAAAAAGAATCATTAAATTTACTTTAGGTCATCATTTGTGAGTCTTTTATTTAAAATTTCCATGCTTTATATGTTTTTATTTTTTAGGCCTTATTTGTGTCCTATCTCTACACACTTCCAATTGAGAAGAGACTGACTTTATCATTTATTATTTTAGATTCATCTAAGGCTGTAAGGATAAATTGGTAATGGAGATAACCTATTATTTTGCAGTTGGTCAAATTGGATTACAAACTGACATGGTGCATGACTGTTGTAGCATTGTTTAGTGTAGGTGGCTCTAGTTGTATATGTATGAAGCATTGTTCTACATAAACAAAGTCTGAGCTCATTCACTTTGGTGCAATACAAGAATAATGATATGATCAACCATGTTTGGTTTCTGGCTATTTAATTACCTTCCATATTCTAATAGTCGAGATGAATGGCATTTCAGGTATTGATGATGCTTGCCGCGGGCTATTTCAGAATTCGAAATGCTTTGCCTGGAGCAATGTGGAAGTATCCACTATCCTATATTTCTTTCCATACATACTCTATTCAGGCAAGTACAAGGCCATTCTATTATATGCCCCACAGCAAATCAAATTGCTGGCTTTCGATTCTAAATTTCTAACTTAGGGCAAGAAACAATACTCAAAACCTCATTTTTGATTTTTTTTTTCCCCGGCAACGGCACTATTTGTTTATATTTTACCTATCAATTTTTTTTTTATATTTATATATATATATATATTTTTATTTTTTTCCGTGCTTAATGATCTTGTACTCTTTAGTTCATTTTCAATTCATTTTCGTGTTTTAGGGCCTCTTGGAGAACGAGTATCTAGGGACTGACTTTGCAGTTGGGCAGGTGAGGACCATATCTGGGTTTCAGGCCCTTCGTAGTGCATACGACATATCTTCAGACTCTAATTCCAAGTGGGAAAATTTACTAGTCTTGTTTCTTATGGTGGTTGGATATCGCATTTTCGTGTTTGTTTTACTACGTTTTTGTGTTGGGAAAAAGAAGTCCGTACTCAAAATTTTTCAATGTAATGTGGACAAGACAAATACAAGATGAATGAAAGTAATACTGTAAGCACATTTGCTTAGCTTGTGCAATTAAGTCTATGAAAATCTGTGATGAATGATAAAAATGCATGAGATTCATGTTTTGAAGCTTTTGCTGCTCAAGTGTCTACCATTATTATTAAGATTCGGTCTTCGAGATTGTCTGGCTTGGTGTGTCATGCATTATTCAATCATATATATCCTGGGTAGTTGGAGACTCTAAATTACTGTTGAACGTGCATGGGGACTGAGCTACAGATGTGTCTGGGTTCTGGGATTACTGTTGAAAGCGCAT
Organism: Juglans microcarpa x Juglans regia; assembly: GCF_004785595.1. Taxonomy (NCBI): domain Eukaryota; kingdom Viridiplantae; phylum Streptophyta; class Magnoliopsida; order Fagales; family Juglandaceae; genus Juglans; species Juglans microcarpa x Juglans regia. The sequence goes on from NC_054606.1 coordinate 13,796,946, forward strand.
GCTGATTGCAGATTTTTTGTAAGTTCACATGGTTGGGTTCTAGCCTTTAGATCTTTGATGAAGGAGTCCATATTCTGCTCTGATGAACCATTTGCAGTCGTTGCATTTTCCAATTTCTCCCTCACCTGCCCAATTGCTTTCATGTACTCATCCCTTGCTTTTCCACTCATCAAACGGTTAATATTCTCTGAGACTTCCTCCTTAGTGATCGGCATTCTATTGCTTAAGTTGCTCCCTATCTTCCAATCGTCGACCACTAGTTTGCGATTGGTGAATTGATCGGTAAGCAACGGGAAACATAATAGTGGTGTTTTACACCATATACTTTCTAATATTGAGTTCCACCCACAATGGGTTAGGAATCCTCCGATCGCCGGGTTGGTCAACACCGCATGCTGACTGCACCAAGGTATGATCATCGCACGGTTGCCGACCTCCTCGTCATATCCGACTGGCAGTGGATTGACACAATCGGAACTCACAATATCGGCCCGGAGAATCCAAACAAAGTAGACTTTGCTAAGTGAAAGCCCATTAGCAATTTCTACTAGGTCTCTATGAGTAACATGGGCGTAGCTACCAAATGAGACATACAAGACCGAGCCTTTCGGCCTGTTGTTGAGCCATTGGGTGCAATCCGACTCAGACCAAAGGCTCGTAGACACAATGCTCTTCTGGAAACCAGATGGGAAAATGGGACCAATAGCGTAGAATGGCATTTGGGCTTGTAAAGCTGATATGGTCTCGAATTCAAGCTCTTCCACAGTGTTGCATAGAACAAAATCCGCACCTCTAGCATCCTGAAACGCCTTGAAAACTATCTGATGGCACACCGATGATGTGTCGGTCTCTTGAAGATACGACATCATGTCCTTTGGTTCTATAGATTGGACGCCTGGTATGTAGTCTATGGCGTCTGTGCGAATATCTGATATATGATAGAAGTTGAATACAGATGTGTTGGTGTAAAAACAATGGTATGTGTAAAAAGCTTAGCAAAGCCATTTATACGAACAACCCATTTTGAGAGAAAAAGGACGAGCAAATGAAACATATGGGCATAGCTAGCTAGTTACCATGAGAACCAAAATGACCATTCTCTTGAAGAAGATCCAGATGATAATACAACGTAAACACCAAAGCAGGCTCTGTCCAGAAGGAAATATAAGACAGCCCAAACTTCTTGGCTATAATTGACGGCCACACGAAGAACGTATCCGCAATCAAACAACAAACTCGTGGCTGTGCAGATCTCACAATTTTGCCCACCATCTCGTCTACATGTGCCGAGAAGACGTGCAACAAGGCAGCCATGAACTGGTCGTGGTTGAGCGAGCGGTCGAACTCCACAGGGAGGCCGTCGGACACGGTAGTGTAGCGTATGTCAAGGCCGGATTCGTGGACGCCAGAGAAAATGTCGTCACCGGTGTTGTTGGTTTGTGCTTTGGAGGTCTGGTGGTGGATGGAGTGCGTGTTGATGAAGGTGATGGTGAAGCCTCGGGATGCTAGCTTTATGGCTAGGTGGACGGATGGGATCACGTGGCCTTGAAGTGGGTAGGGAATGAATATGGCATGAGGTTTTTGATTTACTTCGGAGTTTGCCATTGTTGCAGAGAGAGAGAGAGAGAGAGAGAGAGAGAGAGAGAGAGAGAGAGAGAGATTTCGATGTCGAGGAATACTGTGTATATGTGAAATCCTGAAGTGTAACTGATTTGACGCAGAGTAAATGAACTAGAATGGCGGAATGCGACTCGTTTATGAAGGAGATGTGTGGACATTATGATCAGTAAGAAGTCACTACGTCTTATAGAACACCAAAATACAACAACTTTGGCTGGTATTAGAGCACTGGCGTGTAGGTAAATGTAAATGCAAATAAAGATTTAGCGAACAATTTTATTAAATTGTCTACATTGAAAGAGGTTGGCACATAATAATTTAATTATTAATTAACATATTATCAGTATAATTGCAAAATATGAAAAAAGAATTAAGAAAAATATTATTATTATTATTATTAAATTAATAATATTTTATTATTATTTTGACTAACTGATAAATAATCTAACGTGAGAATCTCTCTTGAATGGAATAGACAAAGGTAAAACATATGATTTTAGCCAAATTTCACTTTTATCTTTGCTTATACCAATGCTAATGCTCTTCAACCAGTTACATATGTTAGAAAAGCAGCTCTGCATTATACAACAACAACCCATTTTACGACAATGATACATTTAGGTTTTATTTGGATACAGACATGCTTCTATTTTATCTCAATATCCAAATATCACAAATGCAAGTACTTTTTAATTTTTATTTTTTAACTTTTTTATCTAATCATACAACTTTCACAAACTTTTGAACAAAATACAAAAAAAATAATTCAATTTTTTTTAATTATATAATATTTTAACTTTATAATATTTTTATTCATTTTTTTCTTCTTCCTTTCCCAAAACCCCATAAAACATTTTAATTTAAACAATTTCTAAGTGCATATTTGGGATTGCCGTGGGAATTATAGCTTATGCTTTAGAGCTTATAACTTATAGCTTAAGTAATAAGTTCTACTATTGAAAAATTATTTACTATTTAATAATCATATATTCAAAACACTTTCTAACAAGTTATATTTGTTTGAAAATATTAAAAAAGTGCATTATGAAATAGAAATGAAGATCATTTGATTTTTTAAAGAATATGACTATATATCCTTAGAAGTTTGAAAATTGTAATTATTTGAAAGTTGTATGAGTGTTTTTGTCAATTAACAGTCTTTTTAAAATTTGAACTATTTCCAGATTATCTAAAAAAATACGTTTGAGGAAAAGCAAAATTCTGCTTTTTTAAAAGTACTTTTTAGTGTATTTGAAATTAAAAAATATTTTAATATGTAACACCTAAACAACCTAATTTTTCTGTTAAAAAGCTTTTAAAGCTATTTAAGCACTTTTTTAAAACTCTTAACACAACCCCAAACAAATCCTAACTCTTGCAAACTCAACTCAAATATCTCACTACTACTCACAAATATATCAATTTATTTCATCTCAAATTACTATTTAAACCAGATCTTAATGTATCAATAAATATACTTTTCTTTAAAAAAAACTTACGTGGATTACAACTAGTTATATTTGTATTCTGCACTCATCATAAGAGTTTTGCTACCGAACGACCAGGGCAGCCCAGGGGCACACGTGATTTGGTGTCCTCTTTCATTATATTTTGAGTAATGTTAGGTGTGGAGCAACACAATACCATAGCCTATAGTTGGGCCCAGTCCACCACTAGGGACAAGAAGAAAAACAAGAAAGAGACAATGAGAGACATGAGAGCATACAAGTGTCAAGGTCAGAGGGGTCAAAGGGAAAATAGGAAGAGAATGAAAGCTGACACACGCAAGGGAGACCGGTCACCTCATGGCAGGCTGGCATGTGCAGTGAAGGGTTAGACACGCAACTACCAACAGTTACAGGAAGAGGATCGTATAAAAGGGGATGTCCAGACAACTTCAAAGCATGCTTGATTAGATCATCTTCTTCTTCAGTAAACCTCTTGAGGAAGATGGCATCTCCAACGGGAAGAGCTCCAACCTTCTTTGTACAATGAGATATGAGGGACTATAAGACTGTAAACAAATATATTGTAGTAGAAACTCCCTTCCCTAAACCCCGTTGACGTAGACCAATTGTCGAACCACACAAATCTTGGTATCCATCTCTCTTTACTTTCTCTTCACTTATTTTCTATTCATTGCTATGGACGTATGCATTGCCACCGTACAGTAGTACCAGAACACTGTCGGGGACTCCAAACAACACCGATCGAGGCCCAGTCAACTCAATGGGCCGGGAATGAATTTTTCTCTCCCTTCAGCCTGTTGTGCAATTTTTACAACATCAACAGTGCCGTCTGTGGGATTCGTTTCACTTTGTACGCCGGAGGTGGTAGGACGATTTTTCAATGCACTGAATAAATTTTGAATGATGAATGGAACTCCTTCTAGAAATGTATTCTTAGCTTTTTGAATTTTTACTTTTACAAAAAATGTTGCTGTAGAAAATGGGTGAGTAAATCTTTCCTCACCTAGGTGACGAACCGAGCTCCTCACCTTTGCACTCAGTTCACTCTAATGAACTCTGCAAAGAGTAAGCCCAAGGTAAGGATCAATTGCCTAAAAGTCACACTGCCCTTTCCAGTGGGCGAACACTGTGCACTTAAAGTGCACAGTAACACACAAGCATTGCACCTCACAGGCACAGTACTTGGATAGGCACTGTGCACATAAGTGCATAGTGCCATGCACGTTCGACATACATGCATGCACGATCACTGTGCATTCACAATGCAAGGGGCACGACAAGGGGCACCCAGCACCGCGAGCCCAATTGACCCGCAAGTGATCACCACCAAGATCACTGGCGGTTTTTGGCTCCACAGTCATAGCCCCAGTCATGGGGTGGAATAGTGCGCCCCGTGCACACTGAGGTCATGGCAACTTTCAGCTGCGACACAGTAGGAGAGAGCGTCGTGGCCCACCATGTGGTTCACCGGCGTCTTTCGCCTCCATCGGTACGTCGCCAACCCACCCTAGTGGACTCTATTGGGATAGCCACATGTGCAAACTCGCATGTGGTGGAAACCACGAAGCCCAGCTTTGCTGTCGCATGGCTAGGCTACCTCCAACCACCCAGCGGACCACCGATGCAGTCTACTGCCCATGAGGTTGTTGCCGACCACCCTAGCTGGCAGGCGGCTATTGTTGGCCACGCATGTCGTGCACCAACGTGCACGGCGAGCTCACGGCAGCTCCATGTCTCCGCCGTCGGTCACTACCTAATCAGCGTAATATTCTACCGACGTGAAGGTTGTTGCTGATTGCCCCAGCCAACCAAAGGTAGTCGTTAGCCGCCCATGCACTGCACGCAACGTGCGCCAATCCATAGGGCGAACTCATGGCGCTGCTGTGAACATTGTCTCCATGCTGGCGATCACCACCTAAACCACCGACATCTTCAGCCACCCTCGAGGTGGTCCCACTGCAACAAGCAAAGGTGGCCCACGGCCATACAGGTCCCGTGCGCGAAACTACACCACACAGGGTCCTACTCTGCTCATGGCCTTCCACGGCCACCCCTTAGAGGGCAACGCCTCCACCTCAGCACGGGAGAGACCTGCACCAAGCTCTCCTCAGCACGGCAATCGAACACACTTGGTTGGGCTCGAACAGTCTGTACTTCCATGAGACTCGGATGCCATTGATTCGGCTCAGACAGTGCCCACTTGCAGGCCCCGCTCTGCTCTGCTCTATTGCTTTGTTGCGCTGCTACATTGCTCTGCTCTGCTCCGCTGCTCTACACTACTCCTCTGCTTAGGGCTCTCCCAACCGGCTCCACCAAAGAGTTCTCCCTAGAGGACTCTCCCAGAGGGCTCCACCAGAGAGCTCTCAGTAGAGGGCTCACTCTAGAGGGCTCTCCCGACAAGCTCACTCGGTAGGCTTTCCCTAGCAGACTCACCCGGCAGACTCTTCCAACAGGTAAGCACGGACTCCCCCCAACTAACAATAGCTCCCGGTTTATCTCTCTTAACTTATGTGAATTTTGTTTCTATTAACAAAGTTATTTCCTATGGCTCGGAATGATAAATGCCGGCAATATGGGCTACTCGGGTGTCCCAATGCGGCTCCATCGGAACAAATCGACGGGCACTAATGCCAGTCTTCTCGACAAGGACAAGCATTTTCGTCATACAAACCCAGTCTCTTGGTTGGCCATGATGCATTGGCAAAGGATCAGAGCCTTGAACTCTGTCCGAATAACAGCCAGTCGGAACACAAGTCCCTTGACTTGCCGACCTTCGTGCCAGGTTGCTGCCTGCGATGCATTGGCTAATGATCAGAGCCCTCGAGCTTTGCCTTAAACAACGGCCAATAGAAGCACAAGCCAGTCCCTTGGCTGGACTTGCCGACCTTCGTGGGGTACAAGCTCAGTCCCTTGATTGGGCACGACGCATTAGCTAAGGACTAGAGCCCCGAGCTCTGCCCGAATAACAGTCAGTCGGAACACAAGTCCTTTGACTTGCCGACTTTCGTGCCAAGTTGCTGCTTGCGATGCATAGGCTAAAGATCAGAGCCCTCAACCTCTGCTTTAAACAACTGCTAGTCGGAACACAAGCCAGTCCCTTGGCTGGACTTGCCAACCTTCGCGGGGTACAAGCTCAGTCTCTTGATTGGTCACGATGCATTGGCTAAGGAGTAGAGGCCTAAGCTCTGCCTGAATAAAAGCCAGTCGGAATACAAGTCCTTTGACTTGCAGACCTTCGTGCCAGGTTACTGCTTGCGATGCATTGGCTAAGGATCATGCCTTAAACAATGGCCAGTCGAAACACAACCGAGTCCCTTGGCTGGACTTGTCGACCTTCAAGGGGTACAAGCTCAGTTTCTTGACTGGCCACGATGCATTAGTTAAGGACCAAAGCCTCGAGCTCTGCTCTAATAATAACTAGTCGGATCACAAGTTCCTTGACTTGCCGACCTTCATACCAGGTTGCTGCCTGCAATGCATTGGCTAAGGATCAAGGCCCTTGAGCTCTGCCTTAAATAAAAGGCCAGTTGGAACACAAACCAGTCCCTTGGCTGGACCTGCCAACCTTCGCGAGGTACAAACCCAGTCTCTTGATTGGCCACAATGCATTGGCTAAAGACCAGAGCCTTGAGCTTTGCCTGAATAACAGTAAGTCGGAACACAAGTCCCTTGACTTACTGACCTTCATGCCAGGTTGCTGTTTGCGATGCATGGATCAGAGCCCTTGAGCTCTGCCTTAAACAATAGCCAGTCGGAACACAACCTAGTCCCTTAGCTGGACTTGTCGACCTTCGTGGGGTACAAGCCTAGTCCTTCGATTGGCCTCGACGCATTAGCTAAAGGCCAGAGCCCCAAGCTCCACCCAAACAAGAGCCAGTTGGAACACAAGTCCCTTGACTTGCCGACTTTTGTGCCTTCTAGCCACTTTGCGTGAGTTACTTCACAAACTCCAAACAATAAAACGAAAATAAAGGCACCGAACGAACATACACTTTCTGACAACGATAAACATTCAAACAACCCACCACCAAACTAAACATCATACGCGGTCGAGCCAGCCTCCCGCCACATCTGAGTTTCGCGCTCGCAACTTATGCGGTCTAGCTAGCCTCCCGCCACATTCGAGCTCTGCGCTCGTAGCATAAGCAGTCAAGCCAGTCTCCTACCACATCCGAGCTCCGCGCTCACAGCTTAAGCAGTCCAACCAGTCTTCCTTCACATATGAGCTCCCACTCACAGCATAGGCGGTCGAGTCAGCCTCCCACCACATCCGAGCTCCGCACTCGTAACTTACGTGGACGAGCCAGCCTCCCTTCACATCGGAGCTCTTCACTCGCATCATACACGGTCAAATACACCCCCCACCTAAATTAATCCCTGGAGGCATTTATTACTTAAACCAGATTATTTTGTTTTCTTGTCAACAACGTTTGTGGTGTATTTTATCTTAAAGATTCTCAACGACTTTTTGTTAAAACAAGTTGCCCTTAAGAATCACAGGCTTCTGTGGAGGGACAAAATACCATAGCCCATAGTTGGGTCTAGCCCACCACTAGGGACAAGAAGACAAACAAAAAAGAGACAAGGAGGGACATGAGAGCATACAAGTGTCAGAGGGGTCAGAGGGAAAGTAGGAAGAGAAGGGAAGCTGACATGCAAGGGAGACCAGTCACCTCATGGCAGGCTGGCATGTGTAGTGAATGGTCAGACACGCAACTACCAATAGTTGCAGGACGAGGATCGTATAAAAGGGGATTCTAGACAACTTCAACGCGGGCTGGATCAGATCAATTTCTTCTTCAACAAACCTCTTGAGAAAGATAGCATCTCCAACAGGAAGAGCTTCAAGCTTCTTTGTATAGTGAGATATGAGGGATCAGAAGACTGTAAAAAAAAAAAATATTATAATGGAAACTCCCCTCTCTAAACCCCGTGGACGTAGGCCAATTGCCGAACCAGGTAAATCTTAATGTCCACCTCTCTTTACTTTCTATGCATTTATTTTTCATTTACCGTCATAGATGTACACATCACCACTGTACAGCCGCACCGGAACACTGCTGGGGACTCCAAACAACACCGATCGAGGCTCAGTCAACTCAGTGGGCCTTGAATGAATCTTTCTTTCCCTTCGGCTTGTGTGATTTTTACAGGCATTAACATTAGGTACAAGTCTCAAATAAATAAGTTTCACGTAAGTCTTTTGTAAAAAAAATACTAAATATTTAGAAAAATGCTACTCATCATCTTTTTTATTATCATCCTCTCATTCAATGTTTGAAATTTCGTACCATACCGGCTGGTACGGCTGAAATTTTTCGTTTCGGCCGTCCGGTCGGTAGAGGTACAATACCTGTTCCGTACCGGCAAAAATACCGGTTGGTACTGGCCTCAATTTCGGTCTATACCGGCCTATATTTCAGCCGGTACCGACCGATATTTCGGCCTGTGTGTTTTTTTTTTAATATTTTCAAACTACAAACTTATTTTTTAACCCCCAATTCAGACTAGACTATTTATAATTTATATATATGTATTTATATATAATTTATTTATACATAGACTATTATTTTGGAATATAATTTTTATATATATTTATATATATAATTTATTTATATATCGACTATCCCGAAACGTCATCTCGAAACGCTATCCCGAAACGGTACCGGTACCGAAATATTTCGTTCCAATGCCTTGATCGGTATGGCGTCCGGTATGGTATTCAAAACATTGCTCTCATTATCACATGATGTAGTATTAAATGATTAGAGACTATTTATTATATTTCATTTTTTAGCCTATTATTTAATACCACATAAAGGAATGTTGAGATGATGATAATAAAAATATGATAACTAGATTTTTTTTTTCAAATATTAATAAGTTTTTTTACACTTTTAGAGATGTGGTCCACTTTTACAAAAGAATTATGCGAGATTTGTACAAATCATTCATCTTAATCTTTTTTCTCTGACTTATCGTACACAAATCCCAATGTTGATTTTTCTGTTTTCCTTTATGAATTTTTAAAATAAAAAATAAAATAATTTTAAAATAAAACTAACCCACTCCATCGTAAAAAATAAGGACTCTTTCATCTTCCATTTTTTTCTCTCAGTCTGCCTCATTTGTTGTCATAATTTTTCTCAATTCATTTCATTTTATCTGATCATTATAACTTTTCTCAAAAAATAAAGTACATTCACTTGACAATTTGCCCCAAAAAGAAATAAATTTAATTACTCACTCAGCCGGCCACTTGAAACAAAAGAGTAGGTGACGAACTTGAAAGTGAAACAAAACTCTCGAAAAATTCAAACTCAGGGTATGAAAAGAAACTAACGTCTAGGTATATTTGTTTTCACAATCTATCTCAACTCACTTTATCTAATTATTATAACTTTCTCAAATTTCTATACAAAATAAAATAAATAATTCAATTTTTTTAAAATTTTAAACAAAAATATTAAAAAAATATATTATAATAATATTTTATTCAACTTTTAATTTTAATTTCAACTCATCTCATCTCATACCATCTCATCTGAAAACAAACGAGGCCAAAATGGAAAATTCAAGCGGTTATGTGAAAATCTTCGTAAGCTACTGTTTCGATTTTCATCCACCGCCATTCAAAACACAGCAGTAGGTGTGTTGAAGATTTGTTTACCGATCTAAAATATTTATATTTTGAAATTGAGAATGTTCTCTTTTAATTTTTCTAATGGTTTAAGAGGAAAAAAAATCTAAATTTAAAATCTGATCAAAGTATAATAGCTCAATAGAACGTTAAGACCAGAGTGATTACGTAGGTCATTTTACAACAATCATAAATCCCATTGCCGAAAATTGGAATTTAACAAATCTCAAGAGAAATACAAACACAGCAAATGCTAGAGGTGAAAAAAAAATTGGTGAACTGGTAAACTGGACTGGATTGGACCGAACCGGTGGGTTTAGTCCGGTACTGAGTTCAGTTCAATTTGACACTAGTTTCATTTTTTTCAAAACCGTTCAAAATCGATCTGATTTTTTTTTCTAATACCGGACCGGACCGGTTCATATATATATTTATATATATATATATATATTCGGCAAACTTTAGGAATTTTTTTGTAAGAGGGGAAAACTGATCAAAGGAGATGCCAAGAACATTTTTGCTTGAAAAATGTGCAAGTCTGTAAGCTCTGCCTTTTAGAATAATTTTCAAAATTTATGCTCTTTCTTTCAAAAATATCACTTGATCTCATTTTTTACTTTGAACCGGACGTGGGGCTATCACACCGGGCCATTCCTTATAGTTTTTCTTTAATTAAACTTGCCAAGTCTCAACAAGTGTGTGTTTTATAGCGAGTAATGTTACTAATAATTATTTTAATAATCAGAATATTAAACGATTGTAAAATTATTTGTTATATTTCATTTGCTTAAGGGTTGTTTTATTTGTATATCGAAGATAGTTAGATAAGAATGTAGCACTTAATTTTGCTTCAAAATGTACAGACTCAACACATCACAATGTTACAACTTTGATAATTTTTCTCAACACATTGTAACACAATTTATTGCTCAAACAATGTCTCTACGGATTAATTACAGTTCACTAAGCTCTGAGAACTCTCGAGTATCTCTTGTTCGAGAAGTGACAACATGCAGAAAGTGCACTTTAAACTATAAATAAAGAATAATGCTAAACAGACAGTATTTAACAAAAAAAAATAGACCAAAATAATTATAAATGTATGTTAAATGCATGTATGGGAAGGAAAGACATTTGTACATGAACATCTCATACAAAAGGGCATAACAAGATTCGTCATCTTGTTTTTTCGCCACTTCCAATTTTAGACACATTTTCTAATAGATCTACTTCAATTATATTATTACCATATGATTTTGAGCGAAATATTTCTCGGTTTGGTTTGTTACTCATTTGTACAACTTGTTATGTTAACAACATTCAATAAAAATAAATAAATTTTTAAAATTTAAATATTTTGTTAGTTATCTAAAACACGGCAAGTATTTTATAGATTTGAGAACAAAATTTTTTTTATTAGAAATACTAGATCAGAATACACAGCGGAAGTGATATTACGTCGTCGGGAATATCTTGGATCTAGTACAGTTCTTCCATAGATTTTTCTTCATCGTTGTTCATTCAAAATCTTCACATATCAATGTGCTACGTGGTAAAACCAGAGCAACACTTACATATTCCACAACCTAAATATCGGGACTAGAGAGAACAATATTGTGAGAGAGATTTTCACTTTTATGTTACTAGTGTCTCATTTAAAGGGAGAAGGGGGTTATGTTAATAGCTCCTCTAAGTGTAAGCCTCGGCTGGCCACTTCATTACATCATAACCCCAAGAGAAGGGAAAGGGTGCTCACTATGGACTCCCCTTTATACATCTCTCATATGCACATAATGGACTAGACTCCAGGTCTACATCTCTCAATATGTTCTCAATTTTATTCATATTGGCAAATAGACTATGCGACCATCAAACACACTTGTAAAAGAAAAATGAGAGCACTATACCAAATCTCTTCGAGAGAAAACCAGCATAGCAACATCTCCAAAAGTGTCTCGTTATACCCTGACTCATTTGGTCACATCAGATTAAGCATTTCTAATACCTCTCGAGTTCAAATGACTCAGAGCAATGCTCAATCTCTATAAACATGATATATTTACAGCTATGTCCCAACTTCCAAGAAGCAACATAACTTGCTGACAATAAGTACACACTAATATTGATGTATTTACCAAATAGTCTTCCTTTCACCCCATATCATTCAGTCTTAGTTCAGTCGCTTTTCTAACAATATCTCTTTAGACTGCATCATTCATGGTCATAGACAACATACCAAAGTAGCAGACACTAAAACATTAACATCGTGACATAGTCAAAGGTCTCCTAAGGGCATAAATAAATTAAGGTCATCAATTATGACCTACAGGACTCACATGGTGAGGAAACAGTGATCCATTCACTCGTCTCTACTGTTGGTCCTAAAAGCACCTGTAGTATCAAATACATGTTACGGTAGAGTTCTCTTTCCAAAAAGAGCGTATAAAAATCTTAGTTTAGTCGCTATCTCAGTACCTAACCCAAGTCCCTCCATTTACTCGCTATCCGAAGCACCAAAGAGGATCTCGCATCTGGCTAAACCACAAGTTACATGGATTGTGGGTAACCATGCACGATCCTCTTAAATATGATGGACCACATATTAGCTCCAACTAAAGATATATATCTTTTGTGTCTACAACTTATCTCTATCTAGGCAAGTATTAAGTGATACATTGTCTCATCTTTGCTTACTACCCATTTGTAGCACCAAAGGCGATTGCTTGTATGAGTGAGCCGATTTATGCTTATCAACATACATTTTTCACCAAAACTTCCAAATATATGTGAATGTGTGTGCTCACTAAATGCTTCCAGTTGTGCCACATAATCATAGAACACATCACTATCATATGCATGACGAGCAATACCATGAGGGAGAGAAATCACATGGTCAACTACAAATAATTAAACCACAACTCTCAAGTGATGTTTTTAGGACCATTTCTCTCGTGTAGTAACTTTTCAAAACATATGTCTACCAAGAGACTCTGCTTTTTATATATAAAAGATCTTTCCACAACCATGAAGTCAGCGATTCATCGCGAATCTCACTTTGGATCAAACTCTCAATATAAATCTTAGATTTTAGTTAGTAAGTCTAACTGCGACTTTTTAAGAATCTACAAGGTGACTACAAATATCATCAAGCAAACTTAATTTGCGATTTCAAAGTTTCATATGAATCTCTTGTACTTAATAACATCATGTGAGAAAACCAACATTTATTTTTTGTGCCCTTAGAACAATCACAATAGTCTAGACATTACTCTTAATGACTTGTCCAAATTTCATCACAAACTCACTTAATCAAATAAACAATATTTACCCTCTAACGAAATCTCAATATCTAATTTCTTTGAGCAAACCATAATGGAAACACTAAATAATATATGCAAATATAGATTTTTTTGGTATTCACCATCTCATTAATTATCAATGAATTTTGAACATGAGCTTCTAGGAATTGTTTTTCTTGTAAACAGTCTCACAAGACATGAAGTCTGAACTACTTTTCACAAACTCATATCCAATACTACCTCGTAGTATGGAAAGTCACTCGTTAGGTGACAAATAATAATCTAAGATAATCAAATCGTCATCAGCAATTCTCTTAAGAACACACTTTTCTATGACTGTCAACAGTGTTTAAAGAACCCATTTAATTTAATAGGTCATTAATAATAACGATTAAGTACATTGGGTACCTTTGAATAGATAGTTCGTTTAGGCCGAATGTAAACAATACTAGCAACATTCTAAACTTTTTGTACCAAAACAGTACAAGCATCAATTATGAGCTCCAAGTACTTCATGCCTAAATATAACAAAAGTTAACCATCTAATTCTCTTACAAGAATCAACTATTTAACTCCTTCAACAAAAGTTCCAACAAATATGCGACCAATGGTTATCTAAAGGCAACTTAAGTAGTGCCCAGAGATGGACTTATACTTCTATCAACTCCATTTTTTTTTTCTTTATCAATCAAATCACACTCATAGACAAGAGAGTTCACACAACTCATGATTCTGATTCCCTTGAATATTTTATTGTTAATTCTGAGTTTGATACTACGAATAATTCATCTGTTATTGTTGATATTTGTGTTATGTTTTATGAATCTCAGGATTATGACCCACATATTTGGCAACCGAAATTTGAGGAGTTGTCTAAGAAAAGTGAAACACAGATTCCTTCAAGCATGGATAGTCCCAAATTGGAATTGAAGCTACTGCCCTCAGGTCTTAAGCATGCATTTCTCGACCGTGGTGACATTTTTCCTGTTAGTATTTCTTCGAAATTGGATGCTGGTAAGCTTATGAAATTTCAATTGATCGAGTTGGAGGAGCTGATAAATAATGCTTATGAGAACTCTAAAATTTATAAGGCTAAAATGAAAGCATTTCATGATAAAAATATTGGAAGTTTTTGAATCATTTTCATTTTCTTTTTCATATTGTTTCAAACCCAAGTCACGTTACAACATTTTGTATTAACCATTCTGATCCTAAGTAAACTTTTAGAAAGAGTGGTGGAAGTCTTATTTGTTAGTGTTCCTATCATAATATCAATGTTTGCTTGTTGTTTGTACATAATTGCCTAATTCCCTATGAGAGTGTGTGTATACCTATTGTCAACTCCATAGAGAGAATCCTCACACGAAACAATTTTATACCTGTGAGTTATGGAGTTGAACTTTTTGCTTGAGATGTTCTTGACGTTGCATGTGTCAAGGCTCCTGGTTAGATGGATGTAGTTTGGAACACACACATGCTCTGTGGATTGCTATAGGTGGATTGTTTGTGATAGAGTTCTTGAATTCCTAAGATTGCTTTGATATGTAAATCTAGAAAGTGTGACTTGGTGGTCTTTATGTGTGATTGATTTTCTTTGGTTTCTTTCTTTGTTTTAGCATGAAAATTGTTAGGGACTAGCAATAAGCAAGCAAAGGGGATGTGATGAGTGTACGAAAGTACACTCTAAATACTCTATTATTGGACTAAAATGCTAAAATGTGAATAGAAATCATAGGAATTATTGCGTATTCTTGAATTGAGTTTCTATTTACTTTGGGATACTTCAGAGCAGATTTTTATGTTTAATTTCAGAGTGTATAAAAGAGTAAGTCCAAACCCAGTCAAATTCAGAGGACTTTCAAGTGGGCAAGACGTTGGAATAACCTAAGAACTTTCAATGAGTGTAGGACTTTTCAAATAAGGATAATGATGGGGTTTGAGAGTATATGACCTTGGTCAATTATAGAACCAAAATAAATAAAAAAAAGCCAAAAATGGATTTGAGGTTTCAAATAATACTCACAATATATCCAAACCTAGTAAAAAAAAAAGATTCACTTCTGATAAAGCTACTCCAAATGAATGGGTGTGAGACGAGTGATAATTAAACGGTGATAAGAATTTTGTGAGAGGTAAAGCTACAGAAGAATTAAAAAAAAATAGTCCATAGGATTGAGCCTGGTGTTAGCCAAGGGCTTTGGTACCATATGAAATCATCACTTTTTCCAAAAACTTAAGTTGATAGGAAGATGTAAATTTTATACTCCCCTCAATAAATGGGCATAACAAGTGGAATATTTAATTAAATGGAGTAAAGTATAGAGTTAAGATTCGAACACAAGATACCATGATAGAAAATATAAAATATAATATAAATTGAGATAGAGAAGAGAGAATGAGGGAGATAGACTTTGAAGACTACATCTTTCTTGTTCTTAATTCTTACTGAATACAATGCATAGATTCATATTTATAGGAAAATTAGATTGAGATAAGGTAAGGTAAATATCTTAATTATTATAAAAATAAAATAAAGATTATATTAAATCAAATAATATAAATTGATTTGATATTATCTCCAACAAGTTCGAACTTGTTCGCGAGCTGCTTCATTCATATAAACTAGACTATTTATATTGTATTTTATAAATTTTTCTAAAATTCTTGACAAACAAATTTTTTCCTTTTGCTAACATCTTTATAAATGTTGCATATACGTAAATTAATAATTAGATTCCTAAAGATTCAAGTAATATGTTTAGTATTATGAACATGATATACTCTAATCTATTTGAATATTTTAAATATTCTAATTATACATGTAAAGAGAATATTATAAGTATCGATCAGCTATTCAAACTTATACGAGTTTTCACGAGTCGAGAAAAGTTTTGTATGAGATGTGTAATTGAGTAATCGATCTTAATTTTGTATCCTTAAACAACTTGTTTAATAAACGAATTGAGTTGAACTCGTGTGGCTTATCAAATAGTCTTGTTTATTTACAGCCCTAGTTGGCACAAACGTTTCACAAATATTTAAAGTTTCGAGTTAGGATGATTTTTAGTCTAACATTCTCTCGTAATTAAGAGAACTTTCACTTTTTAAGAATTATGAGATATTTGTATCCTTTATTAATATTTAATGGTAAAATAGTCTCTAAAAAGTTTTTTATAAATTATTAAGATTTTTTAAGGAGTGTATTATGAGTATTGAAAAACTATACCGAATATAATTTTGTAGAGAAATGATTTATATAAGTCCAAAATAAACAAGCCTCATGCAAGCCCTTGTAAAAAAGTGGACTTCAACTTAAAAAATTGTAAAAAAACTATTCTTTATCAGTGAAACCCACTTTTTTAAAAAAGGTTTGTTTAAGACTTATCTATTTGGACTTGTACCTAGCATTACTCAAAGTAAAATGCCTTATGATAGTAATTAGTCCGTAATTAATTTGACACAAATCTAATTGTTAATTGGGTCAATTCGTGTGTCTCGTGCGAGTCCATTTATTTGAAACTCCATTCTTATGAAATGCAATTGAGTAATGTTAGGCATAAGTTTCAAATAGACAAACTCCATACAAGGCCTATATTCGGGACTTGTTCTATACACCTCCAACCATACTTGTAACCTGCAACAAAGAAGATGGCGGCACATTGTGCCCAGAGGACCTCCAATGCCTAAGTTAGGAAAGGGATAATGAACTGTATTATGAATGAATGTTATGCATTACCTTTGGGATTTATTTATAAGCTCATGAATTCGATGATGAATATTAGGAACAGACTAACCGCCAAGCTGATCCATTAGATGGCCACCGTTTGCTGAAGCACAAAGAGACGAAATTAATTTACGCGGCCGCCGTTTGTGTTATTTTTCTCTTGAGATTTTTGTTGTCCATTATATTTATGGGTAACTAAATTCTCAAGTAGGGCTAGGGATGATGAACTTGCACATTAGATTATATTCTTAATTTATTTTTAATTTATGTATTTGATTTTCAATTACTAAAACTATTTTTTGTTTTATCATTCTCAATTCATTGTTGATGTTTTCTTCTCCGAATAATCATAGAATTTATTCTGTTTATAGATTCAGTCATGCTTTTTCTATTGAATGGATTAAGTCTTTGATTATGTTTGGATGAATTATTTATCTATATTGATTTAATTCTTTGCTGTAATATTGCTCTCTGAGTATATTGTTGTCGTTGAATTTTCTCAATAGTGATAATAATTTACGTATTTTAAAAATGGTGAATGATTTTTCAAGGGGTTACATTTGGTTTAATTTTGGCTTATAAATCTATACCTTTCGATTGTGAATTGAGTTCCCAATTGAGTTATTCAATGAATTAAGAATAATTAAAATACCAGATTTATGCAAGGGATTCCCGACGCTTTATTGTTTGTCAAATTTGAGAACTTTTTTCGGTAATCACTTTGCTTCACTTTAATTTACATTTAAAATTAATCTTTGTTCTCCATTAATCATTTAATATTTTTCTTTAATTTCTTTGTTCCTTCTGCTATTCTTTTAATTTGTCTCTATATGGAATCGACACATCAAAATTGTGCTACAACTACCGTGTTATTCTTTGTACATAATCAAATTTTGGTGCCGTTGCCGGGGAGACGGTAGAAGAATTGCTAAATAGTTTTTTTCTTTTCAGCAGTTTGTAAAGGCGATAATTTTGTTCCCTCTTTAAATTTGCTGCATTATTTTTTTTCTTTCTTTTAGTACTATTTTTAGTTTTTAGTTTTTAGTATTATTTTTATTTTTTTATTATTTTTATTTTTATTTTTATTTATTTATTTTACCTTGCGTGCATAGATATAGAGACGCCTTGGGTAGATTTCAAACTTTTTAAATCCTTTATTTGACAATCCATCTAGTCCCGAAGAAATGAATGAACATGAAATTCAACTCTCTAAAACTCTTCAGGATTACCTCCACCCTACACGCACAACCACACCATCATGCATCATGTTTCCAGTTAATACTCACCAACTAGATTTTAAAACAGGGATGATATAGTTACTCCCTACTTTTCATGGCTTGAAAAATGAAAATCCATATGTGCACATTAGGGAGTTTGAAGAAGTAGTTGAGACTTTTCATAGTCAAAATGCAACTGATGACGTTGTGAGATTTAAGTTCTTTCCTTTCTCTTTGAATGATAGAGCTAAGAGTTGGCTATACTCGCGGAAACCACGATCTATTGGGTCATGGAGTGAGATGACTCAGATCTTCTTTAATAAATATTTTTTACAACATAAGACCAACGCTTTGAAAAGGTAAATCTCCACATTTGCACAAAATGACAGCGAAACTTTGTATCAGTCTTGAGAAAGATTTAAGGAGTTGTTGAGTATGTGTCTTCACCATGGGTATGAGAATTGATGCTTAGTGAGTTATTTTTATGAGAGACTTACACCTAGAGAGTGTCAATTTGTAGAGATGATATGTAATGGTGAGTTCTTACAGAAAGATCCTGATGAGGCCATAGAATATCTCAATGAGCTTGCTGAAAAAGCTCATACTTGGACTGAACCTAGTGCTACTGAGAGCACAAATAGGTCACGACCTGCAGGAAACCCAAATGGTGGTGGAATTTACCATCTCAGAGAAGAGGATAATTTAAAGGCTAAGGTTGAGATGCTCACTAGGGAGCTAGATGTGTTAAAGACTAAAGGACTTAAAGCCAACACATGTGGCTAATCATGCAGAGTCTTTTGGACCATGTTTTGTGTGTGGCGGGATAGATCACCTCGCCCAAGAATGTCCCACATTTGCTGAGATGAGAGGGATGTATGAGAAACAATATAATGTCTTAGGTATGTACAAGAAGTCTTTTACATCTTTCTCTGATACTTATAATCCGGGGTGGCGCAATCACCCCAGTTTTAGTTGGAAGTCTGAAAACCAGCCGCCTGCACAATCCCCTAAATCATATCTTGCACCATATCATGCAAATTCATCTTCTAGGAACCCTTTAGAAGATACTTTACATGCTTTTATTGAGACACATAGTAAAACTAATCAAAAGTTTGAATCTTTGATTATGCAGGTTATTGAAGAAAATAAGGAGATAAAAAGCCATGTATCCAAGTTAATGAGCTCTTTGAGTGTGAATGAACGTGGCAAGTTCCTTTCTCAAACTCAATCCACACCCGAAGATCAACATATGGCACAAGGAAATTTGAAGGAGGTCAATGCCATTGTGACACGAAGTGATAAGTCCTTACACTTTCCAACAACTGATAAGTCAGATGATGTTGAAGAAGAACAAAACAATGATTGTGTCGAGTTGCCCAAGAAAGTTGAGGTAATTAAGAGCTCAGTTAAGGTACTATTTCCTCAAGCTTTAAAATCTGGTATGTGAACTTTGGATTCTAGCAACAAAATCTTAGAAAACCTCAGGTAGGTAAAGATCAACCTTCCATTTTTACATATTATTACACAAGTTCCTACTTATACAAAAGTTCTCAAAGATTTGTATACAGTTAAGAGGAAGCACCATGTTAAAAAGACCGTATTCCTGATAGAGCAAGTTAGTGCTCTAATTGAGCAGTGAATTCCTCCTAAGTACGAAGATCCTGGTTGTCCAACCATTACATGTAATATTGAGAATCATGAGTTTGGATAAATGTTGTTAGATTTAGGAGGTAGTGTAAATTTGATGCCTTATTCCATTTATTTGCAGCTTGATTTGGGTGAAATTAAGCCCATTTCTGTTGTGCTTCAATTGACTGACCGTTCAGTTAAGAAACCGAGATGAATAGTTGAGGATGTTTTGATCCAAATTGATAAGTTTTACTACCCTGCTGATTTCTTAATCCTTGATATTAGTTCTGTTGTTGACTCTAATTCTAAAATCCCATTAATTTTAGGTAGACATTTCCTTGCTACTGCTAATGCTCTTATTAATTGCATGATTGGTCTAATGAAACTCTCTTTTGGGAATATGACTCTTGAGGTAAATATTTCTCATATTAAAAAATAGTCAATAGAGGATGACGAGTGCCACCACACGTACATGATTGACACACTCATAGACAAGGGAGTTCACACAACTCATGATTCTGATTCCATTGAATATTTTATTATTAATTCTGAGTTTGATACTATGAATGATTCATCTGATATTGCTGATATTTGTTCTATTTTTGATGAACCTCAGGATTATGACCCACATATTTGGCAACCGAAATTTGAGTAATTGTCTAAAAAAAGTGAAAAACAGATTCATTCAAGCATGGATAGTCCCAAATTGGAATTGAAGCCACTGCCCTCAGGTTTTAAGCATGCATTTCTCGGTCGAGGTGACACTTTTCCTGTTAGTATTTCTTCGAAATTGAATGTTGGTAAGCTTATAAAATTTCAGTTGACCGAGTTGGAGGAGTTGAGAAATAATACTTATGAGAATTCTAAAATATATAATGCTAAAACGAAAGCGTTTCATGATAAAAATATTGGAAGTTTTTGAATCATTTTCATTTTCTTTTTCATATCGCTCCGAACCCAAGCCACGTTACAACATTTTGTGTTGACCATTCTAATCCTAAGTAAACTTTTAGAAAGAGTGATGGAAATCTTATTTGTTAGTGTTCCTATCATAAGATCAATATTTGCTTGTTGCTTGTATATAATTGCCTAATTCCGTATGAGAGTTGTGTGTACACCCATTGTCAACTCCATAGAGAGAATTCTCACATGAAACACTTTTATACTCGTGAGTTATGGAGTTGAACATTTCGCTTGAGATGTTCTTGATATTACATGTGCCAAGGCTCCTGGTTAGATGGATGCAGTTTTGAACACACACACGCTCTGTAGATTGCTATAGGTAGATTGCTTGTGATAGGGTAATTGAATTACTAAGATTGTTTTGATATGTGAATCTAGAAAGTGTGACTTGGTGGTCTTTGTGTGTGATTTATTTTCTTTGATCTCTTCCGTTGATTTGGCATGAAAATTGTTAGGGACTAGCAATAAGTAAGCTAGGAGATGTGATGAGTGTACAAAAGTGCACTCTAAATATCCTATTATTGGACTAAAATATTAAAATGTGAATAGAATTCATAGGAATTAATGTGTATTCTTGAATTGAGTTTTTATTTACTTTGCGATACTCGAGAGCAAATTTTTATGTTTAATTTTAGAGTCTATAAAAGAGTAAGTCCAAACCCAGTCAAATTCAAAGGACTTTCAAGTGGGTAAGACGTTGGAACAACCTAAAAATTTTCAACGAGTGTAGGACTCTTCAAATAAGGATAATGATAGGATTTGAGAGTAATTTGGATAAAGAGAAAAAGTCAGTCCGAAATTCACTAGAAGACAGCCTTTACATACTTTAGTATTTTGGTCATAACTTTCCACTTAAATATCGAATTGATGCAATTCTTGATGTGTTGGAAATTTATCTTAAAGGGTTACAAAGTTATCTTATATAAGGATTTCTAAATTCGAATTCCTAAAGTGCGTACATGGCTGTCAAGATAAGTCCTAAAATTTAGGCGATTTTGTATACAGGAATATGAAGACATTAAGGTTTCTTTCCTACCTTATATAAACATTTCATTAGCATGAAATTGGAAGTTTGTTTTGGAGATAAGGGAGACGGCTCAGTACTGAAAAACAAAGAGACGAAATTAATTTTTATTGCTGCCATTTGCTTTATTTTTCTCTTGAGATTTTTTTTTCCATTATATTTATGGGTAACTAAATTCTCAAGTAGGGTTAGGGATAAACTTACACATTAGATGATATTTTTAATTTATGTATTTAATTTTCAATTACTAAAACTCTTTTTTTTTTATCATTCTTAATTCATTGTTGATGTTTTCTTCTTCGAATAATCATAGAATTTATTCTGTATATGGATTCAGTCATGCTTTTTTTATTGAATGAATTAGGTCTTTGATTATGTTTGGATCAATTATTTATCTATATTGATTTAAGTCTTTGCTGCAATATCGCTCCCTGAGTATATTGTTTTCGTTGGATTTTCTCAATAGTGATAATAATTTACGTATTTTAAAAAGTGGTAAATGATTTTTCAAAGGGTTACATTTGATTTAATTTTGGTTTATAAATCTATACATTCCGATTGAGAATTTTGGGAATTGAGTTCCCAATTGAGTTATTCAATGAATTAAAAACAATTAAAATACCAAATTTGTGCAAGGGATTCCCGATGCTTTACTGTTCGTCAAATTTAAGTACTTTTTTCATTAGTCACTTTGTTTTACTTTAATTTACATTTAAAATTAATCTTTATTCTTCATTAATCATTTAATATTTTTCTTTAGTTTCTTTGTTCTTTCTGCTATTCTTTTAATTTGTCTCTTTGTGGAATCGACACCCAAAGCTGTGCTACAGCTACTGCATTATTCTTTAGGCGTAATCAAATCCATATAGCTTAGCATACAATGCCTCATTGTGGCATCAACGATGACATCAATTCGTGGTAGTGGGAAGCTGTCCTTTAAGCAAGTTTTATTTAGATCGATGAAGTCTACATACATCATTCACTTTCTCATTCGCCTTTTTGACCAACACAACGTTGGATGGAAAACTACTCAAGGAAATAGGCTTTCCTAATGAATCTCGTGGCTAGGAGGCAATCTATCTCCTGGGCTATAGCCGCACACTTCTCTGTGTTGAATGTCCTCCTTTTCTATCGGACTTTCTTTGCCGCTAGATCAACCCATAGCTTGTGTTCTATAATTGCATTGTTAATCCTTGGCATATCTTCATGACTCTATGCAAAGATGTCCTTATGCTCGATCAATAGTTATTTTAGTGCTTCCTTACAATCCGAGCAAAGTCGTGTTCCCATTTTTGTGGTGGCGCTTGGCCGGTCTAGGTGTAACGTTATCATCTTTAGAGGCTCATTTGCCTCTGCTTATTTTAAATTGCCCTCATCCTTTACTTCCACTTTTTGGTCAAATAGGGCAAGTGGCGAAGGCAAGTGTTTATCTTCCAAGTTCCTTTTAGTAATGCATATGCCAGCCGCTCCTGTCTTGAGTTCTTGCATGTAGCATTCCTGTGCCAAGACATGTTCTCCTCGAACTTCTCCTACCCCTGCCTCTGTTCGGAATCTCATCTTCAAATGGTACGTCGAGGTGACGACCTTGAAGCCATTTAGAGTCGGTCGCCCCAATATGGCATTATAAGATGACGACGCATTGACTAACAAGAAATTAGTCATCGTTGTCATCGTATGTGCCCACTGGTTGGACCACTTCTCTGGAGAATCCCTTTAGGGTGGTAGGGGGTGGGTGCAGGTTGTAATCTATCAAGATCAATGCCCATTTTTGCGAAGGCCTCCCAAAACAAGATATTGGCCGAACTCCCGTTGTCGACCAAGATCCGTTAGGTCGTGTAGTTGGCGACTAACAAAGTTACCACCAAGGAGTCATTGTGGGGGTACAAGTTGTCTTCACAATCTTTGTCTCTAAAAGAGATGACTTGTGTGGTGCTAAGCCTGGGGTATTTGTATGGCCTATCTGCCATGTATACTTCCTAGTACCTTGCTTTTCGGGCGTGCGTCCTTCTACGATGCTGTTGTACCCCTTCCAGCAAATTCTCCTGCTATGGTGCAGATTTCTCCTAAAGGGGTATGGTCTTGATCGCAGTTTTGGTGGGAGGCGTCACGCCAATCCTCTCTTCCTTGTCTCCGTTATTTGGGGCTATTACTTCGTCTAGAATTGCGCCCCTGCTCTTCTTCCCTTCTTGGTTTCACATGTTCGGTGAGCATTCGTTCGAGCTCTCCACTTCCTGCTAGTCCAGTCACCCTTTTCTTCATGTTCGTGCAATCTTCTTTCTAGTGAGTGGGTGATTGATGATACCTACAAAAACATTGCCTCCTCCTGGATGGGCGTGCTTCTTTCCTCGAGGTGCCCTCCTTCTCTTGTACATTTAGGTTATTGTGGATGAGCTGGGGGCCTTAGTCTCGCTGGGTCGAGTGCCTTTCCCATTGCCCGTCTTAATGGCCTAACCCGGCCTTCTTGTCTAAATATTGCTAAAGTTCTTGACTTTTGACTTCATTTCCCTTTTCCTTGGTTCCAAGAGGGCTTGCAACGTGTCTTCTGTGTTGATGAAATCATCATCTTTGTCCATGAATTCCCTCAAGGTTGAGGGGGTTTTTTTGGCCAACTCGGTCATGAATGAGCTCCTGGGTCATATGCCTCCTGATAGGGTGGCTAGTGTTATCTTCTCATTTTGATCATTACTCGTAAGCTTCTCCTTGTTAAATTGGATTAAATATGCTTTCAAGCTTTCCTCCTCCTGTTGCTTAATTGTGAGGAGGTAGGCGCACGTCACTGGCGCCTTTTACTCGCCATGAATTGTGTTAGTTCTTGCTTAGCCAACCCTCAAACTATTGATTGAACCTAGTCGCAAGGTTCCAAACTAGTCCCTTGCTATCGCTTTCAACGTTAATGGGAAAAATTGGCACCCCACTTCTCATGGGAAGCTATGGAGAATCATGTGTGCTTTGAAATTCTCTAGGTGATCCACCGAATCTCGAGATCCATCGTATATATCGATCTGAGGAAATTTTGAATTTAGGCGTGAGTGGTACTATCATCACTTCTTCACTGTACGGAAGATCCGTTCGGTTTAACAACTGCTCTAGGGAAGAGGACCCTCCCATTTTCTTTGCCATCTCCTCTTATTTTTCTATGAGGCTAGGCAATTCGTCATGTAATCTCTTATTCTCTAATTCTTCTGCAGTCGTACCTCCTGCTCTATGTGCATCTCTTTCCGTTTGCTCATCGTGGACTAGTGGTGTTGCAGCGTTCTAGTGCTTCAACTTCACATTGTTTTTCCTTAATTCTTCCACCACTGCCATCGTCTTTCTCAACTTCTCTTCGGTCTTCGCCAGCTTCGCCTCCATGTCTGTCAACGTCATATCTTGGTTGTGAGTTGTCTGGGATCGAGTGGTAGTTAGCATGTGGAAATCACATTGGAGTATGTCGAGGAGTAAGATTCCACAGACAGCATCACTGTTCAGGAAGTGTTCTACACACCTGTAACTACACGTTTGACCTGCAACAAAGAAGATGGCGGCACAGTGTGCCCATAGGACCTGCGATGTCTAAGTTAGGAAAGTGATACTGAATTGTATCTATGAATAAATGTTATGCATTACCTTTGGGTGTTATTTATAAGCACATGAATTTGGTGATGAGTATTAGGAACAGACTAACCGTCAAGTTGATCCCTTATTATTTCAAGAGAAATTCTATTTGCAGTCCTGAGTGGGGGATTGTGTGTGCAATTCAATTGATGAATGAGGATAAAATGAGAAAAAAAATATTTAAAAAAAATATTATTGTAATTTTATTTTTTTAAATATAACTGTATGAGCTTGTATGAACAGTTCCTAAATATTATTTCAAGAGAAATTCTATTTGCAGTCCTGAGTGGGGGATTGTGTGTGCAATTCAATTGATGAATGAGGATAAAATGAGAAAAAAAATATTTAAAAAAAAATATTATTGTAATTTTATTTTTTTAAATATAACAGTATGAGCTTGTATGAATAGTTCCTAAATAGAGATTGTATGTAGACTAGCTCTTATTTCAAATTATATGATAAGATAACATCTTTAGTAGCGGTGAAGGCATTTTGTCCTTATCCCTTATCCTATTGGTTGAATACTGGGCCTTGCAGCCCTACTGGATTATCGGACTTGATTTGTTAAGCCTCGAGGTTGAGCTTCGGCTTTCTATTACAAAGGCTTACTTCTTATGGCCAGATAACCCTTCCAGCCTACATAAATTTTATGTAGGATGTTCTGTCGTGTTTCTCACGAAAATGCTGAATGAAGAATGGTGAAGCGAAGTCATGGTCGTTGTTTCGTTTTAGCGCGTTCGATGCGTAAAACGTCTAATGTCAAATGTGACTTCGCATTATGCCGTGTTGGACGTAGGGACCACGCGAAAGATCACGTAATGGCAGTACTGAATCAACGGTCATCAAAACCGAGATGATGTGTCTGTAGGGGCCCACAGTATTGGCAACCTAACGGAACCAATCCAACCGACTCTTCCTCTTCGTTTGCTTCTGATTCGCTTCTTCCATTCTCCT
Organism: Juglans microcarpa x Juglans regia; assembly: GCF_004785595.1. Classification (NCBI taxonomy): domain Eukaryota; kingdom Viridiplantae; phylum Streptophyta; class Magnoliopsida; order Fagales; family Juglandaceae; genus Juglans; species Juglans microcarpa x Juglans regia. The sequence continues at coordinate 13,823,079 of NC_054606.1, forward strand.
CCGACGATCAAAAAACCGAATTCCCCATGATAATTTTACAATAAAGAAGATGAAGCCCTTACTCCGTATAATCTCTTAATTTCTATCAATTTTCTTTGATAATTATTGTGGTAGCTGCTCAAATGGCGTCTTCGTCGTTGTTCAACGGTGAGCGGGCGGTGGTCCTCGTATTCATCTCCCGCGTTGTTTTCTCTCTCCCCTTCTCTCTTCTCCTTCACGGCCTCTCTCTCTCCCTCCTCGCCCTCTCCGCATTCTTCATCGAGATCCGTGCCGAGACTGCCGCTTCTCTTTCTATTTTCAAGACCAGGTATTTCTTGTTTTCACCCTAGTTTCTTCGAAATTTATCTACTCTTTGCTCTTTTTTGTTTTTTCTCTTCCCAATAGATTCCTTAGCTAGGGTTTTAATTATGATGGAGGTTTTTCCTGATGTTTCTGGAGGTCAAAATCGAGGTTGTTGTCTGAATTCTAACTCTCCTGTTTAGTTGCTGAGAAGCGTTTGAATTTCGAACCGGAAAGTATCCTCTTTCGCTGTATTTTGACTGGAAGTCCTCCCCTCCGCTAAGCTGAACAATAGTTCCTAGGTCCAATACGATGATGGTTATAATATAAATATGGAATTTATGAAATAGGGCTTATCTTCTGCCTCGTTGTAGCAGCCTTTTTAAGGGGGCTAATTAAGATTGATATTTAGTGACAATGAACCATAATGACATATTGGTTGTTCAGTCTACCTTGAGAGTTATATTGGGTTCATAGTATGTGATGTAAATGGCTGTTCGTTTTCAATTTTATTTTGGTTTCCACAAATTAAATTATCTGTGTTTTCTTCTAGGCCTGGTGCTTCATCAGGAATACTGCTTGGGGCAGTAATGCTTCCCGTGGTTATGCTCTCAAAGTTGATACAGCTGTCACGAGCATTCTCATTGCATGAAGTCGCACTTGAAGGTACCGCACTAAATTTTGTGTGTTAACTTTACACACACGGGCAGAATAACATATTGACGTTATCTGAAATCTGTCAGTTTCTTATTTAGTAATTATTATAGATAGAGACCATGAGAGAGGAGAATAAAGAAAATTTTGAGCTCCTTTGCTCCCTTTTTGCAATCCTTGAAGGTTTGATCACTTCTTCCAATCATATGCACTAAATGAGGCCAATAGGGATCATCTTCCACATTGTTACAATTTGTGGGCTGCCACCTTGAAAAGCTCCACTACTCTTCTGGGCATTACCCACGTGATTCCAACCCGATTGAAGAAGTCACTCCACAATGCATTTGCAATCTCATTGTGAAGTAAAAGATGATCAAATGACTCCCCACTCCTTTTAGGCCTCGTTTGGTTATGCAGTTCAGATGAGATGAGATAAGATGTTTTGTTGAAAGTTGAATAAAATATTGTTAGAATATAATTTTTTAATATAATTTTTATTTTGGGATTTGAAAATGTTAAATTGTTTATTATATTTTGTATGGGAGTTTGAGAAAGTTGTAATAATGAGATGAAATGAGATGGTTTTGTGTATCCAAACTGGGCCTTATACATGCAGCACCAACCTACCACAATGTATTTCTCTTTCTTTTAGATTGGAAAGAGTGCTCATGATCAAGGTGACCCTACCGCCTTTGAGAAAATACATTCTTTTCCAACCGGCTAGGTGGCATTTAATCTTCTCAATAATCTCATTCCATATATTTTTTGCCTTAAAAGTGTCCCCCAGTGAAAGCCGTAGATACTTCGTTGGTAAGGAAGCCATGCCACTTGACCCACTTCCTTTCAAAGGAAGCTATCTTACAGTTCACATTTATTGAATGTTGCCTAGCCGGTTGGAAGAGAATATCTTTGTCCATAGGAGGCTGGGTCACCTAGATCTAGAGCACTCTTTCCAATCTATCTACATACTTCATGTCTCTTTTTCCAATTCCTTCCAGTGTTGCTAAGCACATTGAGAAATTACAATGAGACTTTCATTAGGGGCGGATTAGGGGAAGAAGAAAAATCCCATTTGGTTAATTGGGATAATATTTGTGCTCCAATTGTAGAGGGAGGGTTGGGGGTTCATAATCTATTGTTGTTCAACTGTGCTCTTTTGGGACAATGGTTGTAGCAGTATCAAAAAGTGAGGGATGCTTTATGGATGAAGATAGTGGATTCCACTTTGGCTTCTCTGTGGGGGCTTGAAACACTCTGGCTTTAAATATATCGTAGCATTTGTATGCAGATGACACATTTCTGTTTTGTGAGGATGATTCGAAGCAACTTTGGTGTTTGAGAGCTCTATTCCTTTGTCTTGAAGCGGTATCCGGGTAAATAATAAACTTAGCTTAGTTGGAATTGGTTCCAATTGGTCAGGCGGCTAATGTGGAAAGCTTGGTGGATATTATGAATTTTAAGGTGGCATCCCCACCAATCATCCATGGCTTCCATTGGGGGCCACTTTTAAGGCAAAAAATATATGGAATGAGATTATTGAGAAGATTGAGTGTCGCCTAGACAGTTGAAAGAGAATATATTTGTCCAAAGGACGTAGGGTCATTTTGATCAAGAGCAATCTTACCAATTTGAGAAAGAGATATAGTTGTGGTAGACTAGTGCTGCATGTGTAAGTGGAGTGGGGGGGTCTGTTGATTATCTTTTACTTCACTAAAAGATCACAAGTGCATAGTTGAGTCACTTCTTCAGTCAGGTTGGAATGGCATGGGTAATGTCTAGGAGAGTAGTGAAGTGTTTCTATGCCTGGAGAAGGCTAGGTGGCAGCTCACAAATTGCAGTAGTGTGGAAGAATTGGAAGCAGCTTTTCTATCCTTGGTGTCATTCCACACCTCTAGTTCCTAAAAAAAGAAGAAAAGAAGTCGTCTTCTTTGGCAAAAGAAGAATTGGGAGCCAAAGATTGTAAAGTCATACACAACAACAATCATGTGAAAAATAACTGAGTGAAGAATATTCGATATGGAAAACATATAGAAGCATTTGCAATATCCTAATTCAAGAGATAGAAGAGAATCTTTAATATTTGTAATTTATTTTCATATATTAACTCTGGACTTGTGGCTTGCTGATATTAGAGAATGGCATTGAGTTTGAGCCTATAAGTGTATGGGGGGACAGTTCATTACTGGTGAGGCCTTTTTTCCTACTTGGTTTTGTGGCTCCTTATCATGGAGTCAAGTTCCTGGGGCAATGTTTTTTGTGGAAAGGATTTACACAGCATTAACTTGTTGCATCTAATTTCTAACTAATGGCGCTCTGTCATCAAATAACGCCACCCCCCCCCCCCCCGGGGGGCTCTTTTGTTTTGCAATTGGAAAACTTGTAGCTTGTCACGTTATATCTTTGGTGCTCCACCTGCCGTTTATATCTATATATCTATATATATATTATGGTCAAATTTCTTGGGTTTCTGACTCTAATTGACATTATTTTATGTTCACCATATAGAGCTTGAATACTCGACTGTGCAATACTGGGCTACATCTGCCAGCAGCTTGAGTGTGCTCGTATTCCTCTACATAATTATGTTGCGTGCCCCTGACAGCATGCAACACCCTGGCTCGCATAGTAGTTTGGATGCTAAATTTAGTTTATGTGGTATGCTCGTATATGTTGTGGCGTGCAGTGTCTCTCTTCTTACAACATCTTATACTGGTGAGTTTGAAATTATACGTGCATTCTTATCCCTTTTTTCTCTCACTTTCATTTTTATGACTCCGTTGTCTTGCAGTGATTATGATAGGAATAAGATGAGAAAATTGATTAGTTTCCCATAGATTTTTTTATCTTAACAAGGAAATGAGGAAAAAAATTGAACTGACTGTTTCTCTTGGATTGTAACTACTTTTTGTACACAACTAAGACTGCACCATTTATTCTTTCACAGGATTTATCATGATATTGAATCTGCTGTGGGTGCTCTGTCATGGATTGGCAGCAGTGAAATTGATCCGGCATTTTCTAAATACTTTTCCGTCTTGTGCCTCCATTGGTAGGTGTTGTGCAACTTTTTTTTTTTTTTTTGTGAACCTTTTCTCCTCTTGTTGAATGCAATGTACTTTTCCTTGATTTGAAAAAGGAGAAAATTTTGATTAAGATAGGAATAACAAAGTCAGGGCACAAAAAGGAATTTTGGTGGGGCATGGATTCTTTCATAGGAGGACACAAGCTCACTAAAAAAGCTAAATAAGAAAATTACTGTGGGTGTTGAGAAGTGGTAAACAACCTCTTATTTCTAATAATGTATAACTGGAGATTATGGCCCGTGTGCGTGCTTGTGTTTTGTAAAGTTCGAGTATATCAATTGCAAGCAATAAAAATCACCAGTCAAAGAAATTATAACAGGCTTCCACTAAATCGGCAGACTAGTGCCTAATTTCCTTTAGTAATGGTTGACATCCTTTGTTCTATAAACGCTTCTGCTAAATCTGCCTTGGATAGCTGCAATTGAATCCTTGTGGCATTGGCTTAATTAGATGATCTGTTCACGCAGGCTTTCATGTTCTATTCTGACTAGGTATTACTGCTCCCTTTATTTTTAGGGGAAGCACTTTTGGTGACTACAGGCCTTGTTCTTTATTTTGGTGACATGTTGGCATGTACAATCGTGAAGGTCAGTACAATTCTATTCTAGGTAGTTTTTATTCCTCAGGACAAACGGTTTCTATGTATATTTTACCGTGATCACTTTGTTCAAGCAGGCGATTGGATACATAAGTTCATCTGAGTTGGGTTTTGCTCCATATGGAATCAAAAGAAGTGAAATTACTACAGTTATTCAGGTATGATTCTCCAAGGGTTGAAAATGATTGTGAAGGCTGTAAGTGGATAGCTAAGGTTGTTCTCTTCATGCAGGGGGTGATACTAGGCCTGCTTCTTTTTCCAGTGATCTTTAAGTTTGTTGTTGAAGTATGGGAATGCTCAATTAGGGGTTACTCTGAAGCAAGGACATACAACGAGATAGGCCGATCTTTTATATTCTTTGCATTCCTTGGAGTTGTCTTGGTTGTGATCATCCCATCATGGATGCAGTTCGTTAATGATTTTAATTTACATCCATTGTTGTGGTAATGTTTCTCTATCAACATTCAAGTGAATTTGATGCTTGTATTTTATTCTAGATTTTGCTTTTTATCAAATTTGATCTGATGCTAATGAGAATACTGAGTAGCTATCATTAGTTTTATAAAGATGGGTGGGTGATGGAGTATGTGTTTGGCTTTTGTTTTCTGATACATGGATTGCATGCTTTTGCTTGGTATATGAGAAAAAAATTTAAGCTGGCACTTTATTGTTGTTATTGTAGTAAGTCTTAAGCCATTTAGAACACTAGGTTATAGGAATGAATATTAGTTTGTGCTGCAGTATATAAACTGATTATATCATGTAATTGTGTTGAATAATTTTTTATGTAGGCCTGTTTGCATGTCAATTCTTGCATGGGCTAGTACTTACAGATCAGAATAAAATAGTGAACAAACTGTGATATCTATGAAAAATCTGTGTATCAGTATTGTGTGTGGAGCTTACGAGAAGTCTTTTGCTCCCCCTAATTTTCTTGGTCTTGGAAACCTATTGTCCATAACTATTGCAACCTGGATGCTCACTTTTTTTGGATGTTCTACCTCAATAAGCGATTCCATCTGTATCAGCATACAGATATACTTGATCATAGAATTTTGATGTGTGCCACGTTCATTTAGTTAATTTGATAAGAAGCATCGTGTTATTGTATTTTTGTTTTACCATCAACTAGACATAGTTGGCTTCTCAATGCGTCATGAATTCTCTGGATAGAACTGTAGGTTGTACACCTGTGGTCATTGAATGCAAGAAACTATTCCAATTGCTTGGTAGTAATCTAGTTGATGCAGAGGTTAGAAGCAGTTTTCCACAGTTTGTCTTCTGTTTTTTTTTTTTTTTTTTTTTTTTTTTTTTTTGTAGAACTTATGTCGTGTGGGAGTGCGGCATTCTCCGTGACATTGAGCTTTCTTTTTCGTTTAAAACATCGTATCAAATAGCATTTTATCCATTTATGTTTTTCTACTTATAATTCTTGAATGCTGAATTCACATGGTCCACTTTGAATTCTTTGATTCCCTGCTGGAAACCCCATGGGGTTTGTAGGAAAGAAATTAAATTAGAAATATTTTAGCAAGCCATGCTATTAGCAATATATGTCAGTGACATTACTTGAATGCTTTTTTTCTCTATCATGTTCCTATCCTATAGCATGTGTGGAAGTCGAATATCGTCATATGTGTAAGACTGTTGAATCTAAAATGTTACTTATTTTGGTTAGTTGTAGCTGTCTATTGTTTTGTTTCCACCTTATTTTGCTTAGTTGTAGCTGTCAATAGTTTTGTTTCCACCTTCATATTCTGATTTGTCTAGATATTTTGTTGGATTACCTTCTTATATTTGTGTCATTTCTCTTTTGGCAGGGTAATCTCATTTGTCTTTTCAGAACCGCTTAAAAGACTATCTTTATGTATCTACTGGGTGTGTGTGATATATGTGTCTGTTCTGCGGTTCTACAATATTTCAAAGAATAGCAAGATTGAAAGAATTCTCCTTCGAAAATACTATCATCTGATGGCTGTTTTGATGTTTCTGCCTGCTCTTATCTTCCAGGTGAGTTAGGAGAAAAATGGATGTATCTTTTGTAGTAGTCCATTCTTGAAATGGTCTGTTTCACTGCTGAAACTACATCTGTTTTTCAGCCAAAGTTTCTGGATCTAGCATTTGGTGCAGCTTTGGCAGTTTTCTTGGCATTAGAAATTATACGAGTAAGTTCCTGATATTGACAAATTTTCCATTTATGATATTGCATAAACAACAAGCACTCGAACAAGTGTTCCACTGGTTTGACTGCCATCAAAATACCTACAGGCTTGGAGAGAGAAAAGTTGAGTTGTGACAACTATGTTAATTTATGATTGCAACTTTAGGAGTTGTAATAAATCTTAAGTTACTAAATTAGTACAATTGGATTTAATATTTAGAATTCGTTAAGAGAATATGCCCATAAGAGATCATAGTATCTCTAACTGCACTTGAAGATGGAACAAGAAACATTTGTCAACCACCTGAAGTAGATGCCTTTAACATTATGCAATGGTGACATTGGCCCATAAATCTTTTGATCCATAATCAAAATCTGCTTTCAAATTACTTATCAAAAAAATCTGCTTTCAAATTATCATTTTTGTTAAAGGTTTTTATTTTCATTGGAATGTGAGCATAAAAGCCCTCCTGAAATGAGTATCATCTCAGCAGAGCCTCAAATGCCTTTGCAAAGATCCCACTAGATATTGAAAATCGTGAAAAAATAAGATCTATTACTATATTCAAAGTTATTGCTAATTATTGAATGTGTCAGCTTTTGTCAAATGGAGATTACTTTGGAAATTATATTGTCTCTTTACAAAATGTGATGAGCCATGTTTTTCCGTAACTAGTTTGGGTGAGCTGCACTAGTCATTTTTTGAATCGTTCTCAGAAGTGAAGTAAAATTATTTTGCTTCTATTGGTCATTGGTTACAACTTACAAAAGCTGGATCTTCGCATGTTGTACATGTTTGAGAACTGAGAAGAGATTTAAGTTCCTTACCACATTTCTTGGTTGGTATGTCATAACAATTCTCTTGTAGCCAGGTATGGAGAATATGGCCTTTGGGACAACCTATACATCAATTTATGAATGCTTTTACAGACCATCGTGATTCTGATCTTCTTATTGTTAGGTATGGCATGTTCTCGCCTGTGAAGATCAAAGGTGTGAAGCATATGTTTGAACAGAGTAATTCCTTGCCTCCATTTTTAACTTATGTTATCTGATTTTTTCAGCCATTTCTCGCTCTTGCTTGGTTGCGCGCTTCCTATTTGGATGTCATCTGGGTACAATGATCGACCACTCACCCTTTTGCTGGAATTTTGAGTCTTGGAATTGGAGATACAATGGTGAGTTTGTGTTATTATGTACCATTATTTTGATATTCGAACCCTGGAAAGGTTTCAGACTCTTAAATATTTATCAAGTAGTGTCAAGGTCCAACGGGCTTTGTCCAATTCTTTTTTATGGTAAGTAATCGAAGATTTTATTGAGAAAACACAAAAGGCGTAGTCCAAATACACAGGACTTGTACAATAGGAACACCTAGTGAGAAATAAAAAAAAAAAGATGCAAGAAAATATGGAAACTTGGCCCATTGAAATCTATAGATTTTGCGCAAAGGAATAGAGAATTGCAAAAGAAAATTTACAGCTGTAGAGGTTAGTACACCTGTCTCTGTCCCTTTGTCAACCTTAGAGCACTTGATTTCTACCTCCAAGACATTTTTTTCTTTTAAGTAATCTTTTCAAGATCAATAATCACATGGTTTTTCTGTAGCTTCTCTTCTTCAGATGGTGTTCTCTCCTTCACACCTTTCAAGCCCTACAACTCCTCCAAGGACTTCTTTTTTTTTTTTTTTTTTTTTTTTTTTTTTTTTTTTTTTTTTATATTAACTCCAATGACTTCTTATGATGCTACACATTTCCAAAATGTTGCTCCTTCCACCTCTTTAAGTCATGTTTACAACTCCTGTTTTTGAACCAAGATAAAAATTGGAGTTTATTGGAAATGATAGGATGACCACTATTGTCTAACCCCGTTGACAAAACCTTGTGCTTTTAGTCACATATTTTCAAATATAAAATACATTCCACCCTTTTGAGTGCTTTTTCAATTTAGAATAATGGGGAGATGAAGAGTCTCTTTTGACAAAAATCAGGAAAGTGCAATTCCCAATTTGGAGATACGTGGAATCTGTAACTTCTAGATCAAGACTGATTACCTGGACTGGTAAACCACGTGAAAGAGCCTCCCACAAGGGAAGATTCTGCTTAAAGATGAAGTCCGAGAAATCCAACATAGACAAACAAATATGAGCTTCACCCGATCTCTCACTTGGTAATCAAGTGACATTGAAATCCTCACCAATACACCATAGTAATTCTCACCAACTACAAAGACCAACCAGCTCGCACAAATACATTCAATTACTATTGGCATCTGGCTCATAAACACCTGCAAAAGCTCAAGAGAAAAACATCTTCTACATGGTATTCTAAAAGAAAAGGCCACCATAAATTCCCAATACACTATCAGTTTCTTCGCCACCCTATTGTTGTACACTAACAAAACTCAAGGGCTCTACAGTCCAAGGGAGGAAGATGGGTCAAATGCATGCAAAATTTTTTCTACTTAAAAGATTTACTAATCTTTACCATTTTGATGTGATTTTATATTTTGACTTTCGTATTAAATTGTCTTATAGGGAAAAGTGGGTTTAACTCATGGAACTTGTTGAAGTAGAGGGCTCAAACAACAATTTAGTTTTAACTGAAATGATATTATTGATGGAAATCATGGAAAAGAAAAAAGAATGGGTGTCATTAAAATATCTCAATGCTTTCCCTATAAATTTATATTTTCCTTGTTAACATCTTTTCTTGCAATATAAGTGTATAAATTTGCTATTGAGGAGACATAAAGTATGGAAGGAGTAAGTCAAGCCCCAAAGGAAAAATCATCATAGCTAAGAATTGTGGTTGCATTTTGGAGCATTGATATGGGAAATTCCATTTTTCCAACTTAAAGATTTCCAGTCATGTTAATGCGTGTTTGCCATCAATGCATTTGCTTGGGAGCCTGTTAATTCCGCTGTGGTTCTGATTATATATTTCATTTTCTTCTTTTGAATTTTAGGACCTTAATGATCTTGAAATAAATTTTCACGCTTGTTGAAAAGATTAAACTCGGGGGTAAACAAGTCTAGTTTGTGTGAGTAGCGAGTGGTCAACCTCTGTTCATTTAATTTTCATTTGAACATGAGCCACTCTCAAGCTATCATGGAGTTACATTTTATGTTTACAAATAACTCATTTAGGGTACATTTGAATAATGAGATGAGATGAGAAATTCTCTAAACTTCTTTAAACTTCTCACAATTTTCTTCCCAAACATCACTCAAACACAACACTTTTCAATTTCAAATCTTCAACTTTTTCATCTAACCATTACCTAATTATTACAACTTTTACAAACTTCAAAACAAAACACAAAAATCAATATAACCTTTTCAAACTTTAAAACAAAAATAATATTAAAAGATTATATTAAAACAATTTTTTAACTTTATAATATTTTTATTCAACTTTTTCTCACTCATTTCCCAAAACCCAATAAACATCTTAAATCAAACTACTTCACTACTATTCACAGAACTATGAGATACTCAAAGTGTCCAAATGAGCCCTTACTTTTCGAGTGAGTTTTCTTTCTTTGGTACTTTGTGGGCTAAAACTTTTGTAATGGAAGATAATTTCCAGAATTTGTTTTAGATTTCCTTTTGTTTTAAGAAAGTAGTAGTTATTTCCTTTGTATACATCCTGTGTACTTGGGTTTATGCCTATTCTTGGGAAGAAAATCTCTTATTACTTATAAAAAAAAAAGTTTCTTCTCAAGCTACTTAATTTTGAGAAAATAGATTATTTATATCATATTTTATAACTTCACTAACAAATTTCGACAAATAAACTTTGGGTTTAGTATCTTTGTATGTTTATATACACATATATTTATAATTATACTCATAAGGATTCAAGCAATGCGCTTAATATTAGAACTATAATTTCCTCATTGTTTTAAATATTAAAGATATTCTTGTTGTAGAGTTAAAAATAATAGATACAAAGTTATTTGAGTTTATATGAGTTGAGCTGAGCTTTATACGAGTTGTATAATTTAATAATCAATCATGACTTCTTGTTAATGAAGGCTCATTTACTAAAGGACTTGTGCCGATCTTGAGCCTGATCGAGCCAATCTCGAGTGGCTTGTTAGTAGTCTTAAACAAATAGTACACCCGTACGTGATGGTCCATTTTTGTATATTGCCTCCCTTCCTTTGCTTGCCTCCTTGAGTTTCATACCCCCCACTCTTACAAAGCGAAGAGCTCCCCGAGCAACACATTTACCAAGATGAGGAGGTAGTGCGAATCAGGAATAGGGACATCCAGTCTTTGGTCGGCATGTACCTTTTCTCTTATTAGATAGATTACTTTCACTTTAGCTGCTCGTTTATAGGGGATTATAGTGCTTGAAGAACTCCTAAAGGCTTTCCGAATCTATTTGTATAGTCTCCTATCACTAGGCTCACCAAAAATGAAGATATCTATAGCTACATATGCTCAGACAAGACGCTTTCTATAGAGGAGCTCTATATCTCTAACTATCCTAAGGTAGATATCTTTCTCACTGAGTCCACCATACACTGAAGCTAGCCGGGATGAAGATTGATGGGTGAAATTCTCTAGCGGTTTCCTTCTTTCCATTTTGTGGACTTCATTGTTTAGGTGGAATTATGCTTACTTGTTTTTTAGTCACGGCCAAGTTTATGATGAGTATACTTGAACCCTTGTATAGGTAGGACCCCTCTTCCTATCATCAGTGGGAACTTTACTTCCTTTTGATCCTCGGAGAGCTTAAAGGGGAAAAAAGTCAAGATAAGCCACACATGTTTCAGCTAAACTGAGTTTTTAATCCAATTGTAAGTGGAACTCTTGGATATTGAATCCGGAAAGATTGCCTTAATTCGGATCGAAATTGCATTGTACATCTTATGGGCAATAGTAAGATAGTGAGATCCTGGGTCACAATTAGGCAATTTGTTAAAGATATTCTTGACCTTTGCTTTCACATCCATGAACTTCATCATTCTACTCTTGTCCACCATCGCCTTGCAATCTGATCCCTCAAGTCTCAGTTTCTTTGCCCTGGGAATGTCAGCCAACTCCATTTCCATTTAACTGATCCTAAGTGACGAAGAAATAACAAACTTTTTTGAACAGTGAGATTGTGTCAATTGCTTTCTTGCTTACCCAATGGATCCGGTTGAGTATCTTAATGGTAGAGCAATCTTGGGCACTGAAGACTAGTGTCGGGTCCTTCTTTACAAAAGGCATCACACTACGGCAGTTGCCACAACCTTCTAGCCTGACTTCGTGAAATTCGGCTCAAGCTGCAAGGTCCCACTGTTTTAGAATCTGGTTTTATGAACTGATTGGATTAAAATAGCCATAGCTGTATATACTCCCTGATCAAGAAAGGCATTTTCCTAATCCTTGTAATGGCATAAATTAGAAATTGGACCTCAGAATCATTGACAATTATAGTGACAGTTACATTTATAAAAATTACCAATATCATATAGGTTGGTGCATATATTAAGATCTCAGTAATGTTATTTACGAAATTTCAATTCACCATGTAAAACCAAGTGAGCCCCTCTCATTCAGAAGGGCTTGCTAGAACCAAAGACAACAATCCCTACAATGGGTTCAAATAGGTCTTTATTGAACCTGCTCAACCAAGCCTAAATTTCCCTTTTGTGTTTTTAGCTTTCTCCTTGCTGTTTTGCTAGGTGCTAGGTGCTAGGTGCTAGGTGCTAGGTGCTAGGTGCTAGCTGCCTGCTTATACCTAGCCTTGTTCAAAATCACTTCTGGTATACCAAGTGGGCTGTGGTGATGCAGAGAGGAGAGGATGAACTTGAAGTAATTTTCTGCCTATAGCATTCAAAACCCCTTCTGATGGACGGGGGAATTGCGAGAAAAATATCTGCTGTCCCAGCAGAGTTCCGCTATGGAATTTGTTCGGTGTCTGAGTTGTCAGACTCTTTCTGTTGAGAAAGGCTATTTTCACATCGAAAAGGTCATAGGACTCGAAATGCTTATAAACTTTTTGGTCTCCTTTCACTCGCTTGTTTGAGTTAAGAAATAGGAAGTGTTATGTCCCTTTCATCCAGTGCTAGGACATCGTCTTTTTATTTGCACCCCAACCTAGAGCCGCAAATGGAACTGATTGAGCACTACTTTGTTCCCACAATATGTCTTTTCTCTTTTGGAACATTGTTGGACTGATGGGAATGCTCGGATTCTTCTCTATCTAGCTTGAAAGTGGATCTATGAAATGACACCCCAGCTCGACTCGAGACCAAGTATCATTGGAGTAGATACTCTTCCAGAGTTGTTTCCAAACAAAGGGAGTAGAGGAATTCGATATCTGTTGTCTTAGAAAGGTAGACAGGGACCTTTTAGTATAAATCTATTCTTTTCTTTTTTGAGATTCCATTGATGCATAGCCCATTTGGTATCTTGAGAAGTCGAGTTCATGAACTTGAATTGACACAATTAAACTTGACCAAAGGAATATAGAGACTTGGCCAGCCTTTGTATCAATAGCCATGGGATGATCTTGGAAAAATGTTCAGTTCTTTAGCTCCCTTTCCTTTAAAAAGTATTCCCCGGTGGAGCTGAGCTTTATACGAGTTGTATCATTTAATAATCACTTATGACTTTTTGTTAATGAATGGCTCATTTAATAAAGGACTTGTGCCGATCTTGAGTTTGTGGCTTGCCGAGTAGTCTTGTTTATTTGTAGCCGTAGATTAAACAATGCAGCCAAGCTGTTGCACTACCTCCTTCTGAACCGCAATTTTGAAGCTGAATATTGTGGGATTCAGGAGTGCATTTAGAGCTAGACAGCAAGTCTAAGGTGTAGAGGTTGAAGTTCATCTTGGCATTCATAGTTTAGCTATCATTCTATTTTAGTATTCTAGCTGTCATTCGTAACAGTAACACTGCTAATGGTTAAATAACTGACAACATTGTTCCTTTTGGCCCTCTGCTTGTGGTTATTTTGCCATCTGGGTAGAGCAGAATGATTATTTCCCCAAAAGTTAAAATAGGAAAGACTTGTTTTGGCACTATGCCAAGTTGTTTGGTTTCCGTATCCAAGAAATGACTGGAAAAATAAATTTGGTGAAAGTATAGATGTATGTGGCAGCAAGTATAATTTAAAGATAATAAGAAACCATTAAATGGTGAGGTTTACTAAAGATGCAATTTGAAGAGCAGTCAAATTTTCCCTTTTAAGTTGGTCATGGTAGTTCTACATCATAATGAGAATAGTAATCTTCTTTAAGTTGGTCATGGCTAGTTCTACATCATAATGAGAATAGTAATCTTCTTTTAATGCTCCAGGCATCAATGGTTGGCCACAAGTACGGTGTTCTCAGGTGGAGCAAAACTGGCAGTAAGTATTCCCTCCCCCTCCCCCTCCCCCTCCCCCTGCACCCAAACCCCCCTGCCCCTCCAAAAAAAAAATCCCCAAAATCTACTTTTGCTTTTTCGGGCATTATAGGGCTTCTGTTAATTTGCTTAAATTACATGTGTGCTCTTTCCACTTGCTAGAGAAAACCATTGAAGGGACTGCAGCGGGTATAACGTCCGTCCTGGCTGCTTGTTCAGTTCTGCTTCCACTTCTAGCATCCACTGGATATATTCTTAGCCAGGTCTCTCTCTCTTTCTCTCTCATGGCTCTATGGCTTCTATATGAGCACACAACATGAATTTTGTCATTACGTGTTTCTTGCCACCATGCTTTAATGAATATGGTTTATGCCTGAGGCTTTTGAGTTCAAACAATATATAACTTATCAAGGAGTTGTTTGTGTGCGTATAGCCTCTTTGAAATCCCCCTTCCCCTTCCCAGCATCTTCTTGTGAAGATTATTTGATATTTATTTCTTTTCTTGTTTGGGTAATTGATGCATTTGTTGATGTTTTATGCCAACATTTTCAGCATTGGTTCTCTCTTATACTAGCTGTGACCGTGAGCGGCATGTTGGAAGCCTACACAGCACAACTTGACAATGCTTTCATACCACTGGTTTTCTATAGCCTTCTGTGTCTGTAAGTGCACACCTCCAATCTGCGCAAGGTATATGTACATAAATTGACTCTGATGAATATTGCCTAAAAATTTCCATTATTTTTGTCATGTGCTTTCCCTAAGCACCTTTTTTTCCCATTTTTTTATGTTGATATAGTTGATCCATCATTAGAGATTACAGCCAACATCTATGGATATCTTCATAGGGTGGATTTTTTGGATTAGGTTTATTCTAGTTAAGTTTCTACACGGTAATAGTAGGTTTCTTAAGCATTTATATGAAGAGGCGAGCATTGCATGCTCATTAACACAGGATAAAAGGTTAATACTTCTCTCAGTGAAAAAAAGTCTTTTTTCACCCTTTTTTTAGGGAGAATATCACATTGTAGAGACAAGGAGTTGAGAATTATTGGAATTCTTTCAGAACAACTACTTTTGTAATTAAAATTTTGTATTTGACATATTCTGTACCTGGCCCATAAATTTTTTTTCCCTCAAGTTTTGTTTCTTAAATATTTGGATGCGACACCATTTATTTTAGATCTGAGAGAATTTTGCTACTGTTGTGGCATGTTCTTGCCCTTTGCCCTTTGTCCTTTGTTCTTTTGTTATCCAGGAAGAAGGGAAAGGGGGGGAGGGGGTTGTAACACACCCCAAAAGGCAAAGCAACTCAACTCTCTCCTAAAAAAATTTCTCTCTCCGTACACCCGGGAAAAAAAATGTGATGCTGAAATTTTACTGTTTTGACAGAAAATTCCTGGGCTGATCAACTTTCTTAGTTGTTTTTTTTGTTTTTATGAGTTTTGGTTATTGCGATGGGATCAAGCAGGATGAGCCTTCCGAAGGGCATTGCAATAGAACAGAAAATGTTTGTGGCTGCAAGAAATGGACGTCAGGTCACTCTGTTTGAGAAGGGTTGGAAGGTTGCAACAGAGATGAGTTTGGGTCTAGCGACAGCTCGTTGGTTCTCCAAAGTATTAGACGATAGCCTGGAGGTTGGGAGGAAGGAGTTCTACTCTGCATATCGAGATGGAGATAGAGGGTATATAGCCCAGCGGTGTTCGAACGCCAGAGGTTTCTTCATGGCGTTAGTGGAGTATGGAGGGGGAGGTCACCGGAGTTGCATCTTTATTCTTGAAGATAGGAATGGAGCGGGATGGTGGAAACTTGCAAAGGAGCTGTTGGAAGCTGGAGGCGGCTGTCTGCGTCTGCTTCCATCAACAACGATGGGACACACGTCAACTTCTCGGTTGTACATGGAGGTGCTTCAAACACAGAAGAGGTCTCCTCGAGACGTGCAGTGCAGTGCTAGGGATAGCAGGTCAGGTTTAGGGGGCACCACTCTTTCGGCAGGGGCTCAGAATCGACAAGGGGAAGGCAGAGAATTGGTTGGTCTGAAAGAAGAAAGTTTACTGATGGCTTTGAACAAGTTGGAGAAGCGTCTGAGTGATATAGTTGAGGAAGTGAAGGGACTAAAATGGTGCGTAAAGGGTAAGGGACTTATGCAGGAGGGCCTGGGCCAGGCTTGTGGCATTTTGGGCTCCTACTCGAGCTGAGATAAAGGGCCCATGGGTTGCAAGGTCTCTGGCCAGCCGAAGGAAGTATTGGCTCTGATGCTGGGCCTAAGCCCATGGGGAGGCCTCCACCGTGTAAGCAGCAAGGCCTGGTATGGAGGAAGAAGATGCAGTGGGGCATGGGCTCGGTGACTGTAACTGAGCCACCGTTGCAGGGGGAGGGTCAGGCGACCTCGCCGAAGGCGGCCGACGTTCCGTCCGAGTCCCTGCCGGCATCGAGTGCCGTTATGGAGAACGGAAAGGCGAACCTCAGTTGTCGCGTCTCTCTAAACAACTCTGTTGCGGGCGCCGGCGATCCTTCAAAGTCGGAATCTGCACAGAATCTCTCGCCTGTGACTTCTGGTGATCCCACGCGTTTAACCCAGGTGATTAGCACGTCGGAAATTGAAAAGGTGAATTTAATCCCCTCGAGATCCCCTATGTCTTTGGCTGGGCAGAATATTTGTAACTCTCTCACTGGAGTTCGTGAGCTGGAATACTTATCGGACATTGGAGGGGATCATTGTGAAGTTCTCCCTGGGGGGGGGGGGGTCTGACGGGGGAATGTTACAGTTGGCCATCTGTGAAGGCACTGAAGGGGACTGTCTTGAGGGGGGGGTTGCTGATCCCATATGTATGGTTCATCCTAGCCCTAACTCAGAAAGATTCATTTCGGAATGGGTCTTTAAGAAAGTTGAAGATATTCAAGATATTATTGGGGTGTCCTGTGTAGGTTATGAAGAACAGTTTAGAGCTCTACTAGTGGCCATTGAAGACAACAGTTTGAAATCAGCCATTAAGAGAGATCGGGAACTTAAAAGGTTTGAATGTACTATCAAATATGTGGCGAAGGAAGGGAGTGGTGGAAGGGATAGACTCAAGGGGAGGGGGAAGGGAGTGGTGGAAGGGGTAGACTCAAGGGGAGGGGGGCCACTCTTGCTTATGAAACCTAAGATCCTCTCTTGGAACGTGCGAGGGCTTAATAATCGCAATAAGCGCCTTTGCATTAAATCTTTATTGCGAGCTTGGAAGGTTGATGTGGTGTGTTTACAAGAAACAAAGTTACGGGCCATTGATAGAAGAATTATTCGCACTTTGTGGGGGTGTTCATATGTGGGTTGGTCATATTTGGCTTCGTCTAGAGTGTCAGGTGGTATTCTCCTTATGTGGGATAAAAGGGTGGTGGAGGCGGTAGAGGAGGGTGTTGGCTCTTTTTCGGTTGCGAGCCGCTTTAAAAATGTGGTAGATGGGTGGGAGTGGGCTTTCGCGGGTATATATGGGCCTAACTCGAGTAGAGATAGGAGAAGACTTTGGGAGGATTTGGTGGGCTTATACTTTTCTTGGGAGGTGCCATGGTGTATGGGTGGGGATTTTAACATCGTCCGTTTTCCTAGCGAGAGATCGGGGGATTGTAGACTCTCTCTCGCTATGGAAGAGTTCTCGGAATTCATTTTTGATCTAGATCTCATGGATTTTCCTATGGTCAGTGGTGATTCACATGGTCTAATAGTCGGGGATGGTCGAGATTGGATAGATTTCTAGCCTCTTCGTCATGGGAGGCTCATTATCCGGATTTGTGCCAAAAGAGGCTAACCTGTGTTTTCTCGGATCATTTTCCTATCCTATTAGATTGTGGATGCATTCATAGGGGACGACGGTACTTCAAGTTTGAAAATATGTAGTTAGCAGATGATGGTTTTGTGGAGAAGGTGGGACTTTGGTGGGTCTCTTATCATTTTGAAGGTACCCCCAGTTTCATTTTAGCAGGTAAGCTTAAGGCATTGAAACAAGATATAAAAAAGTGGAACTCAGAAGTTTTTGGTAATGTTGTCAACCAAAAAGAGTCCCTTATGGAGGAACTACAGGATTTGGAGGGAAGGGAGTTGATGGGAGATACATTGGAGGAGACGAAATTGAGGAAGAATTCAGTAGTGACGGATTTGGAGAGGGTTCTGTTGATGGAGGAGATTACTTGGCGACAGAAATCCAGGGCCCTTTGGCTGAAAGAGGGGGATAAATGTACGAAATTCTTTCATAAAGTGGCTAATTCTCATAGGCGTAACAATGCCATTGAGACTCTTCATTCAGGTACTCAAATGATCACTTCCCCCTTTGAATTAGAAAATCATATTGTACATTACTATGAGGACCTCCTCACAGAACCCGCATGTTGGAGGCCGAAGCTTGATAACTTGTTTGAGTCCATTGACTTGCAGAGTGCGAGTTGGCTGGAAAGAATTTTTGAAGAAGATGAAGTTCATAAGGTTATTATTAGCGTGGCCAAGTATAAAGCACCGGGCCTGGATGGCTTCTCGATGGGATTTTTTCAAACATGTTGGGATATTATTAAATGTGACGTTATGAAGGTTTTTGGGGAATTTCACTCTTTCAGAAAGTTTGAAAAATGCCATCGCCTAGTAAGTGGAGTTTATAAGATCATTGCGAAGGTCTTGGCCAATCGCCTAAGTCAGGTGTTGGAACAAATTATTTCTAAGCCTCAAAATGCGTTTGTTCGTGGGATACAAATCCTAGACTCGGTTCTAATAGCCAATGAATGCCAGGATCATAGGTTGCGGGAGGGAGTCCCCGGTATTTTAGTATTTTATGTAAGATTGACATGGAAAAGGCATATGATCATGTGAACTGGGATTTTCTCATATACCTACTTGGGAGATGTGGCTTTGGTAATAAATGGATTTCTTGGATTCAACATTGTGTCTCCACCGCCCGTTTCTCAGTGCTAGTGAATGGCACCCCGGTTGGTTTCTTTAACAATTCTCGTGGGTTGAGGCAAGGGGATCCACTATCCCCTCCTCTTTGTTATAGTCATGGAGGCACTTGGCCGGATGGTTAAGGCAGCTGTGGGAGGCGGTTTTCTATCAGGTTTCTCGGTGGGTAATGGCGATAATGGCTCAATCATAATTTCCCATATCTTGTTTGCAGATGATACTCTTCTTTTTTGTGAAGCGGATCATGGCCAGATTCAAACTATACGAGCTCTTTTATTATGTTTTGAAGCTATATCGGGGCTTAAGGTGAACCTGAGTAAATCTGAGATGGTTGCAGTGGGTGAAGTGCCCAACATCAACAATTTGGCTAGTCTCCTGGATTGTAAAGTATCCTCGTTGCCAATGAAATATTTAGGCCTCCCATTAGGGGTAACTTTTAAGGCTAAAGTCATTTGGGATGGGGTCGTGGAGAAGATAGAAAAAAGGCTGGCTGGTTGGAAACGGATGTATTTATCGAAAGGGAGTCGGCTCACATTACTTAAGAGTACTCTAACTAACATTCCCACTTATTTATTATCTTTGTTCCCTTTGCCTGTAGGAGTGGTGAATAGGATTGAAAAACTATTTCAGGCCTTCTTATGGGGGGGAGTGGGGGAGGAAAAGAAAATTCATCTCGTTAATTGGTCTCAAGTTTGTTCTCCAATTTCGAATGGGGGATTGGGAGTATGCAACCTGAGAACCTTTAATAAAGCTTTACTGGGGAAATGGTTGTGGAGGTATCCCTCGGAGGGGGAGTCGTTGTGGAGAAAAATTATTGTTTGTAGACACGGAAGTGAGTTTTTTTTTTGGGGGGGGGGGGGGGGGGGGGGGGGGGGGGGGGGGGGGGGGGGGGGGGGTTGGTGCTCAAAGGAAGTGTGGGGAGGGTATGGTGTGTGGAAATTCATTAGGAAGGGGTGGTCGAGTTTTGTAAGCCATATTAGGTTTGTGGTTGGAGAGGGTACAAGAATTAGGTTCTGGCAAGACATTTGGTGTGGTGATCGGGCTCTTAACACGATGTTTCCAGCCCTATATAGTATTGCAACAAACAAGAAAGCTTCTGTGGCAAATGTGCGAGGATCCTCTCACGGTCCTCTTGAATGGAATGTCCGTTTCAACCGGGATCTTCATGATCTAGAATTGCCCACTGTTTCGGATTTCTTAAGCTTGATATATGCCACGGGAAACACTACGACACAGGGGGATAAGATGAAGTGGAGGATTAATGGCAACAAGAAATGTACAGTCAGGGCGTACTACAAAATATTATTATCACAAGTTGATGCACATTTCTCTTGGAAGGCTATCTGGAGGTCTCGTGTGCCCTCTAAAGTGGCATTCTTTGTATGGACAGCTGCTCTTGGGAAGATATTGACCACGGATAACCTGAGAAAGAGGGGCTGCGTTGTGATGAATTGGTGTTATTTATGCAAAAAGGATGGAGAATCAGTAGATCACTTACTTTTACATTGTGAGGTGACAAATGTGTTATGGGATGAGATCTTTCGAAGAGTCGATGTTGCTTGGGTGATGCCTTCAAGGGTGGTGGATTTATTGGCTTGTTGGAGGAAGATTCAGGGCCATCCTCAAGTGGCAGCAGCGTGGAGAATGATTCCGTTATGTATCATGTGGTGTATTTGGTTAGAAAGAAATGAGCGGTGTTTTGAAGATAGGGAGCGCACAATGGTGAGACTACAGAATTTTTTCTCACAATTTAATGCTATGGTTTTCAGTCATTGTGCTAAATGGAAACAATATGCATGACTTCCTCTCTTTATTCTTTTGATCTTGGAATGTATTTAGGTGTTCTTTTGTATACTTCCTGTATACTCAGGCTATGCCTATTTCATTCGTATTAATATATTTACTCTTACTTATCAAAAAAAAAAAAAAAAAAAAAAACACAACCCAAAGGGTTGAAAGAATAATCTCTCACTTTAAGGCTGATGACCTCCGGGAAGAAGAAGAAGATAGAAGGAAAAATTTAGCGTTCTTGTACTGTTTGGATAATTTCCCAGAGCAAAAAATGCTCGTTACATATAGCTGCCTCTCTAAGATTCACCTATGTGATGGGCTTAGCTAATCAAAACAGGGAAACCGTGAAATTGCAGAGTAAACTAACCGTACGAGCCTAAGCCCACTAACCGTTACAACCAAAGTTCCAATAGAGTAATCTATAGCCGAAACGCAAGGGTAAAAGAAGTAAAAGTAAAAGGAGAAATGCGGCCCATGGATTTGGGTTGAGCCCAAGTTAATTGGGCTTGTTACATGGTTTTCCCCTTCAAAGGACCTTGCCCGCAAGGTTGAGAGCATTGATGCAACTCTATGACTGAAATTCCAGTCCTTCCCAACACTATTCTTGCATTATCAGGGATGCAGCTATAGGGACCTTGCAAAGTGTCCATGTTGTCAAACAAATTCATCTTATCAGCATATGAAAGGAAAGATAGGGTTGGAGCAAGAAGCCAAACTGAAAAGAGATTAGCAACAACAACCCTCTCCTCTCTATTTCTCTTCACTCTTCTGCCTCTAATCCAGTCTACTCTTTCCAAAACCAGCTTGGGATGGATCACCCTTTCTCGAGTGCATTTCTATCATAATGCAAATGAGAATGCCTATACCTTATTGGGAGCAATGTGAAAGCTGTTTTAACTTGTGTGCAAAATGCGTATAGTGGAATTTGTCGTTGTCTAGAGCATCAACAACTCCCCATGCCTCTTTCAGTTTGGTGCCAGGACATGGCTCCCCTTCCCAATCATAGAATCAATGAATCAATAACTCGTTGACTCATTCCACCTTCTAGTCATAGAATCTTGGGTTCCTCATCAACATTATATACATATACATCCACTTCATAGCTCCCAGCTCCAAACCAAACACATGGTGCAAAATATGACACAACTTTGTCTCTAGTGATGAAATTCGTTAAGATCATCTCCTTGAGGCGGGGCACAATAATTGGATAGTGGCAAACTGAACAAACATGTCGGCCATGTCAGTTCCTATCCCTGGTTTCAAAACAGAGTGGGCATGATACCAAAACTCTAGTCAGGATCATCAAGCATTACAAGAAACACGGTTCAAGAAACCAACGAATTTGAGGCATCCATTTCTCCATGGACTTCCAACATCTCACTAACCCCATGAGAAGGGACATAAATAGCCCTCAACAATTTGATGCATCTTGTAGCATCAACCTTTTTAATCTGTGAAATGCCTTCATCCATAGGACGCCACAGAAGTGCATCTAAAGCTACACACTTACGTTTATCTGGAGGGCCACCACAAATTCGGGCCATGACTACCAAAAACATGCCCAAATCCACTCTGCCTGAGCTTGTTTCATCCAAAATAGTGAGTATCCTCTCATTTATGGCTTTGATGGCCCCTTGGAAGGTTTCGAACTTTAGAAAACTAGGTAAACGGAGAAGAACTTCCAATTTAGGCCCGCAAATGGATTTCTCAGGAATGCCACTACTAGAATAGGACACCAGCACGTCACCATCAAGCATTTTCTTCATCGTAAGGTCTACATGACAATGACCCAACCTAGTAATCCTCTAGAAAGCCCTAATTTGAAGATCAATGGCCAAATATGGTCTCAACGTAGTGTTCTCCCCACTAGGTCTCGTTTGCATTCAAAACCTACTTCATCTCATCTCATCATTACAACTTTCTCAAATTTTCACACAAAATATAATAAACAATTCAACTTTTTCAAATCCCAAAATAACTTTTCAAATTTTCACACAAAATATAATAAATAATTCAACTTTTATTCTACTATTTACAAATTATCTCAACTCATTTCAACTCATCTCTGAATCCAAATCACTCAGGAAAAAAAAAAGTGTTCTCCTCAACAGTCTTAAATTTTGAGGGTTCCATAGTTATAAATGCCTGCTCCCCATTAGACTTCACCTTTTTCTTTTGTAGTTGTTGCAAATGGGATATTGCATCATGCCCTCTCATCCTCACAAATAGCATGCAAAGGCGAATCCAAATCACAATATGCATCGTCATAATTTGGTTTCATAAACATAGGCTCTTGTAAGGCCTTCACGGCTGCCCTCTATCCCCCAACTTTAAACAAAGCACTATCCAAAAGTTTCAAAGCTCTAAAATGCATAGGACAAAGAATTGCAACTTTCATGTATAACTCACAAGCACTTTGAACCATACCTTCTACTTCTAGCACAATGCCGAGATTCACATATGTCTGTGGAAGCAAATAGGCTCCATTGGTTCCCACTTGCTTCAGCTGCCTCCTTTGCCTCCTTGTACTTGCCAAGTACGTAACAACAGTTTCCAGTTCTAAAATGCGGCCTCGTATCAACGGGTTGCAAATCACAAGCCCTCATGAAACTAACCAAAACCTCCCTAAATAGTTGGTGCTCGTACAAAGCTCAACCAATCGCCATGTGGCCATCAAAGGCCTCCTCTCTCAACCTTGCCCCGTCGGCTCGGCTTCACAGAACCCCTAATTCCTTCACAACCAGTGTGTAGTCATGCCCAAACCCTTCCCATAATAACCTTTTGTCCAAAATCTCTGTCGAAGGCCCCAATTTTCTCGACTACCTTGCGTCTGAGTACGCATCAAAATTATCCCCTTTTAATTTTAAGATTGTGGGCTGCTGGGACTTCTTGGTCTCCTTTACCTTCCCATAATTCTCTTTCTTATCATCCTTAGGCTTGGGCTTCCGACCCTTCATCTCTTTCTTCTGTTTTTGGAACACATGAAGTAGGTTTTTCTTCTGAAACTCTCCTTTGCTTCCTTGACCCACTACCATCTCCTCTTCCTCACTTTTACTACCGTTCTCATCTTCAATTCCTAATTTCACATTACTGATTATCGAACCACTTGGACCGAAGGTTCCATTTTGGTGTCCCGATTCATCCATTTCAATTGTGATTGTGGATGATGAAGTAAGGTAAAAAGCAAACAGTGATTTTCAAGAAATTGAAAGAGCCAGATTCGGCACCATCAAGAAGCGTTCTGAGGTTTCTCTACTATGATCAGAGTTGGTGACCTTAGAAATTGAAGATAAATCTACCGGTTCCTTTGGAGATTCTGAGATTTCACCATCAAGAATTTGGATTTGAGCAAGGCAGCCTTGGTCAAATATGAAATCAGACAACGAATCCGTCGTTGCTCATTCTTCATCTTCTTGTAACGCACAAACTTGGTGCTCCAAATGCGTAAAATTTTTCGTAAAATTGCTCCCGAAATCCTTTAAATGCTACTAGAGAACTCGATGGCTTTGCTGAGTTTGATGTAGGAGCTCCATAATCTTTTGAAGTGATGCAATAATTTATTGTATGTTTCTTTTGTAAATTTTTGATAGCATAGAGATGGATGTCTTTCTAATACCAATTTGTAACATGCCCCAAAGGGTTGAAAGAATAATCTCACTTTGAGAGTGAGGACCTCCGGTAAGAGAAGAAGATAGAAGGAAAAATTGAGCTTTCTTATACTGTTTGGATAATTTCCCTGGGCAAAAAAATGCTCATTACATATAGCTGCCCTCTCTAACAGATTCACCCATGTAATGGTCTTAGCTAACCAAAACGGGAAAACCATGAAATTGTAGAGTAAACTAACGCTACGGGCCTAAGCCCGCGTAAGCCCCCTAACAGTTACAATCAAAGTTCCAAGAGAGTAATCTAAAGCCGAAACGCAAGGATAAAAGAAGTAAAGAGAGAATCTTCAAAGAGGATGTGGTATGAATTTTGATTTTACACTCCAGCAACAAGTAAACACGTAAACGGTTTATGCAAAACACGGTAGAACCACCCACACGAAACTATCTACCCTTTAGTGACTCTCTCTCTCTCTCTCTCTCTCACACAGCTAATTAAGAAGAAAGTTAAATCGTAAATAAAGCTAATTAATCATAAATAATACATATTAAACGACTCAATGAGACTCGACCCTTACATATCTATTTGGTAAAATTGCAATGTGTTTTGAGTTAGAATTTGGTCTTTTAGATTGTATCTAATGATCATCTTCTATATCATTTTACCCAGTAAAAATTTTTAAAATTTTTGGGTGTTATTTAATATTTTGGTTAATGGTTTGCTTATGTTAGAGTTAGGAGTTTTTGTTTTTTTAGTTTAAAGATTATGTTAAACGGGACTTGTCATCTTTTCTCCTTTTCAATCGAACTTGAGGTTAATAAATATCATGACTTAATTTAATCAACCCTATCAAGTCAGCTACGTCATCGTTTTACTTTAAATAATTATAATTATTATAAAAGACGACCAAAAAACAAAAACAAAAAAAACATGGCAAAACATGAATAAATCACATGCCAAATTAGGGTGCCAGTGTGGCACATGCAACCTAAAACCCCACTTGATGGGTAGGTAAACATAACCAGTGACTGGCCAAAAGTACAGGTTGTGAGGGGACGTATTGCACTTTTTTCCATCTAGTGGTATTGGAGCTACTGATGGGCAATGTTAGTTTGTAGATATTTTTAGTATTTTTTATTATTAATTTTTATTTTATTATTAATTTTTATATATTATAATTATTTTATCTTATTTTTTATTACTATTCACAAAATATTAAAAAGTAATTCACCCTCCAATCGCAATCTAAAGGACTCAATAAGGTTCGCTCCTACAGTTTCTTTTTCTTTAATGCGAGCATTGTTACACCGTAAACTTTAAAGAATTCAATAAATGCTGTAAATATTATGTCAGTACCAGTTCCTCCTATTTAGCAAAATCGGCTGAAAACTATTCCAATTTCCAATTCCTATTTTAATTTTTAGAACACTGGTTCGGTTCTGGTAGGTATAAATATATATATATATATTATATTTTATATGATTTTTTATATTATAAAGAATTTTTATATTATATGTTAAATTGCTAATTAATATAATATTAAATTTTAAAATTTTATTATTCATGTCTATTAATTTTATAACATAAATTTATATAATATTTGATATAACATAAAATTAATATAACATTATAAAATAAGAAATATGGATCAATCACTTGGTAAAATTGTTAGAGTAGAATTTTATTTATCCGTAAAATCGAAAAAAATGACCGAATTAGATTGAAATCGATAAAATCAGTTTCGATGGTGAACTGGCTCGGTATTGATTCTTAAAAAATTCATGACTTGGTTACTTGATGATATTAATGCAAAAAATGGATTTACAAAGATGGGGTTCATAGGATTTTTCCTTATTTTTGGCGGTAGCAGCTAGATGGTTTTGAATTAATCTAAAACATTTTACAAATCTTTTTAAATGTTTTAAATATATAAAACATCCATCTTAGAATAGAAGAACATGTCAAAAAATTATTTGTATAATTTTTAACTAAATATATTAAACTATACTCATGTACATGATCGCAATCTACGACTAATAATTACAATATACGACCAAGCTAGAACGTACGTCACACTGCATGTACGTCCCAGCTGTACGTGCTTCGACCACTTCAGAAATATCTTTGCTCTTAATTAGGGATAGGGAAACATGTGGCCACGAGAATATACTTTGACAGGTAAATATGTATGGTGATGCTGGGGGCTGTAAAAATAAATTGGAGAACCGAAAAATTCGGCTCGAACCAACTCGGATCCAATGGTTCGGTCCAATTTTGGATTAGTTCGGTTTGGGATTGATTCTTTCATTTTAAAAATCGGTCATAATTGATTTGTTCTCAGTTTTATATTTTTTAGGACTGGATCGGATCGGTTCGTATATTTATATTTTTTTAATTAATTTTTAATATTATATATAATATTTTTTATATTATATATAATTTTTATAAATTATAATTATATATGAAATAATGTTATATTTTAATTTATAACATAAAATTTTAATCTCAAACATGAATATTTATTTGATCATATGTTTTAAATATAAAATATATATTAATTACATTCTATGGCTTAATAAATTCTCAACATATTCCTTTTAATAAATATCTTAGTAATACTAATATACATTAGTATATTAATTAATATATTATTACTAACATATAGTAATGTACTATACCAATAGTATTACCATATACTAATAGTATTAGTGTATTACTAATATTTATATATATTAATATATATATAAGTAAGAGATTAGAGATTTAATATATATTAAAAATAAAAAAATCAGACTGTATCAAATCGAAAATACCAATTTAGGAGGATAACCCGTGCGGTATCCATTATTAAAAATTATTTGTCGCCAAAATCGGACCAAACGGATCGTTACAGTACCCATAGTGATACCCTTAGCCTTCGAATTAACTCAAATTATTTTTGTACGTACCCTTGCATGTGTCCATCTCAATAGTCGTTACATGGAGCTTGAGACGCTTGCTTTTTGTCAGTACGAGTAAGACTAGATAGGAAATTTCATGTGCAAGAAGCTCACCAGGGACCCCTTGACTTGACTTATCAGGAAAAACAGACCATGGCCTAGGGGTAGCTGCACCCAAAAATATTAAAGTTGGATGTTTTTTGGACACCCAGAGTAGTTTCCAGAAGTGTCGTTGGTAACTTTTGATCAGCTGCTACAGTACTCTACAAGAAATTTCATGAGCATTTCTATTTTCTAGTACCAAGTATTATCTTCGTAAAAAAAAAAAAAAAAAACACTATTAATTGAATATTGCAGTACTGATAGTACTCCGTGATGATCAAAATAAAAAATATGAGAATATGATGAAAATGGATTGGAGCTGAAGTACTCCATGATCTACTAATTTTCTGCAGGAGCTAGCAGCCAGTAGTATTTCAACAAATTAAAGCATGATTGAAACAAAAGCATCCTTAGGGTTCCAAATTTAGGCAATAATTTTTTTTAATCATGGTTTCTACGTACTCGATCGGTGGATGCAGCAGTGATTTCGTGTATCTGACCTCTCAAACGTTTTCATTTTCATGTGAACTTCAAATAGTAATGCTAGTTACAATTCTAGTACGTATAAGTTCTATGTATTTCTTTTGAAAAAATTAGAGTTCACTATTAAAAAAATAATTTTTTTATGTGAGTTTTAGATTTACTCATTTTTTTTTTATAGAAAGTGCGAAGAACTTGCATACTATAAGACTATAAATATCATAATTTCTCTTTTGACAATACATTTTTGAAAAACCCTCATGCAACATACTTATGGCTCGTTTGGACACTTAAAATATTTCAGGATTCTGTGAATAATACTAGTGAAATGATTTGTGAAGAATAGTAAAAATGTTTGAATTAATATGTTTTATTGAGTTTGGAAAAGTAGAGAAAAAGTTAAATAAAAATATTATAAAGTTAAAAAATATTTTGAATATTAGTTTTGTTTTGAAATTTAAAAAGAGTTGTATTGTTTTTTGTGTTTTATTTGAAATTTGAAAAAGTTTTATTTGGTTTTGTGTTTGGATAATGATTAGGTAATGATTAGATGAAAAAATTGAAGATTTGAAATTGAAAAATATTTTGTATTTGAGTGATATTTGCGAAGAAAATTATGAGAACTTTCGAAAATATATATCTAAGGACTTGTTTGGATACTTAATTAGAATATCTTGGTATATCTGCGAATATTAGTTAAATAGTTTAAGTTAAGATGTTTTATTAGGTTTTAGTAAAAGATAGAGAAAATGTTGAATAAAAATATTGTAAAATTATTTTTATTTTAAAATTTGAAAAAATAGTTGTATTTTTTATATTTTGTTTGGGAATTTGAAAATATTGTAATGATTGAAAAAATATATTCATCATCTATTTTCTCATCATCTCATGATATGACATTAAATGATAAGTTCATAAATGAAATATAATAAATAGTCTTCAATGATCTAATATCACATCATGAGATGATGAATAGTATTATTCTGTAATGATTATATGAAAATATTTGTTAAATTCCACATCGAGATGCCGCTACAACCTTCTAAAGCGTGCAGCACTATACATGCACGAAGGTTGTAGAGGCATCTCGATGCTCATGAAGTGTCATCAACATCATCTACACTTGGATGCATAGGCCCGACCGGCGGTCCCTAAAAAGTACCTGTACGTATTTTTACAAGTGGAGTAACGTACGTAATATATATATATAAGAAAACGATAAAAAGGAGAAAAAAAAATGTAAAAACGTAATAAAAAGTTATTGTACGTATTTACAAGCTGTAGTGTGGCATGCTTGATATATATATGTATGTGCATACTAATACTGTCTTAGGTGATTCTCATGAGCATTTTGAAATAGACCAGTTTAAGTGCAGTGCGAAGATGCATGCAGTGTGTGCTTTCCAAGTTTTGTTTCTGAAATTATCCTACTTATTTATAACTGTTTAGCATGAAGTGATGCTGGGGGAAAAAAAAAAAAAAACCAAAAACACATGGTGAAAGCAACCAATATAGGAACCAGTGTATATTAATGATTAGGGGGCAGAAATGACTAGTCAAAAGGGACGTCTCATGTATGTTGAAAGCTAGAACAACTCCCTCACATGGCTTGGTCTCGAAAACTTTATTTCCAACTTCAGTCTGAGCATCTCTCTCTCTCTCTCTCTCTCTCTCTATTATAATTCCAGCCAGCAATCGCTTGTCATGCCAATCTTATCTCTAACGGGTAACAACCGACCATTCTAACCCTATATATACTGCATAAACCTGGCACAAAGGAAGCAGAAAATTAGAGAAAAGCATAAAACTGACGCTAGGAAGCAGATAATTAGTCATGGCAGCTAAGCCCAGAACCAATGGCAAGAAGAAGAATGGCATTGTCAAGCTCAAGATAGTGGTGGAAAAGCTCCAAAGGAGTCTTTCATTGGTTAAGAAATCAAGTTCCAACTGTGACAAGTACGACATTAATAGTGACATGCCTGTGCCAGAAGACGTGAAGGAAGGACATTTTGTGGTGAATGCAGTGGAGGGGGACGAACCAAGGAGATTTGTGGTACCCTTAAGCTACTTGACACACCCAACTTTTGTAAGGCTCTTGGAGAAGGCAGCCGAGGAATACGGTTTTGATCACGAAGGTGCACTTACTGTTCCTTGTCGGCCAAGTGAGCTTGAGAGAATATTGGCGGAGCAATGGCAAGAACAGGCGGAGGGAGGCTCAGATCATCACGATCATGTTGGAGTAGTTCATTGGGGATCTTGAAAAACCATGGTGCAAACCTATTCAAACCCGATCGAATAAGCTGCATGCATGCATGTTGTAATAGCTTAATGATCCTTCATTTACTAAGTTGTAAAAGCTTTTTAATTCACTTTTCATCATGTGGACCAGTTTTGTTTTTTTTCATGCTTATCGTAGTTAGTGGAGTGGAGTACTAGCGAACTGTAAATCAATACAATTTACAGTCCTGATCATCGATCTGTATCATTGCATGCATTTACATGCTGCATGTGGTCATTTTTTAAGGGCAAAGTTTCACTCATGCAGGTTAAAATCATAAGAAATTGTTGCGAAGATGGACAGCTTAATTAGAACCCTATTCATCAACCTTTACGCTGCAGTGTCGTAACTCGTACGTCTTTAAGATCGCATAAAAATGGCGTGAATAATTGATCGAGCTGGTAATTGAAGTAGAAAAGTTCTATACATACATATATATATTATATATATATATACACGTATATATATACGCGTCTATATATATATATATATACACACACAGTACCATCATTTTTGTCATTATCGGCCGGGAATGGTGAGAAGA
This sequence comes from Juglans microcarpa x Juglans regia, assembly GCF_004785595.1. Taxonomy (NCBI): domain Eukaryota; kingdom Viridiplantae; phylum Streptophyta; class Magnoliopsida; order Fagales; family Juglandaceae; genus Juglans; species Juglans microcarpa x Juglans regia. The sequence continues at coordinate 13,853,866 of NC_054606.1, forward strand.
TAATGATTAGGAAAATAGTTTAATTACAAATAAATTATATAAAAATAAACCTATAAATTGATGTGACTTAATATAATACGTTAGATTGTAAAATTATTTTTATTATAATGTAGATCTAACAGATTTTATGAAATCACATCAGTCTATAAATTTATTTTATATAATTTTTGTGTCTGTAGCAATTCTCTAATGATTAAGAATTAAGATGATAGATAAAGTTTTTCATTAAGTACAATTACGTACCATTTGTGAGGGTACTCTTTAATTTTCTGCTGTCGTATACGTGACAGCAACAATACAAGATCATATCTCTCCCGTCGTATATGTGACAGCAGTGACAGCAACAATACAAGGATATCTCTCCCCGTTGAAAGGGCAGGAACCTGCAGACCTGAGATTTCACTAGACGTTCAGCAACAAATTAGCTAGATGGCATAAAGCCCTTACAATCTGAATTATTCATATATAGGCTTCTACGTGGAACAAGGTCGTCCAACTGCATGCACATGAAAAATGCAAGAATAATATATATAGTTATGTTAGAATATTATTGTGGAACAAGCTGCATGAATTCTCCATATATAGGCTTCTAAGTGGACCGGAACAAGATCGTACGTCCAAAATGCAAGAATAATTATAAGCTGTAGATCAAGTGAGAAAATAATTGAAGCGGCCGGTGAGAAGAGAGCGCGTCGTGTACGAACCTGCATGCAACTCTATTCAAATAAGAACTAAATAAACAAAGCTTGATGAGCATGATCGTCTACTCGCTCGGACTCTACTTGTTTATACACTCATCAAGAAGTTCACTTCTTTGTTCCTGAGTTGTCTACGTAGAAAATAAAATAAAGTATAAAATATAGAAAAGGGAGATGGGAAGAGAGAAGGGGGAGAGAGAAATTGATGGCTATATCTAATTCCCTATTCGTAATTGTATGAATACAACGCACAGACCCCAATCTGTAGGGAAAGAGACCAAATAAAATAAAAAAAGGTATTATAATCAAAGTAATATACATCAACTTAATTTGAGTAGTATTCTAATCAACTTTGATTTGATAATTATGAAAATCATATCAAGATAATATCAAATTATGACTCTTAAATTGATATTATCTCAAACATCCCCCCTCCGATTGAAAATTTTAAGTTTAGAATTTGATTGTAGCCTTCATATCCATTGATTAATCGCCAATGAGATGATGAAAATGAAGCATATATATCTCTCTCTGTGTGTGTGTGAGAGAGAGATACTAATATATATAAATAAATTATACATACACACACATATATATATATATATACAATAATTATATTGAATAATTTATGGACGAGCTCTTATCGAGTTAAGCTAATGAGCCAAGTTAGATATAAATGAGCGGGCCTGCCTTAACAAGCCTTAATCAGTTGAGTTTAATTGAGTATGTGTTATTTACTAATAGACAAGCTGGTTTCTGCTTTCATGATTTAACTTTTTTTTTGTATGAGTTGAACTTGGTTTGAGGTTAGCCAAGCGAGTATCAAGTGAGCAATCATACAGACTGTTTCATATCCAACCTTAACTATAGGACCAATATTAGAGGTCTCAAACCCATTAAAAAGAAAAATACTCACAGCTAATAAGGATACTTCAAATGCATGGATGTGAGGCGAGACATAATTGTCTAAACTAGAAAAACTTTGGGCCATTTGGAGAAATTCAATGGAAAAATAGACAAAAAATTATGAAACCAGAGCGAAAAATAGAGTAGAAAGAACTCTAGTCAAATTCAACAAAAAAGTCTACGGTCAAGATCAACATGGTAGTTGTTGACATGGCACGGCTGACCGCTAAAACCATTGCTAATGGGGCGATTGATGACTTGGAACTGTTGCTGACGGGGTGCTAGGCTACATGGCATGTTGTAATGCCGACATGTGTCACGTACGATGGCCCTACGAGTGAGAATTTGGCTATTGCCTGGACGACGAGATAGAACCTTGGTCTGCACATGTGGCATCTTTAATTTAATGTCGCTTTTTGGCTCGTTCAACTCGTCGGTGGCTGTTCGATCAAAACATATTATTACAAACTTGAAAAGGAAAATTCTAGTGATTGGCCGTGGCATTGAGTGCCGAATGTTCTGGTGGTCATGGTAGCGCGTGACAGCATATGGGATAGAATCTTTTACATATTAGATGATCTATACCTTACCAACTTGAGTATGAAATTTGATTTAAGAACGAGCAGCAATGAAAGTTGGAAAGCACCAAGTGGTGACACGCTTACTAGAAAAAGAACACCGGAAAAATTACCCTAGCTTGTCGAAAAAGAATGACAGGATAATTATCCTAGTGATGACAGGCTTGCCGAAAAGGAACTTCGAAAAAATTACCCTAGTGATCACAGGAAATAGGTGGGGCTAATACCATCTAGAAAATAAAATATAAAATATAGAAAATAGAGATGGGAAAAGACAAGGGGGGAGAGAGAATTTGGGGCAATATATTTTCTATTCTCAAATATGTATGATTTATGAATACAAGGCATATATAAACTCCTATTTATAGGTAAAGAAGCCAAATAATATATATATATATATATATATATATATAAGTATTCTATTCAAAGTAATATACATAAACTCAATCTATGTAGTATTCTGATGAACTTTGATTTTATAATTTTGAAAATTAAATCAAAATAATCATATCATATCAAGATAATATCAAATTAAGACTTTTAATTTGATATTATCCCCATAGTCCATTCCCCCATTTCCCTTATGTTTTAGCCCTTTGCCCTTTATATTGGTGGTCATCATCGTTTAATGGTAAGAACTAATAAAGATTTGGCTGGTCAAGTAATGCCTTGGGCAGGTGGAAGGCGTAAATACTAATTTGCTATAGATGAAGGGTAAGTCCAGGTTCTTTCTTTTCTGATCTGTCTTGTTCAAAACAATATGTGAAAAAAATGCTTTAATCATGAAAAATTTCATAAAATAAATTCGATATAATTTAATGTCATATATCAAATTCTAAAACTACTTTGATACATAAAAACTTTTAAAAAGCAGTGACCATAAATAAATATGAAGCGAGGCGGATTTTATATATAATATAATGATACAATTTTTTTTATAATATAATGATACATTTTTTATTTATATATTTTATATAAAATGACACAACAATAACAATGAATATTATAAAAAATAATAATTTACTAATGATGAAGAACTTTTGACCATTTTCCTTGGGATATGTATAAATTACCTTATACGTGCATGCATAGGGGATGGGGTGTAATAGTATTGTGATTGGGCTCTCCATTCTATTATCTTTGTGGAGACACGTACGTACGTTCTCCCTTGCACTTTGGTTTGTTCGAGCTTTAGGTAACCCCTTCATCAATCTTGACTAAGTCATCATTCAAGCTAGCTTACTTCCTTGCGCGTTGATCCGTTATTTTGCTAATTTGTAATGAAGATATTATCTAGCCAACCAGTCATGAACTCTAGCTTTAATGTTGATGATTCTTTGAAGATGGAGTGTTAGCCGGTCCACGAGGAATTTGCCTGATCTTCATGGCTAAATAATATATGGAAGTATTGTCAAATTCATGTTGCATTCATCTCTAATTAATTTGTAGTCGAGACATAGACAGAAATAAGATACAAAAAATTTTTTGAACAATTATCTTCGCCAATTTTACTTTCAAAATTTGATAATTTTAACAAGCGTATTGTTTTTTATGTTTGTTCTGATTTACCAAATGCTTTTTGGCATAAGAAGAAACACATCGTTTCTCTTCCCTATATAAAAAATTTTGATGAAAGCACTATCTCCACTAAAACCAGACCAATTCAGATGAATAGTCAGACTTTAGAATTCTGCAAAAAGGAAATTGCAGATCTTTTGAAAAAATGCATAATTAGAGATAGCAAGTCCCCTTGATCTTGTCCAGCTTTTTATGTCCGAAAAAATGCTGAACTAAAAAGAGGTTCCCCTCGTCTAGCTATTAATTACAAACCTTTGAACAAAGTCTTGCAGTGGATTAAGTATCCTATTCCCAACAAAAATGACTTAATTCATAGACTGGACTACCATTTTGCCTTCTTCCTTGACAAAATCAGTTTTAACAACATGCAAAGTATTCTGAAAAAGAAAAACAACGTGTTAAACGGAAATGGAAAGAATAAATGAATAAGCAGCAAAAACATATTCTTTTCTTTGATTTTGTTGAAAATATTTATGTTTCTAACAATACTTTGAATGTTGTTAAAATTGATTTTGTCAAGGAAGAAGGCAAAATGGTAGTCCAGTCTAGCCATCCACCTTTGGAGACTGTTCTCATCACCCACAAAGGGGTTGAGATGTCTGCTTCACCTTTCAAAATCTCGGAAACTGTTTCCAGAGATCCTGAGAAGGACAAGATTCTCAAAGAAACAAAAAAGGTTATTTCTCAAAATAACTTTGTGAATCTTACTCTTCATACGATCGGACAACAGTTAGATCGGATTGAAGAAAAGGTTGAAAAACCTGATCATATTCCTTTGGTTTTGACTACAGATCAACCAAAGAAAATAATTGAAAAACTTTTGATTATCTTACATGAAAGTCGAGCCAAAATTGATTTTAAAAATCCACAGGTAAAGACATTAGATAAGATTAATCAAATGCTTAATGATCTGAAAAGATAACAACCTTCTACTAGCGCTTTGTCTAACAAAGAAATAGAAGAAGAAGTTCTTATTGAAACTACAAATGAGTCTTCTAACGATCACTCTTTTGAAGAAAATGATCTTGATTTACTTGAAAAGAATTTTCAAGATGTTGTTTTAAAACCTGAAATTGTCAAATTCTCTTCAAAAGGACCCCAACCAATGAGTCTGACGAATAACTGGTATTCCAGGCCTACTCCTCCTGATTTACAGTTTGAAGAAAAAGTCTTTCAAAGCCAATATTCTTACTCTGCTGACAAGGTTTACGAGTGGAATATTGATGGTTTCTCTGAACAAGAAATCATGAATACCATGAGTAAAATGTCCCTTGTGGCAAATGCTTATGTAAATAACAATATCAGACAACCTGATATTGTTAAGATTTTAACACAAGGATTTTCCGGTGTTTTAAGAAACTGGTGGGATAAACATCTAACCAGAGATGCCAAGGAAACCATTCAGAACGCTGTCAAGTGTAATGATGAAGGGTTACCTATTTTTGATGAATCCATTGGATCTGCCCAATCTGATGGAGTTAATACTTTGATTTACACAATGTTAAAGCATTTCATTGGCACACCATCTGATACAACTAGCCGCATAGCGACCAGTTAAATAATCTTAGATGTCATCAGATGTCCGATTATAGATGGTACCAAGATGTTTTCATTTCCAAAGTAATGTTTCAGGATGATAGCCAGAAGCCTTACTGGAAGGAGAAATTTATTGATGGTTTACCTCGCTTGTTTGCTTACAAAGTGAAGGATGAACTTACTATTACTGGGTCTCTTAATTACGACGCATACACCTATGGTGATATTTGTGCAGTAATCAAGAAACTTGGTATTAGTATGTGTAATGATCAAAGAATGCTTCGAGAGTAGATGAGAAATAGCAAGAAAGCCAAATACGAAATGAGAACATTTTGTGAACAATTTAGACTTCCTGCTATAGCTCCCTCTAAAAGGAAGCACAAGTTTTCTAAACCTCATAGTAGTATCAGGAGAAAACCCCGTGATGAATTTTATAAGAAAACTTATAAAAAACTATTTTCTAAGTCATTTTCTAAGAAAAAGAAATCTAATGATTTTTCTCAAAGAAAATGTTTTATTTGTGGCAATCCAGGACATTTCGCTGATAAATGCTCCCAGAAAGCCAAAAAAGATAAGAAATTAAAAAAGAATCTTAATCAGTTGAATATTGATAACAATGATAAAGAAGAACTATTTCAACTCCTAGAAATAGCTTCGTGTTTATCATCTGATATCCTTGAGTTCAGTTCTAGTGATTCAGAATATCACTAATAAACTGAGTCTCTAGATTCTACTGGTCCTAAGCTAGGTTGCAATTGTAATGATACTTGTTGTCAGACAAAGGGAAAGACAATCTATGTCTTGTCCAAATCTGAAGAACAAGAAAACCTATTGCTAACCTTGATTTCTCAAATAACAAATCTTGAGCTTAAGGAAGAATATCTTCTTAAGTTAAGAAAGGTTATGGCTCGCCAAGAACCAGAACCCCCTAAGCAAATGATTAGTTTTCAAGAAACCTTGGAGAGATTTCAAAAGAAAAAACTCAAGGAAATTTCTACAAATGATCTACAACATGAAATAAATCGTGTTAAAAAAGAAATTGTTTAGCTCAGATCCGAGGTTAACAACCTTAAATCTGAAAATGAGATTTTAAAACAAGAATTTTTAGTGTTTAAAATCGATAAACAACTTGATCAGGATATTCCTTCTGACAATGAGCAAACAAATGATTCTGGTTCAAGCCAACATGAGTTAGCTACTGATAACCAGATTTGTTTGATCCATCATACCATTCCTCCAAAATGGTTTTCAAGGGTTACTATTGTGGTCGCCCATGATTTTTAATTTTCCGTTGTTGCTATGATTGATTCCGGATCAGACCTGAATTGCATTCAGGAAGGACTCATTCCTAGTAAATATTTTGAAAAATCTTCTGAGAGATTATTTTCTGCAAATGGATCTCAAATGAAAATCACTTATGAGCTTAACAACGCTCATGTTTGTCAAAACAATGTTTGCTTTAAAATCCCTTCTGTTTTAGTCAAAAATATGTCTGACAAAGTGATTTTAGGCATTCCATTTATTTCTGCTTTATATCCTTTTTTTATTGAAAAAGATGGTATTACTACCGACCCTTTTGATCAAAAAGTCAAATTTAAATTTGCATCTCGTCAAGAGATAGATCAAGATAAAAGTTTGAAATCTTTGTTTTTTGCAAAACAAAAGTATCTGAATTTCCTCCAACAGGAAATAAGATACAAAATGATTTCTGAACAATTATCTTCGCCAATTTTACTTTCAAAAATTGATAATTTTAACAAGCGTCTTGTTTTTTATGTTTGTTCTGATTTACCAAATGCTTTTTGGCATAGGAAGAAACACATCGTTTCTCTTTCCTATATCAAAAATTTTGATGAAAGCACTATCCCCACTAAAGCCAGACCAATTCAGGTGAATAGTCAGATTTTAGAATTCTGCAAAAAGGAAATTGCAGATCTTTTGAAAAAATGCATAATTAGAGATAGCAAGTCCCCTTGGTCTTGTCCAGCCTTTTATGCCTGAAAAAATGCTGAACTAGAAAGAGGTTCCTCTCATCTAGTTATTAATTACAAACTTTTGAACAAAGTCTTGCAGTGGATTAGGTACCCTATTCTCAACAAAAATGACTTAATTCATAGGTTGAGTGATGCTGTAGTCTTTTTCAAATTTGACCTCAAATTTGGTTTTTGGCAAATTCAGATAGCCGAGTCAGACCAGTATAAGACAGCCTTTGTAACCCCCTTCAGTCATTTCGAATGGAATGTGATGCCATTCGGTCTCAAAAATGCCCCTAGTGAGTTCCAACATATCATGAACGACGTCTTCAACTCGTTCTCTGCTTTTACCATCGTCTATAGAGATGTTGTCCTTGTTTTTTCTAAATCTATTGATGAACACTGAAAATATTTGAATTCGTTTCTAGACATCATTAGACTCAATGGTTTTGTCGTTTCTGCGAAAAAGATCAAATTGTTCCAAACCAAGATCAGATTCCTTGGTTATGATATTTCTGAAGGGAAAATCAGGCCTGTTCAAAGAGTCATTGATTTTGCCTACAAATTCCCTGATGTTATTCTTGACAAAAATCAATTATAGAGATTCTTAGGATCTCTTAATTATGTTGCTGATTTCTACAAGGATATGAGGAAACAATATCGTCCCTTGTTCAAACAACTTTTTTCTAATCCTCCCCCTTGAACAGAAATCCATATTAAAATCGTGAGGAAAATCAAAACACATGTCAAAACTCTTCCGTGCCTTGGTATCCCCACTTCTGATTCATTTAAAATTGTTGAAATAGATACCTCAAACATTGGTTACGGTGGCATTCTGAAATAATATGTTTCACTAGGTTCTTCTGAACAAATTGTTCGTTTCCATTCTGGAACCTGGAATCATGCACAAAAAAAATATAGTACTATTAAACAAGAAATTTTATCTATAGTACTATATATTTCTAAATTTCAATCTGATTTGTTAAACAAGAAGTTTTTACTTCGTATTAATTGCATGAGTGCTAAATTTGTTCTAGAAAAAGATGTTGAAAACATTGCATCAAAACATATTTTTGCACGATGGCAAGGTATTTTAAGTGTTTTTTATTTTGATATTGAATACATCAAAGGCACTGATAATTCTATCCCTGATTTTCTTACCAGAGAGTTCTTGCAGACACCCAACCATGAGCGTAAGTAAGAAGAAAGGAAAAGAAAAACAGAGTGCGATCCCCCATATATATATATATATATATATATATTATATATATATATATATATATATATTCATGTATCAGACCAGTGTTATCCGGTGTGACTAGTTAGAATCTTGATATCTAATTTGTGTGAGTATTTTTCGGTCCATGAGGCATTGCCCCTTCTTGGTATATATATAATTTGTGAGAGTATTTTCCGATCCATAAGGCACTGCTCAGAGAGGATTACTGCATTAAAGGTGTCCCCCTCGGGCTTCCAAGGTTCATTTTAGTGTGCAGGAAGAGAATGAGGCAGTACAGGTATACAAAAATATGTGTGAGTGTTAGCGGTCTCAAGTTTTCACGACTAAGTGATAAAGTATCAAAAACTAAATGATTAAGCTGCTAAAGTGAATGAATTGTTTAACCAAAAAATGAATTAAGAACTTAACTATGTAATAGTATTTAGTACTTGACTCAATGTTAAATCCTGATGTTTTGCACTAAAAAGGATTTATGCAGCTGTTAAGCCACATCAGAATTAGTATCTCAATTTTACCCCTCCCATTGTGAAACACTTAATCCCATTTGATGTAGGGCATTTTTGGAGAAAGCCCACCAATTGGAGTGGCAACCACAAGCCAGTGCAGCAGCAGCTAACACAGCTCCATGTGAACTTACTGCAATACCTTCAGAACCTATCTCTTGTTTGCACTATTGGAAAAGAAACACAAGGGCATTATTGGAAATACTCAACTTGAACGTGCATCACCCAAAAGCTAAAGGGCTAGCGATCTGAAACACAAAACAAAATAAAACAAAAAAAAAAAAAAAAAGGAAAAGAGAGAATGAGGAAGTTACTATGAGTGGGACGTGAGAGTGATGGGCTTGTTGGCTGGAATCAAATGTTGGGCAGATTCACACACAGGAACGGTAGGCACGGTGGCATGTGACCTCAAGTGCGGAAGTGGAGCAAAAATCACCAGGAAATGGAGCTAGCCAATCATGAGCACACAGGAGAAGAATATAAAGCCAGGCATTTCGAGTGACAAAAAGAAATTAACTTCTTTTTGGTTTTCTCTTGGGTTTCGTTTTCAGACTTTTGGGCCTTTTTTATTCTTAATTTTCTCTTGGATGGGGTTTTTGGATTCAATGATGTTAGGCTAAATTTCTAAGCCTAGGTTTTGGGGAGTAACTCAGAAACAGTTGTTTGATTTGCTCTCTTTTCCATTGATTTCTATTTCACAACTTATTGTGTTGCAATGTTATTATATTTGGAGAAGCTTGGAATTCTTTCTCTTGAATCTTGATTTGTTGTAGACACTAGGCACAACTAATACTTGAACTGATGCAATATTTTGATAGACTTCTTTCATTGTACATCTAGGCTTTGCAACTCAGTAGGAAATTTGGGCTACGACATAACTTGTGTCTGATTTATTATATTTTCCAACCATGATCCTTACGAATGGGTTGGTGGTTGAGTAAAGAGAGATTTGAGTATTTTTCAATAACAATATGTGAAAGGGTGAAACCTATAGCCTAGGTATTTGATATTTTGTTTCATTGGAATTTATTTTTCTGCAATATCTAATTTTCCTGCACACACCTCACTAATATTCATTTGTTTCACTTCCTTCAACTTACAAACACCCAGAAAACCATTTTATAAAAAGATCATAATCATCATTTCCCCAATACCCTACATACCAATACATAAGCATATGTTCTTGTTTCTCTCCTTAGCTATGTAAAAACCTCTTTCTCAAACACGTCTATTGTACAAAATGCAACTCAATATATGTTTGCTCAGTATGAATATTGTTTTCCTCGTGAAAATGACCTTGGAACTCCTCCATGTACTACTTTGATAGTTTCTACACTTGGAAGACAGATTTGGAAAGCCATCAAGTTTTTGGCACTATTGTCGAGGACAACTTGTGTTTATCAGAGCATTCTCATACTGTTGAGAAGACGTTTGTAGTGCTGTGAACCTCTTCACAGCTTGGGTGACATTCTTTTTCTTATTTTTTTATTCTTTTTTTTCTCTATTTGTCTTACGTTTTCCTTTATTTTCTACTCTTGTTTGTATGACTTGTTGGACCAGAGATCAAACTTATCGATTGGTTAGGACAGAATCACTAGCATATTTTACTCAACATCACTTTATCTTGAATCATCTTTTGACACTAATAGTACAATGGCTGAAAATGAGAATCATGATAGGGAAGTAGTAAATTAGAATAAGACACTTAGAGATTACTTACAACCTGTTAGAACTAGCACACCCTAGTGCATAATCCAACCTTTGAATGAAAACGCCTTTAATTTTAAACCCAGAATGATTCTATTGATTCCACAGTTTTATGGCATGGAATCCGAGAACACTTACCTTCATATCAAAGAGTTTGAAGAGGTTTGTTCTACATTCATAGACCGAACATGCATTGAGGAGGTTATTATTAGACTAAAATTGTTTCCATTTTTCTTGAAAGATAAGGCTAAAACGTGGTTGAATTCATTAAGACCTAAAACCATAGGCATATGGCAGAAAATGCAAACTGAATTTTTGAAGAAATTCTTTCCAATACATATGACAAATTCACTTAAAAGATAAATCATGAACTTTATCCAAAAAGATCCTGAAACTTTTTATCAAAGCTGAGAAAGGTTCAATGATCTTTTAAATGTGTCTTCATCACGATTATGAAAATTGGCGAGTGGTAAGTTTTTTTATGAAAGTTTGATACCTAAAATGCGCCAATTTGTTCAAACCATGTGTAATGGAGAATTTTTCGACAAAGAGCCTGAGGAAGCATTTGAATATTTTGATTATCTTGCTGAAAATGCTCAATCTTGGGACACAGCTGATGTGCATGATAGGTCTAGGCAAGTTGAGTCTAGTCATGAAAAATATACTTTAAAGGAAGATGATGATTTGCGTGCTAAATTAACCTTGCTATCCAGAAAAATAGAAGCCATGAAATTGAAAAAAATGAATGAAGTGCATGTTGTCCCTAAAATTTTCGAGAAGTGTGGCATATGTGAGGATTATGGGCATTCAACTAATGAATATCCCGTGATCCTCGCTTTCAAAGAAGTATTGTTGGACCAATCGAATTCTGTAAATATGATACATAAGCCATATTCTAGTCCTTACTCTAATTCTTATAACCCAGAATCGAGGAGCCACCCAAATTTCAGTTGGAGGAGTGACCAGCAGGTGGGTCCAGCAACCTTGGCTCCAGAACCCTCTCAACTCACAATTCAAGCACCTCCAATGCAAAAGAAGGGATTTGAGGAGACGGTCAAACACCTTGCAGCAGTTTATGCAAGGTCAAGCAACAATCAACAATCAAAATTTTCAAGTAATAAATGACATTCGGAGCACACTAACAAAGATGACTACGGCCTGGAGCTCTCAAGAGAAAGGAAAATTTCTTGCACAACCCCAACCTAATCTCCAAAACCAGCCAGTCCAAGAAGCAGTTGAAAGTTCAAATGTCAGGCAGGTGAAGGCAGTCACTACTTTAAGAAATGGTTGGGTGGTGAACATTCCAGGTTAAGGCTCAGACAAGGCTGGTAAGATCTCTAAACCTGTACAAAATGAGGTTGAAAAGAGTGAGGTTGAATAAACTGAAACTGAAAATGAAAATGAAAAGATTTCATGTCCTATACCTGCTTCTTTTCCTCAAAGATTGGCTCCCTTATGCAAAGACAAACACCAATCTGAAATTTTATAAATATTCAAGCAAGTTAGGATTAACATCCATTTGTTGGATGTTATTCAACAAATTCCTTCCTATGCTAAGTTTCTAAGTTTCTAAAATGCATCATTCTTATCATTTTTGGAGCTATATGAATGGGACTTATCCACTTGTTGTCCACAATAGGGTAGATAATTGCCACATCAAGTCATTTCAACACCTTTGTTTTTACTACCTCTTTCATGATAGGATTTAATCTCATTTGCATCTCCCTAGAAATTTTAGCATTTTCTTCTAAATAAATCTTATGAGTGCACACAAGAGGATTTATATCTTTTATATCCGCAATTGTCCATCCAATAGCACCTCTGTGCTGCCTCAAAACTTCCATTAGTTTACCGTCTTGGTTATGAGTGAGCTGGGCTGAAATCACCACTAGGAAGGTGCTATCAGGACCCAGAAATGCATACTTCAAGTAAATCGGCAATGGCTTCAGCTCTAGTGTTGAGATTTCATTTGCTGAAGGCTTCAAGCTTACTGTCAATGGTGGGAGCTGCTCAACTTTAAGCCTTCATTTAGTTTCAAATTTATTTTCTGCATTAAAAATAGGAGAAGCATCAGTGAGGGTGTCATCAATGATGAAGTCACAAATATTTTCTAATTCAAACAGCAGGTTAGTGGGCTAGTATGCCAAATAAGCCTCTTCCTCAAGGATACTCTTTAGCAAATTGACCTCTTATACATCTTCCAAATCTTGAGGTTGCCTACAAATGTTAAAAATGTTTAGTTCGAGGGTCATGTTCCCAAAACTCAACTTTAAAACACCACTCTTATAATTTATCAATGCATTTAAAGTAGCAAGAAAATGTCTCCCAAGAATCATAGGTGCTTGAAAAGAGGATTTTGGTGTCAAGTGAACATCCAACACAACAAAATCTACGAGGTAAAAAAATTTATCCACTTGAATTAAGACGACCTTAACAACCCCTCATGGCATTCTAATTGATCTGTCCGCTAGTTGTAAAATGATAGGAGTTGGTTTTAATTCCCCCAAACCAAACTGCTCATATACATTATAAGGCAGTAAATTCACACTTGAACCTAAATCTAACAATGCTTGGTCAATTTTTGAACATTCTATAACACAAGCAATTGTTGGTGAACATCTTTGTATTTTGGTGGAGTATTGTTCTGAATTATGGCACTGACCTGCTTAGCAAGAAAGGCTTTCTTTTGCACATTTAATTATCATCCTGAGGTATTGAGGTTGATAAAGTTAAGATTGAGCTTATCTCCAAGTTTCCTATATCCAAAACAGTAAAAGAAATAAGATCATTTCTTGGGCATGCTGGGTTTTATAGGAGATTCATTCAAAATTTTAGTTCTATCTCTAAATCCTTGTGTGAGTTACTTATGCATGATGTTGCTTTTGAATGGATCTCTTCTTGTCAAAATGCTTTTGATAAGTTGAAAATTTGGTCACTACAGCCCCTATCATGCAGTCCCCTGTTTGGTCTATTCCTTTTGAGATAATGTGTGATACTAGCGATATAGCCATAGGAGCTGTACTTGGACAGCGTAGAAATAAGTTCCCACATTTCAATTTTTTATGCAAGTAGAACTCTAAATGGAGCCCAAAGAAATTATTCTACCACAGAAAAGAAACTACTTGCTATAGTTTTTGCATTAGACAAGTTTCGAACTTATATTCTTGGTTCTCCTGTGGTTATTTTCGCTGACCATGCGGCGTTAAAATATTTATTGTCGAAGAAGGATGCTAAACCACAATTGATCCGATGGATTCTTCTTCTCCAAGAATTCAACCTTATCAACAAGGACAAAAAAGGTGCTGAAAACGTAGTTGCCAACCATTTGTTTCGGTTTACATTTGCTAAAAATGAGCACACTATCCCTGTCCTTGACTCGTTTCCTGATGAACAATTAATGTCAGTTGAAAATTTGTCTTGGTTTGCTAACATAGTTAATTTTTTGGTAACAGGTCAAACTCCACCCAATTGGCGTGCTCAAGACATACGAAAATTCAAGCACGAGGTAAAGTCATTCTTCTATGATAATCCTTACTTGTTTAAATATTGTTCTGATCAAATCGTAAGGAAATATGTGCCTGATCATGAAATACAAGCTGTTTTTTCTTTTTGTCATAATGAGGCTTGTGCGGGACATTTTTCTGCACATAAAATCGTTGCAAAAATTTTACAAAGTGGGTTTTATATGCTGCATATGTTTAAGGATGCATATAATTTTTGTAAAACTTGTGAGTCATGTCAAAAACTAGGCACAGTCACTAAGAGAAACATGATTCCTTTACAACCCATTTTGGTCATTGAGATTTTCGATTATTGGGGATTGATTTTATGGGGCCATTTCCATCTTCATTTGGTTATTTGTATATCCTAGTGGCTGTTGATTATGTTTCTAAGTGAGTTGAAGCCATTCCATGTAAAATAAATGACCATAGGTAGTGTTTAAATTCTTGAAAGAAACATTTTTGCTAGATTTGGCATGCCTAGAGCTATCATTAGTGATAATGGAACTCATTTTTGCAATAAACCCTTTGCTACCCTCATGAAAAAATATGGTATACACCATAAAGTTTTCACTCCATATCACCCTCAAACAAATGGGCAAGCTGAATTAGCTAATAGGGAGCTTAAGCACATCTTAGAAAAAACAGTCAACTCCAACAGAAAAGATTGGTCTTTAAGGCTGACTGATGCACTTTGGGCTTATGGGACAGCTTTTAAAACTTCTCTTAACATGTCCTCTTATTGCTTGGTATATGGAAAAGCATGTCATTTTCCCATTGAGCTTGAACATAAGGCATATTGAGTTGTTAAACAATTTAATTTCTCCATTGACCATGCTAGTTCTGTGCGAAAGTTTCAGATTTCAAAGTTGGATGAGCTTAAACGAGATGCATATGACAATTCCAAATCGTCAAAGGAGCATATGAAGATGTTACATGACAAGCACATCCAGAGAAAGACTTTTAAGCCTAATAAACAAATTTTACTTTATAATTCTCGCCTCTACATATTTCCAGGCAAATTAAAATCGAGGTGGAGTGATCCTTATTTAGTTAAGGTTGTATTTCCACATGGAACTGTTGAGATTACTAATCCTCAAAATGGAAATACTTTCAAAGTAAATGGCTAACAACTTAATCATTTTTTGGCAAAAATTTCACCTAAGGATACTTTTATTCCTTTGCAAGATCCTACTTATGGTAATAATCCTTATTTTATCTCTGTGTTGCTTTAGTTTTCTTTTCTTCTTTTCTTTTCTTTCCTTTCTTTTTTTTTTCCTTTATTTCACTTCTATGTTCTTTTTCATTATTTCTTTTCTTTTCTTTTCTTTTTATTTTTCTTCATTCTAACTTTTCAGGTTCAGCACTGTTTGTTTTTTTCTAGTTTCATTTTTACTTTCATGATCCCTTCAGCCATCTTAGGTATTTCCTTCGGCCATATTTTCTTCATGTTTTTCAGTAGGACACTGCCCATTTTTAGTTGGGGGTAGGGAGAGTCTTCACCACTTAGTCTCTCAGAATTTATAATTGTGGGGTTTGAATTTTTTCTTTTTGCTGCCAAATTACTTTTTCACACTTCTCTACTTAATATCAGATAGTTGCAATCTTGGGCTACACTAACTCCCATTGGTATAGGTTTAAGTTCAACACATGACTTTATGATAGCCTTAGCAACTCAAACTTAGGCAATGTATTTCAAAACTATTGATTAATGATCTTAATAGACACAAACGGATACTTTTGTTGTATGTTTGATGTCAACTAGTGGTTTCTTCTAAGCAACTAACAAGAACTACAATGAACCATATCTTAATAGTCTAGGAAAAGTGAAAGAGATACTCCATTTTTTTTAAAAAAAAAATGGGAGGTAAAAATATTTGAGAAAATGGACAGGCCAGAGATCAAGGAAAACAATAGGTGCAAGTGCATTGGAAAAGGCTGTCTATCACCAAGATTCCTTTTTTTAAAAAGTTTTTTTCAAAAGAAAAAAAAAAGGACTTTCAAAGTGTGGTAGCGTGAAAGCTACCAATGTAATGGTTTTGAATTGGAGTAAAGACCTTTTAGTTTTTCTTGAAAAAGTTGCTAGGCTGAAACTATTATGAGAAATCTTAAAACTAACAATGGCAATCTGTTCACACACTTGATGCACTCAAAGATCTGCAGCTTAAATACATTTCCTTTGTTTGAGTTTTTAAGAATTCTATAAACCTTTGTGTTGAGCTATAACTTGACTTGACTACACTATAATGTCCAAGAACTCAATATGATTTGATCTTTTGTAGAGACTTTTGAGTTCAGTGGCTCATCTTGGACCCTTCATTTTTTTTATCGCATTACTTGCTAGAGACTAGTAAGAAGCTAGTTGGGGGTGTGATAAAGTGTCAAAAACTGCATGATTAAGCTGCTAAAGTGAATGAATTGCTTAACCAAAAAATGAATTAAGCACTTAACTATATAGTAGTTTTTAGTACTTGACTCAATGTTAAATCCTGATGTTTTGCACTTAAAATGGTTTATGCAGCTGTTAAGCCACATCAGAATTAATAACTCAATTTTACCCCTCCCATTGTGAACACTTAACCCATTTGATGTAGGGCATTTTTGGAAAAAGCCCACCAATTAGATTGGCAACCACAAGCCAGTGCAGCAGCAGCCAACGCATCTGCATGTGAACTTACTACAATACCTTCAAAACCTATCTCTTGTTGGCACTATTAGAAAAGAAACACAAGGGCATTAATGGAAATACTCAACTTGAACGTGTAGCACCCAAAAGCTAAGGGGCTAGGGATCTGAAACACACACACAAAAAAAAAAAAAGGAAAAGAGAGAATGAGGAAGTTACGGATGAGTGGGACGTGAGAGTGCTGGGCTTGTTGGCTGGAATCAAATGCTGGGCAGATTCACACACGGGAATGGAAGGCACGATGGCATGTGACCTCAAGTGTAGAAGTGGAGCAAAAATCACCAGGAAATGGAGCCAGCCAATCACAAGCACACGGGAGAAGAATATAAAGCTAGGCATTTCGAAGGACAGAAAGAAATTAACTTCTTTTTTGTTTTCTCTTGGGTTTTCGTTTTCAGACTTTTGGGCCATTTTTATTCTTAATTTTCTCTTGGATGAGGTTTTTTTATTCAGTGATGTTGGGCTAAATTTATAAGCCTAGGTTTGGAGAGTAACTCAGAAATAGTTGTTTGATTTGCTCTCTTTTCCATTGATTTCTATTTCACAACTTATTGAGTTGCAATGTTATTATATTTGGAGAAGCTTGGAATTCTTTCTCATGAATCTTGATTTGTTGTAGACGCTAGGCACAACTGATACTTGAACTGATGCAAGATTTTGATAGACTTCTTTCATTGTACATCTAGCTTTGCAACATAATAGGAAATTTGGGCTAAGACATAACTTGTGCATGATTTATTATATTTTCCAACCATGACCCTTACGAATGGGTTGGTGGTTGAGTAAGAGTGATTTGAGCATTTTTCATTAACAATCTGTGAAAGGATGAAACATGTAGCCTAGGTGTTTGATATTTTGTTTCATCGGAATTTATTTTTCTACAATATCTAATTTTCCTACACACACCTCACTAATATTCATTTGTTTCACTTCCTTCAACTTACAAACACCCAGAAAACTATTTTATAAAAAGATCATAACCATCATTTGCTCATTACCCTCCATACCAGTACATAAGCATATGTTCTTGTCTCTCCTTAGCTATGTAAAAACCCCTTTCTCAAACACGTTCATTGCACAAAATGCAACTCATTATATATTTGCTCAGCATGAATAATGTTGTCCTTGTGGAAATGACATTGGAACTCTTCCATGTACTACTTTGATAGCTTCTGCACTTGGAATATAGATTTAGAAAGATATCACTAAGCTTTTGGAATATGATGTGTGAAAGTAATTTATAATTTATAATCCATATATAGGGCATTTAAGTTTTTATGGCAAGACCCCATTGCAAAGACATGGCAAAAGTGTTGTTCCCATATATGCTGGAGGATTGCTTTTTATTAGGAAATATTGACCAATCCTCATGTTTATAATGTTGATGGGTTTCGTTGCCTTTAATCTCATTGGACCAGTTCATATCTTGTTGTCTAGGTAGGCTTTTTTGTATTATTGATCCATCCATTATGTTGTGTACCTTACGTGGACTACCTCTACTTGAAACTGTTTTTGGGCTTCTTCCTTTTTCTATTTTGGTCGCGTGTCCATTAATCTTTGTTCTGGTGTCTTTCTGTCCATTTCGAAATGCTTCTCAATCAACCATGCTCTTTAACATTGTTTGCCATGGCCATGAGTCACGACGGTGTGCAAGATAGCCCACAACATTTGGCCCCCTAGCATTTGTCATTTGGTGTTGGTGGAGTGTGCAAGATTTTTTTTTTCCCAAAGGAGAGGGTCTTCCATACTGTCAGGTCTAAAGCCTGAAGGAGTCTCGATTCTGATGGATGAGTGCTCGGGTGAGATGAGGAGACGAAAGACAAGAAAAGGTAAAGGTGTATGTGCACCCGTTGGCATTGATTGTTTGCTTCTTCCCTCATTTTCTCCTCATGATATGTTCGAGTACTCACTACTGGTTTGTTGTGTAGGTTTCTTGGAATGGAGTTCAAATAAAGGTAACACGACCCGAGATCATAAGGGCACGTCTGTGTAGGTGCAAGCGAGGGCCATCCAAACTTAAGAAAACCTCTTTAAAAATTAGAAAATTTTAATTGTAAGCAATTCTACACATTAATACGCACACCATTCAATATGATTAGTCAGAAAATAAATTTTATTAAAAATAATACTAATTTGAATTTAGAATATAAAGATAACAATATTAATACGTAAATTAATACGCAAACTTGCTTGTACATAACAAAACTCTTAAAAATTATCCCACGGAAGATATGAATCAATAGAAAAGGACTGACTGATGGTTTCTTGGTAGAAAGGGACACAATGGACTCAAATAGATCCCTTTAATAGAAGTTTCATTTATTTTTTTTCTTTTGTTGATGCCAGGAAACCTCTCCAAGTTTTCGGACCCACCCTTGCAAAATAAACCCATACCGCACATTACTTGACAACAAGAAAGCTACCAACAAATTCAAACATGATAACAGACAATAGAATCAGAAACCAGCTAAAGCCAGTTAGGTCCATTGAGTCACTATTTCCGAAATAAAAAATTCAGCAGACTTTTTGAGTGCACGATCCGTAAGAATAAAAGATAATATTTAAGAAAACAAATAAGCTCTCCAGTACATGTCATTTTCATGGAATAGAAACACTGGTACAAGATGGTTCGCATTCGCAATGGGAAGGAATTACCATTAATTTGAGCAATATAAAAATATCACTTGAAACAATAACCAGAATAACCAAAAAGCCTTCATTACCTCTGCTCTGCCTGCTGCTGCTGGTCCGTGTCTTTCTTATAATCCATAAGATAAGAACTTTACTCAGAAGCGGTTGAACACCGGCTTAACTGTAAATACTATGTAAGCCAGGGTTTACTACTGACAATAATAATTATAATAATAATAATATTATCCCTAAAGTTGGCCCCAACCTGCCCTTTGCCCCGCACGGTTGATTCATTCAGATAAACCAGCCTTTCTCTTCAGATGCCGCTTGAAGTCCATAATATCACCCTCCCACCGGGTGACGGCTTGATTCTCACACACCCATATCTCATGGGCAACCTGGTTTATGAGCCTGAAATCATGGCTAACAAGAACCAGACCCCCATCCCACTCGTTCAGTGCTTCAGCAAGAGAATCAATTGTTTCAATGTCCAAGTGATTAGTTGGCTCATCCAGCAGCAGCAAGTGGGGCTGCCTGTAAGCCAACCATGCAAAGATCACTCGGCTCCTTTGCCCATCTGATAAATTCTTCATTGGCATCACCTGGGCTTTACCAGACAGTCCAAATTTTCCAATTGCTGCCCTCATCCTCTCCTCCTCATTCCCTGGGTACTCTCTGATCATATACTGAAGTGCAGACAGTTCCATGTCAAGTTTCTCAGCCAAATGCTGATGGAACTGTGCAATTCTCAGGTGATTATGCCGCCGGACCATGCCATCAACAGGAAACAGATCACCTGTCATTAACTTCAGCAGTGTACTCTTGCCAGCTCCATTGGGTCCCACCAAAGCTATCCTTGAGTCCAAGTCTACCCCGAAGTCAATGTTCTTGTAAATAAGATTTTCAGGCGTATAACCGAATGTCACTTCCACAAATTGAAGTACTGGTGGTGGAAGCTTTCCCACATCAACAAAGCGGAAGACCAATATCTTGTCTCTCGACACCTTCTCAGTAAGTCCACCTCGCTCCATTTTTGCCAATGTTTTCTCTTTGCTCTGTGCCTGGCGAGCTAGTTTCGCTGAACCATGCCCAAATCTAGCAATATATTCCTTCATTGAAGCAATCTGCTCCTGCTCCCACTTGTATTGTTTCATCTGGTTCTCTTCTAGTTCAGCACGGGTCTGAACGTATTGATCATAATTACCGGTGTACATCTTCAATTTCTTGTTTTGCATGTGGATAATGTTTGTGCAGACACCATTCAAGAAGTCCTGGGAGTGTGAAACCACAACTAGGATTCGGTCAAACTTCTTTAAAGTCTCCTCCAACCAGACACAAGCTTCTAGATCTGTCCTCCATACAAAAAAAAAATCATCATCATCAAATTTGTCCATTTTTTCAACCATAGAATAAAACAGTCGGTGAACATTGTTTTGATAAGTAATAAAACTTCATAAAGACACTGAACATTTTAAACAAGTAAAAGAGCTGTCCAAAAAGAAGGGGGTGATGAAATCTAAACTTCAACAGTTTAAATTGGGAAAATCTAATTGTCTGTGTAACAGAGACTAGGTCAATCCTGTCTCCAAATATAATTTCCATGCAAAAAGGAAGGGGTAATGAAATGGGAGCAAAATAACCTCACTTGACATGCCAAGGAGGCTAACTGTTTTCCAATCAACCTAAACACGGGTGGGGGTGGGACAAGGCTGCATAACAGCTATAGACATACAAACAACAAAGATTATTACCACGTCTCAATCTAAAGCTTAAACTTCGGAAGTCCTACCACAAAAAAAAAAAAAAAAAAAAAAAAAAAAAAAAAAAAAAAACAAAAACAAAAACAAAAATAATCTTTCACAAAAAGACCAAACACCTTCCTCAAACAAGTTTCCATTAACAACCGACATTTCCAAACAGTATGCACAAAATGCCCAACTTGAATCACCTAAAAATTGCAGTTTAGCAAATATTCGATTTGACAATGCCAAGGATTGCTTACCATTGATTGCTGCTTAGTGAATATAAACATTATCCAAGAAGAACACTATTGGCTTCTCACAACATAATCCTACAAACACAGAGTAAGACTTGGGACTCCCTTACCCAGGCTCCACGAACTTTAAATTTGTTTAAGCTACTACACCTAAATAGGTTCTTCTAAGAGCAAAAAACATGTAACAGGGAACAAAATCCCACCAACAGACACATGCCTAGAGGTTACAGATGCATACATCTATTAAGTATCAAAAAATATATATTAATACGAAGAGCAATATATATATATATATATATATATATTGAGAAGAAAACAGCAATATTCAAATGAAGGGGACTTACCAAGATGATTAGTAGGTTCATCAAGCAACAGGATAGTTGGGTTCATAAAGAGAGCCCGTGCTAAAGCAATTCTCATTCTCCAGCCACCAGAAAAATCACAACTTTTCTTTGTCTGCATCTGCTTATCGAATCCAAGACCATACAAGATTTCAGCGGCTCGCTTCTCTGCAGTTGATGCATCTAAGGCGTCCAGACGCTCATAAATTCGTTCAAGAGGTTCTCCACCTCCATCATCCTAGAGTAAGAAAAGTATATGGAGTTAGAAGAATGTTCAAAAAGTAACAAGCACCAAAATCCAAGGTAAATCATAAGACCTGTGCAGCCAAAACTTCAGCTTCTTTCTCTAATCTCAACCTCTCCTCATCACAGCTTATGACAGCCTCTAGTGCAGACATATCAGAAGCTTCAATCTCCCTCGTGAGATGAAAAATGTCCATGTGGTCAGGTATTGGAAGCTCTCGGCACCCTATTGCAGTGAGAAGTGTAGATTTCCCACACCCATTTAATCCAAGCAATCCATAACGTCTGCACATGTATGATTTTATAATATTATTGCAGGAAGCAAAATAATGTTCCTTACATGACTAGGGTAATAGATTAAGTTCAAGACTCACGAACCTGCCATAGTTAAGCTCAAGTTCAGAATCGACTATGAGATCATGCCCATGAAACGTAACAGATAAAGATTCTATCTGTAAAGAAATAGAAGTTGGTTCATCATCAGAATTGTTCATACCAGTGAGCGACTCAACTAAAAAATATATGCAGAAAAACTCTTATTGCAAAATATTACATCCTACAAGGAATCCCAAGAAGAATTTTGCAACTTCCAATTTTGATTTTACAGATAAAAAAAGGAATTCGAAGAAGAATGAATAATTAATTATATTCAGAAGGGGTTTTCAAGTTACCCACCCTGCTGCACAACTAGAGGTTTGTCTAATTGCACCAAGCCAGCATCAATACGGTAAAAGTTAGGCACCTATGATGAGGACATCATTCACTAAATGTTGAACAATCACAATGGGTAGTAGTACAACATAATTCCAGAGAGTAGAGAAGAAATTAAACTAGAATTATGTTCTTATATGCCAGAAACACTCTTTAACAGAATTGATCTTTCTCACAGACAATATCCCAATTGGATCATCTATTGAACAGCAATATACTCCTGTCCGTTGTGCTTAGTCAGAGAGCACAAGCCCAAGTATAAATTTCAAATCAAGTACTTAAGGCCCTGAGCATTTTTAACTACTTTCATGACGTAACAGACAACATCCATATCGGATCATCCACAAAAGGAAATATATTCCACACTGTAGAGAAGAACATTAAACTAGAAATATATTCTGACATTCAAAAACAACTCTAAAGAATTGATCTCTTTCACAGACAATATCCCAATTGGATCATCAATTAAAACAGAAATATTTGCTGTCCCTTGTGATTAGCCAGAGAGTACAAACCCAAGAGTCAGATTTCAGATCAAGTACTCAAGGCCTTGAGCATTTTTGACTGCTTTCATGACGTACCTAGAGAACATCCCAAGTGGATCATCCATAAATAGCAATATATTCCTGTACATTGTGCCTACTAAGCACTTTTAATTGCTTTCATGAGTCCCTTAATACATAGAAGAGGCCATTATTTGCCTAAGGATAATAATTGAAGGCTTGGTCCATTTCCATTTCTTCCTCCATCCAATTAGGGAAAGGAAAAATTATTTTTTCTAACTAGATCGTTTTTTACACATGGAGAGGACCAAGAGGGTGCTCACAAATTGCAAGAGTATGGAAAATGGCTTCTACTTGCCTGGTGTATTTGGAGGAAAAAGAATGACAACAATGAACGACTGCTGGAGGAACTCCAAAACTTTGTTTTCTAATACTCTTGTTTTTCTGAAATCTCCAGACCTCAGTTCAACACATCCACCTTCGAGACTCGTTACCAATCCAATGGGCTTTGGCTTATGTTGATGTAATGGCCACCAAGAATATAAATGTCATGCCAGGTTAATGGGCTAGAGTTTTCTGATATTCTTGGATATTTTTCTACTCGTAGATAGGTAACCATCTTCTATAAACTTTTTTTAATTAATATAGTTCTATTACTATACAGTTAACTATACAGCTAGTATATTATTAATGTTTACCATAAACACACTGATACCCTTTTTAATTTAGACTTTTGTGTCATTTGGAAACAATAGTTTTAACTTACAAAATATACTAAAAGGATAATGTGATACACTGTTACCCATTCCCTTTGTTCAGTGTGTTTTAGTAATCCTAAAGAGTTCCACTTCTTTACACGCTATAACACACTTCTTTTGCATCTAGAGTTGATCTGTGTTATTAGAACTTCTCAACAATGCCGACATGCATGAAACCAACAATATAATATATATCCTTCCAATACCATAACCCACCCAATGAAATAATTGTATTGGAACCCAATATAAAGTATAAACCTTGAACCCAAGAAATAAAAATAATAATTGACATTAAGGGGGAAACCCCCAAATATGCCCATACTCTTCATGTTTCATTTTCTAAATAACATCCAACTATTCACAATAAAAAGAAGGAACCCATTTTAGAGGAAAGATAAATGTAACTTTATGAGCCAAACAAATCCATTGGTTTTTTTGGTGCAGGCATAACACAGCTACATTTTAGCAAATTCTACTGAATTTAGCTCGTAATTTATGCCAATTTCTTATGTTTTCAAAAGATTAGTAAACTAAAGTAAAAATCATCAGTTCCCTCTGTCCTATATTTTCTCACAGAGAACAAATTCCAAAAACCTTTCCACTCTGGAGAAACAGTTTCACTCTCTTTCGTCTGAACATTCACTCAATATGCAAAAGCAAATATCACTAAATGCAACCAGACTCAGCTTCAAACCTTATCAAGAAACTTAACTAAATGAAATGTAGTTATTAGATAGAAGACACCAAAGAAAAAGAGGTCCGTTTGTTTCATAACAAGAAAATATATTTTCTATAACTTCACGTACACCACCTTGTTTATACAAAATGAATTGGCAATGAATGAATCTATAAGAATACAAGCTGCTATGATCAAAACAAAAGACTCACCCACCTGAATCGTATTTTTCACCCAAAACTATCTGAATTCACTGCTTTCCACGAATAACATCTCAACAAATTTCACACGAATATATACACTAAAAGAGTATAAGGTAAATATCCTGAGTCTTATATTTTCAGCTAATGGATGGGGTGTGACTTACGCGGATATCTCGGGAGAGCGGATGCGAGCAGAGCACACCGGTACACGTCCGATCGGATATGGCAAAAGCATCAAATCCATTCGCCAATTTCTCAGCTCCGTTCTGAGAATCGGAAGAAACCCCCGCCGCCGATTTTGAAGATGCAGCCGCGGCCTTGCCTCCTCTCTTGGCCGCCGCGGCAGCCTTCTTCTGCGCCGCCTTCTTCTTGCTGGCGTCCGATACCATATTTAATCTGAAGAGGCACAAATCCCCCCCCCCCCCCCCACCCAAAAAAATTCAACGATCAGAAAACGAAACCCTAAGAGATTTAAAAAAAAAAAAGATTCAAAAGGAAGAACCCATCAAAGACAAGGAAAAAAACTTATTTGATAATTGGATTAAACTTACCTCTGAGGAGGGAGATCTGAGGAAGGAGAGTGTGATCGAGGAATTAGATCTAGGTTTTCTAAGGGTTTGTTCTCAAAACCCTAGGTCGAGGGTTGGTGGTGCTTTGGGTGGGTGTCGCAACAGGGGGTATATATATGTATATTCGTGTGCGACTGAAAGAGCTTTGGCGTTCCACGTGGCCAGGAGCTTGAGGGGGGAGTCCGAGTCGGAGACTACCAGCAGTTGCGTGTGAGACCCAGAGACAGAAGGTGAATGAATGTTCCCTATTACCACGTGTGAGGTCGGTCTGATTTTTTCCTTTCTTTACTCTTGAGGTTGAAACGACGCCGTCTATGTGCAACTCGCGCCCTGACAAGTTCTCATCACCACTAGTGTATTTCGTCCACGACTCCTTTGGTCATCCGTCGGATATTTTTCTTTCTTTACTCTTCAACTCGCGCCCCGACAAGTTCTCATCACAAGTAGTGTATTTCGATGACTCCATTGGTCATCCGACATTTTTATAAAGGAAGGTTTTGCTATATATAATTATTTTTATTTATTTATTGTATACTTTATTAATATAATTGGTTATAAAATACTTTAATCAATTACATTAATAGAATACGTAAAAATAACTGCACATAAAATTTTTTATAGAAGAAAATTGCAGCCAATATGAAAATATTGTATAGAAAGAGAATCCAAATAAATTCAAAGATTTTATTATAAACTAGTAGGAGGGCACATCCCCGGCTTCCCTACATAAATTATTTGAACTTTGATGAAAAATCAAATAAGAAGTGATTTTTTCAAAACACCATAGGAGACAACTGCTCGAAACTAAAGGCGAGCAAGCAAGAACTGGACTCGGGATGAGAAAAGAATGCTTGCATGCGAAAATAATGAGAGGGGGGAATTTAAAAAAAAAATACCCAAACAGAAAAATAAGGTTGAATGAATAAATGAAGGTAAAATAGTATAATGATGGTAACACAGAGAAATGATGCTCCGATGAAAAAATGAAGTTAAGACAAAAAAAATTAATAATATAGGGCGGAGAAATTGACATAGGGCAGAAAAATGTAGTAGTAAGAAAAAATAGAACTCGGACAAAAAATGAAAGGTAGAGCAAAAAAGTGATGCGATGAGAGAAAATGAAGCGCAAGTGAAAAAATGAAAGTAGGACGGAAAATTAATGAGAGGATGGAAATATGAATGTGACGCCACCAGATTCCGTTTCAGATTTGGTGGAGCCTGAAGCGTCAGGACATGCAATACAATATTACCTGCCTTACTTATAAAAAAAATATGCAATATTCACAGCGGATAATTTTTTTTCTTTGAGCAATACTATGTATTAGATAAGATATATCCTCGTTGTCGTGTCATGGTGTAATCGACCTCATCTAAGTGATCCTCTATCAATTCTCCAGGTCCTAACACAATCTATCATTTAGGAGGAAATGGTAATTGAGACTACCATGGTGAGATTTGAGTACAAATCTCAGTAAGTTAACAAAAAAACTTAACTGACAGTTTAAATATGCATGCATGATAGTAAAAGCATGAATGCGTAACATCATTATAAATAAGCTTGACATGACTTGACAAATACATGACATGTGCTAACATGACTTAAACTGATATGAAAGGAACTTGAACATGAACTGAACTTAATATGACATGAACTTGAACGTGAGTTGAACATGAATTTAAACGTGAAATAACATAAACTTAAACTGAACATGAAATAAACGTAACGTGAAATTGAGCTTGAAACTGAACACGAAACTTCACATGAACTTTACATAAACTTAACGTGAAATTGAATATAAACGTCAACATGAAATAATCATGAACTTGAATTGTATTTTTGTCTCATGGGGTTACCACGATGTCCTTATCTCATGGAATTGCCACTAAGTTTTTGTCTCATGGGATTACCACGATAGTGTAGTCTTGTCTCATGAGATTACCATGATTTAATAATAATTACTTGAACAATAACTTAATTGTACGTAGATATAACTTTACTAGACTTGAAAAATACTATTTTGAGAGACATACTTTGAACTTGAGACATGAATTGACATGAGATGAAAGGATAGGCAATCTGACGTAACGTAACGTGATATGTACATAAGATGCATGACTTGATGTAACATGAAATAGACAAACAATACGTAACATGACATAACATGTACTAGACAATCATTACGTGATATGACATAACATGTAATAAATAACATTACATGACATGACATAATATGTAACAGATAACATTATGTGACATGACATAACATATAACAAATAACTTTACGTGATAGAATATAATATGCATAACAGTCATACATGTATTGATATGGCATAGCATGACTTATAAGATAATAGAAGTACATAATCAGTAGTTCATTTACTCATCAC
Source organism: Juglans microcarpa x Juglans regia (assembly GCF_004785595.1). NCBI lineage: Eukaryota > Viridiplantae > Streptophyta > Magnoliopsida > Fagales > Juglandaceae > Juglans > Juglans microcarpa x Juglans regia. Next base: position 13,881,790 of record NC_054606.1, read on the forward strand.
AAATACATAGTAATCTAACAGTAAGTTTGAAACAAACTTACAATGATTGTCACGTTATTGAGAAAGCACAAAACATGAGAAACTGTAAGTAATAATTTCTAAGTTATTAACTGATAAAAAATTCTTAATTTAAGGATTTTGCATCCTATGTAACACCCGGATCCAATCAAGCTCAATTTTTTTTTCTTTGTTATTTATTTATTTTGTTTTAGTTTATTTATTTATTTGGTTCATTTTATTTTGTTTTATTTTCTTCACACGTCAAATTTTTTTCACACATGTTTATTTCCTTTCTTTCCGTTTTTATTTTTCTTTTCCCCTAGGTCTCCCTCTCGTCCACGGCTTGCATGCACACACACAACTCAGCCTTTCATCCACACACAGGTCTCTCTTATCTCTAGGGTTTTCGCATCATATTTATGCGCACTCATTGGCCTTGCCTAGAGAGACTGTGCCATTACGTTCACTGCCCTGTACGTAATCAACGCAACCCACGTTTCACTCCCTCTCTTTCATTGCCTCTCCGCCTTCTCGGTTCTGTGCTCATCAACCTTACCACCATAAACCTCCACCAAACAAAGTTCGCGCCGGTGCCGCCGCCTCTCAAAGTCCATCACCCAAGCCATGCGCCACCACCCTCTCCGTGTAAACACCACCTCTGTAAGCAACGTAAATCCTCTGTTTTAGACATTCGAAACAGAGTCACGCTTGCAGCCACCCCAACTCCTCGGTGCCACCTGCCACGGCTCACCCACTCCCAACGTTGCGCGGTAACACCTCTGCTTAGCCGCTGCTCAGCCACACGAAGCCGTGAGCCCCCCCCACCTCACGGAAAAGCCTCTGCTTCCTGCACCAAAAACAGAGCATTTACTGATCTCCACCGTGAGCCACTGCAAAACCAACACCTTTTTGCACCAGAAAGTACCATAAAAAAAATAGAAACCGCCGGTCATGACATCCCCGTCACCCTGTGCAGATTGGTGAGCCTAGACCCTCTATATTCGTTCCCTCTCGGTTGCTCTCTCTCTCTCTCTCATCTCGCACTTTTCGTGCTCTCTCTACCTCTCTTGCTTTCGCCGCCCAGCATAGGTGGCCTCGCCACTGCATGCCCTCCTCAGCGCCCAGCAGCACCACCATAGTTCCTCCAGCCCAGCCGTCGTGCCTTGCCCCTCCATGTACAACTCGGTTTTAGTCGTGAGTCCGCACACCACTTCCTTTGTTTTTCGGGTTGATGACTTAAAGGGTAGTGTGTGTGTGTGTATATATATATATATGGGTAAGTCTGTAACCTAATAGGATAGATGTTATTACCGTTACATCTTTGATCATGTTTTCAAATGAAGTATTAGAGAAGCTATTGCATAGTCGGTCTAATAAATAAAAATTTCCTTGTTACCTTTAAATTACAAGTTACATTATTGTGTTTTAAACTTTGATATGTATTTGTAAACTCTAAATTTTCCATGTTTACAGAACTGATATTAATAAGCTAAATTTATTTTTAAGTAAAGCCTCTTTCAAAAGTAAGTGATAATGTTGTAATTTTATTATGATATAGTTTGTTAAATAATTTTTTATGTATAACTTAAAAGGAAATTTTGGCATAATTATGTTATATAGTATTAAATCCGATAGTTTGATTTTTTGCTAGTAAATAAGTTAGAGTTAATACTTTAGTCAGAGATTTAGTTGGAATTTGAGAAGTGTTAACATTTTTAGGAATTCGTGAATTTAGGTTTCCGAGGAATTAAAATAAGTTATTTTAGCATCTTAAGTTTAAATATTAAAATATGTATTCGATTGGAAATTTATGAAAATTACGTGATTATGTTATAGGTGAAGATTAATATTTGTTCGGCATTTTGAGGAAATTTTCGAAAAGCTAAGAAGTCCAGGTAAGCGGGGTTCCTATGCTAGACTTTGCATTTAAAATAAAATGAGCTGAGGTTATTTTTGGAAAATATACATATTTGATTATGAAAAGAAATTTGAACTACTTCAGTTAATTGCTCTGCATTACTCATAAGATTCTGTTTAAGAAGAAATTAATTTCTGTCATGACTGGTATAGACATGAGCTTATTTTTGACATTCTGTTTCTGAACTTTGAAAAAGCGAGCGAATATGAAATTTTGTGCATAAATTATGTTGTGATATAATTTTGTTCTGTTCTAAAGATTTTCGGTACTCTGATATGATCTGATGTGATTTATGAAAACCTCTGGCATAACATTCGGTTTCTATTTCTGTTCCGTTCTGACCTCACCACGGGTGTAAAACTGTGGCCTCTGTTCGGGTTGGTACTAACTTTTCTATTTCTGGTGCACCCACTTTGGAAACAAAGTGGTTTTCTGCGTGGTCTTTCCTATGTGCACACTCGGGGCTCCAAGAATGATAAGGGGAAGATTCACATTCTGTTTCTGCTCGGTTAGCTACCGGGATTTGTACAACCCTACCACGGGGGTTAAACATAGTATTTGTTCTGATATGATAAGATAAGATGTGATGTTTCAGTTTATGCTATGCCAAAGAGATTTTAATTATGAATATTTTTGAACTTTCGCTCTGATATTTTTAATAACATGTTCTGACGCTGCATTATGAAAATGTTATTCTGATTCTGCATTTTGAAAGAAAATATTTTGTTTCTGCATTCTGAATTCTGTAAATGCTCATGTTTACACACTAGTATATGTCCTCTGCTTATTGAGTTGTTGATAACTCACCCCTTATCTCCATATATTTTTTTAGATAATTTTGATGGTTCAGCTGGAGAACAAAAGTAGGAAGTTTAGCAAGGTGTGATGATCGAAGTGGAATAAGTGCCTGAGGGTACAAGTGCTTATTTGAGAGTCGTAGTTAGTGAACTGATTTTATTTTTTTTCGGGTATTTTGATTTGATGAGTTAAGGATAATTTCAAGTTTTGGAGAGTTTTTAATTTATGTTGTTGAGATTCTTTTTATTGTCCCCATAGAGAAAGTTAGATATTTGGATTGATTAAATGGATTAACATTTTATGGGATTTTCTGGATTTTATAGTTGTGTTATTTAAGTTGATTTTAGATATGAAGAGTTAACTCTCTGGACCTCCGGGAACGGGGCGTTACAGTTGGTATCAGAGACAGGTTTGAATTCTGCATACTATAAACCTTGAAGGTTTAGATATCTGTGGGTTTAGGAAGAAATTTTTAGAGTTGTGGTGTGGACATTGTGGACTGTAGGAGGTGATCTTTATCGGTACTTAGGGTATTAGAAGTTTCAGGTGTTAGGCAAGATACCTTATGGAATTTGAAGAGTAGGATTTTTATAGATATTTTGAGTTGTTCATGTTAATTGAGGTTCGTTTCGGATTTCTGGACCGCTTATAAGGCTTTTGACAGGATGGAAGGTTTAGAGTCTGGAGTTATATAGAGTTACTACTGTTGCTTGAACAATTTTTATATGTACTTATATTTTTTTTTACTATTATCATCATTTGCTTAATTTGTACAAACCCTTTATTCTTGTAATATATATATTTTTTTAATAATCCAAGTTGTCAGGATGCCACCTCGTCGTCGGGAAAGAAGTGTGTCGGGTATGAATGCGACAAATGATGAATGGGGATGCACCTTAGAATAGTTTAATCGAATGCATCCTCCCACTTTCGATGGTCGGGGAGACGCAACCTTAGCAGAAGACTTGATCCAAGATATTGAGGAGATACTCCGTGTTATAAATTGCACGGACAAACAGAAGGTTCTATACTCTGCTTTCAAACTAACGGGAGAAGCAAAAAGATGGTGGATTTCTGAAAGAACCATCAGAGAAGCGGAAGGGACGGAAATAGTCCATTGGGTGCACTTCAAGCAAATCTTTCTGGAATGCTTTTTCCGAACCTCAGTCCGAGATGACAAGGCTATGGAGTTCGCTAACTTGGTATAGGGAGTTTTGACAGTACACCAGTACGCAGCTAGATTTATCGAGTTATCACGTTTTGCTGCATATTTGATCCCTTATGAGGAGAAGAAGGCTCGTAAGTTTGAACAAGGGTTGAATGAAAAGATTTATAAACGAATTGTGGGCTTTCAAATCTGGAACTTTTCAGAGTTGGTGAATAAGGCCACAGTCTTTGAGCGGAGTCTTCAAAGAGGCGCAACACTACTAGAACAGAGGAAGAGGACTGCGCCACATGGGTCTCAATCTGTGATGGATCAAGGGTCGTGGAAAAAGAGAAATGGTGGGAGCAGCTCGGGGCAAAAGCAAATGCATGGAAATCAATCGAACAGCCTTTGTAAGTTTTGTAATCGTGCATATATTGGAGAGTGCAGAAGGGAAATGGGGGCGTGTTTTCGATGCGGTAAGAACGGACATCTTATCAGGGAATGCCCTTTGCTGCTGACAGACAACAAGAAGCCTAACCCACATCCAGTTTCCCAACAAGCGAATCAGGGAAATAATCAATGTAGAATGGGACTGGCCCGAGTGTTCGCACTGACATCTGAAGATGCTGAGAACGACAACAATGAGATCACAGGTACCTCACTCTATTTCTCCTTGAAATCCTTTTATTTGAGTTGAGATTAATCACACTTGCTTGGAATTGTTTTAATCGCGTAGCTTAGAATTTTGAAGTTTGGTTGAGAGTAGATTTCCAAAGGATTTGAAATTTGTGACTCGAGGTTATTCAGGACTTAAGCTAGGAACTTTTGATTATACTATATTGTTTTAGGAGTTCTTTGTTAGTTAGTTGACAAAAAAATGCGAACTGGTTAAATGTGGAGGTTAGTTCTTTTCCGATGTATGAGATTCAATGTTTTTAGGACTATAAGTTGTTAGAGTGAGCAACGGAAACGTGGTTTTGGTGAGTAATAATTTGAGAGTTTATTTCGTTATTTATTGAGGTTTTATATTAGGTGGAGATTTTGGAATTATTTTTTTTTTTGGGTCTTCAATTGCATTAGGGAGGTTTATGTTCCGCGTATGGCTAGAGAAAATATGGAAGAAGACGATCGATAATATTGGAGGGTTAGAAATTAGAATATTAGGTTCGACAATTCCGGAATACTAATTAAGTTCGACAATATAATTGACTGTTGGGGTAAGCATGGAATGGTTGTAGCGGATAAATATTTAGGCTTTGCTTGTGGTACTAACAAATTTCGAGGACGAAATTTTTTTTAGGGGGGAGAATGTAACTCCCGAATCCAATCAAGCTCAATTTTTTTCTTTGTTATTTATTTATTTTGTTTTATTTTATTTATTTATTTATTTATTTGGTTCATTTTATTTTGTATTATTTTCTTCACACGTCAGATTTTTTTCACGCATGTTTATATCCTTTCTTTCCGTTTTTATTTTTCTGTTCCCCCCCTCTCGTCCACGGCTTGCAAGCACACACACAACTCAGCCTTTCATCCACACACACGTCTCTCTTATCTCTAGGATTTTCGCATCATATTTATGAACACTCATTGGCCTTGCTTAGAGAGACTGCGTTGTTACGTTCACTGCCCGTACGTAATCGACGCAACCCACGTTTCACTTTCTTTCGTTCACTGCCTCTCCGCCTTCTCGGTTCTGTGCTCATCAACCTTACCACCATAAACCTCCACCAAACACAGTTCGCGCCGGTGCCTCCGCCTCCTAAAGTCCATCACTCAAGCAGTGCGCCACCACCCTCTCCGTGTAAACACCACCTCTGTAAGCCACGGAAATCCCTGTTTTAGACATCCGAAACAGAGCCACTCTTGCAGCCACCCCAACTCCTTGGTGCCACCTGCCACGGCTCACCCACTCCCAACGTTGCGCAGTAACACATCTGCTTAGCCGCTGCTCAGCCACACAAAACCATGAGCCCCCCACCTCACGGAAAAGCCTCTGCTTCCTGCACCAAAAACAGAGCATTTACTAATCTCCACCGTAAGCCACTACAAAACTAACACCTTTTTGCACCGGAAAGCACCATAAAAACTAACATCCCCGTCACCCTGCGCAGATCAGTGAGCCCAAACCCTCCATATTCGTTCCCTCTCGGTTGCTCTCTCTCTCTCTCTCATCTCGTACTTTCCGTGCTCTCTCTACCTCTCTTGCTTTCGCCACCCAGCATAGGTCGCCTCGTCAATGCATGCCCTCCTCGGCGCCAAGCAGCACCACCATAGTTCCTCCAGCCCAGCCATCGTGCCTTGCCCCTCCACGTACAGCTCGGTTTTAGTCGGGAGTCCGCACTCCACTTCCTTTATTTTTCGGGTTGATGACTTAAAGGGTAGTGTGTGTGTGTATATATATATATATATATGTGGGTAAGTCTGTAACCTAATAGGACAGATGTTATTACCGTTATATCTTTGATCATGTTTTCAAATGAAGTATTAGAGAAGCTATTGCATAGTCAGTCTAATAAATAAAAATTTCCTTGTTACCTTTAAATTACAAGTTACATTATTGTGTTTTAAACTTTGATATGTATTTGTAAACTCTAAATTTTCCATGTTTACAGAACTGATATTAATAAGCTAAATTTATTTTTAAGTAAAGCCTCTTTCAAAAGTAAGTGATAATGTTGTAATTTTATTATGATATAGTTTGTTAAATAATTTTTTATGTATAACTTAAAAGGAAATTTTGGCATAATTATGTTATGCAGTATTAAATCCGATAGTTTGATTTTTTGCTAGTAAATAAGTTAGAGTTAATACTTTAGTCAGAGATTTAGTTGGAATTTGAGAAGTGTTAACATTTTTAGGAATTCGTGAATTTAGGTTTCCGAGGAATTAAAATAAGTTATTTTAGCATCTTAAGTTTAAATATTAAAATACGTATTCGATTGAAAATTTATGAAAATTACGTGATTATGTTATAGGTGAAGATTAATATTTGTTCGGCATTTTGAGGAAATTTTCGAAAAGCTAAGAAGTCCAGGTAAGCGGGGTTCCTATGCTAGACTTTGCATTTAAAATAAAATGAGCTGAGGTTATTTTTGGAAAATATACATATTTGATTATGAAAAGAAATTTGAACTACTTCAGTTAATTGTTCTGCATTACTCATGAGATTCTGTTTAAGAAGAAATTAATTTCTATCATGACTGGTGTAGACATAAGCTTATTTTTGACATTCTGTTTCTGAACTTTGAAAAAGCGAGCGAATATGAAATTTTGTGCATAAATTATATTGTGATATAATTTTGTTCTGTTCTGAAAATTTTCGGTACTCTGATATGATCTGATGTGATTTATGAAAACCTCTGGCATAACATTCTGTTTCTATTTCTGTTCCGTTCTGACCTCACCACGGGTGTAAAACTGTGGCCTCTGTTCGGGTTGGTACTAATTTTTCTATTTCTGGTGCACCCACTTTGGAAACAAAGTGGTTTTCTGCGTGGTCTTTCCTATGTGCACACTCGGGGCTCCGAGAATGATAAGGGGAAGATTTACATTCTGTTTCTGCTCGGTTAGCTACCGGGATTTGCCCAACCCTACCACGGGAGTTAAACATAGTATTTGTTCTGATATGATAAGATAAGATGTGATGTTTCAGTTTATGCTATGCCAAAGGGATTTTGATTATGAATATTTTCGAACTTTCGCTCTGATATTTTTGATAACATGTTCTGACGCTGCATTATGAAAATGTTATTCTGATTCTTCATTTTAAAAGAAAATATTTTTTTTCTGCATTCTGAAATCTGTAAATGCTCATGTTTACACACTAGTATATATCCTCTGCTTACTGAGTTGTTGATAACTCATCCCTTATCTCCATATATTTTTTCAGATAATTTTGATGGTTCAGCTGGAGAACTAGAATAGGAAGTTTTAACAAGGTGTGATGATCGAAGTGAAATAAGTGGCTGAGGGTACAAGTGCTTATTTGAGAGTCGTAGTTAGTGAACTGATTTTATTTTTTTCAGGTATTTTGATTTGATGAGTTAAGGATAATTTCGAGTTTTGGAGAGTTTTTAATTTATGTTATTGAGATTCTCTTTATTGTCCCCATAGAGGAACTTAGATATTTGGATTGATTAAATGGATTAACATTTTATGGGATTTTCTGGATTTTATAGTTGTGTTATTTAAGTTGATTTTAGATATGAAGAGTTAACTCTCCGGACCTCCGCGAACGGGGCGTTACATCCTAACTCTAAAACTTACCATTAAATGTAAGTTTTTCGCCTAAATCCAAATATCTAATTAGAAAAATTTAAAACATATCACAACTATCACAAACACACTAAGGTCGAAACCTTCAAATGCAAAATCCCTTTGATTTTGTTGCAATTCTATCAACCTCATTCCTCATGTTTAAAACCAAAATATTGCTACATGGATGATCACATCCTATGTCTAAAAAGTATACTGAAACATCCAATAAAAATACACTTCATAAAAACACAAAGGGTTAATTACACTTTACACTCTTAAATTTTTACTCAATTCACAATGTGCTTCTAGAACTAATAATTGCATTAAAGTAAACCCTCGAACTTTCTAAATTTTCCAGTCCCCCATTTCATCTACCAACAGCGTTAAATCTAATAGAAATTCACTGCACGTGTTGCCCATGTGCATAACATTTATTTTAAATATGTAATTTTCATCTAATTTATTATCATTGACTATATAAAATATAAAATAATATATGCTATCAATTAATAATAAATTATAAATCATTAAATAATTTATATATGGTTAATAAATATCAAATAATTCTATTGTGTACATAGATTATTCATACTTACTTGTAACTTAGGTATAAAATAATTTTATATATGGTTCATGATTAATAATTTATTATTAATTGATAGCATATATTATTTTATATTTTATATGCTCAATGATAATAAATTAAATGAAAATTACATCTTTATAATGAATTGAGTGAAAGTTCAATGAAACAAAGTATAATTAACCCAAACAGAAATCTTTAAAACAAAAAGTTCCAAATTTTTTAACTAAAATATAACCATTGAATCTCAAGGTTTTGCCTTTTTTTAAAACATCTCTAAGAACTCCAAAATTTCAAAAACTTTCTTCTAATATGTTCTTAACATACTCCTAAGGACTAACATGTTTTGAATCATCAAGTAAAAATCACTAAAATTCACAAAATTCATCTAGAAGTACTTGGCTTCAACACTTCACCAAAAATAAATTTTCTCGAAATTTGGTTTTGATCAAACCACTTGATCTGAAACATACCATGACAAAAATTACAAACCAACAACATCAAATGGTTTAAAAAAATGTCCTAAAGTAGATATAGGCATTAAACTCAAAATCACATGGTTATATTTTCAACAAAACATCCATACACCCGAAAACTTCAAATTTGTGACCTAACAGAGTCTCTTCATGTATAAAAAATCACATCTTTAAAAAAAATCAAAAAACTTCAAAATAACATCCTAACATGTAGATCAAAGACTTAGGATTATCATATAAAAATATCAAAGCCATTAAAACATGATGTTACCATAAAAGATCCAAATTTTCACAAAACATAAACTGTTTTACTCCTTCTAGTTTCCAACTTTTTAGATCTAAGAAACAATTTCATCAAAAGCTTATAACATACAATGACTCATCATAAGACTTTTATATAAACATGTTAACTATACTCTATAAAAATTTCAAACCAAGAGATTTCCAATAACTTGGTCAAAAACATCAAAATAACAAGCATAGACCAGTTTATCACCCAAAACGACATTTCCATTGTTAAAATAACTTGTTACCAGCCAAATGACTATAAAAACTAGACTCAAATTTGAACAACTCTTATTAATGAAATTTCATAAGATAATACTTACAAAAGTTTCAAAAGAGGCATGCAAAGTGACTTAGAAACACTGTCCAAGAGAACCGTTAGGTTTCTCTCCAAGAAAAGTGTTGAAAATGCATGAAATAAAAGGGAAATGGATTGGAAGCCTTCTTACACAAATGAGGGGTGATGAGAGGCTGGCTGTGAATGACCTTGAGTGATGGTTGTGTCAACCCAAAACATTGGACAAAACTCGCCCATGGAATGCTGCCTAGAGCTGCCGTGTGAGACTTGTTGAGTGAGGTGGCTTTGGCCTTCAAATCAAATATAAATTGGGCTATTTTGGGCAGAGTTTGGTCAGCCAAAGCAGGTGAAAACTTCCTCCACAAGCCTTGCAAAGGTGGCTCAATTTCGTAGACCTTAATGGGCCTTAATTGAATGGGTTTCAATTTGGGGTTTAAAAAGAGTTTGAGTTGCTATCAAGCCCAAATCCAATTTTTCTTGACCCAATAAAATTTCCAAGGTTTATAGGATTTAATAATGATGTCATAACATAAATTTGATTAGTTAATAGCATGTGAAAATAATTTAATCGAGTGATTAAACACTAAGCTACTAACCGGGTCCATTTAGGGTTTGGAAGCAAATTTGGAGTTGGGGAAACTGTTTAGGATTTTGGTTTTAACCAAACTTTTGGGCTTTCAATTTGATTCCAAGTATTTGAGATTTTACTAGGATTGAAATCCTATTTAGTTTGGCACAAATTGGATGGTTAGATGGAATATGGTTTTGTTTAGGTGGCATGATCTTACACCTTAATTTCCTTCACATTTTCATCTCATAGTTCCTCTTGGTGCCAAGTGTCTAATATCATTCACCAAGTGTGGTTAAGATCTTTTCAAGTGTCCAAATAAAATTTCTCTAACCTAATTTGGACATTCGACCTTATAATTTTGAAAACACTGCACATGGTGCTAATATTGATGTTACTATTCACTTTGAAATGTGAAAATAAACTATACACTACAAAATTCTAAATATACATACTAGCCTTAGGGTGCAAATAATTTATCAAATTTTGGTTCCGAAGTGCCGCGAAATAATCAAAACGCATTTTCGCACAAGTGTTTCATTCAAGAACTGACAATGGGTTTATTGCGCCATAAATCCTAAATATTCCTCTAATTCCAATGGCTCAGACCATATCTTATTCTAACATTTCTAACTACCTCAAATAAATAAAAATCGTATTTTTGGCCTCATAGAAAATGGTAACACTACCTTTGTTGATAGACCAAAACTTACGTGATTGGTCAATTCGTGAAAAATTTCGAGTTTTGACAAGGTTCCTAAAGTCTAAAGATATTCATCCTTTGAATTTCTGGCAGGTTGTTACAATGAAGGTGACGTAACTTGCTCGCATCATGTGCTCGGCTACCAAGCATAAGATTCGACCTCCCTAGCACGTATCCAACCCTCAATCAAGTTGCTCGGATCACATGGGAGCTCCTTTCCCTCAAGGCAAGCAAAGAGATCTTGAACCCCGGGCCAAGCAACAAAGCTCATCTCTTGAAGAGCAACATAACTTGCACTTAACTGAACAAAAGTATTCGCACCCCCGAGCAAAGTGCTCCTCACGAAGGGCGAGCAACAACCGTGAGCACTTTGTTGACATTGCATCCTTATTCATTGTCATCCTTATTTATTTTGTTGACATTGTATTAAACTTAATCTATCCTCTTTCTTACATGAGATAATACTAGCCAAACAACTTTCCATACAAAATCTCTTTAAGATTGTTTCAATATATCGCTTTCGAGCTAACCTTAACAAATCATGTGATCAATCTAAGAATATTTTTATTCCAATCACATAAATCACCTCAACCATATCTTTCAATTCAAAATCCTAATAGAATATTTTCTTGATTTTTTAATCCTAATTAATGACTTATAATGAAGCATTATGCTCCACAAGCTTGCAAACCACATAATTAAGAATTCCATTGCTTTCGTTGTTGTATTTTTCCTTTACAAAACTTGTGTTCAGATTCATTGCTTATATGTAGACAGATGCCAAATGGGTTTACCATCAAGACATGTCAAATCCATCTTGGTTCAAAGGCTAGTGTTGTTCATCTAAAAGAGAAATTACTTTATCATGAATTTTATCATCACTGCTCACACTGACGAAAACGTTACATTTTAAACTGTCACCAAGTGGTAGACATTTTCTTGGCCAACTTGCAGGGTGTCTGACACCTAGGCCACCATAGGTTGGCCGAATTGAGCCACATGGTGGCTGGTGGAATGATGTCTAACACGCGTCTTTTGTTAACTAAGATGGATGGAATTTGTAATAGATGAGGTTAATCCAAAACTTATCATAGGAGGGAAAAAAAAATATGTGACAGATGATGTTAATTCAAAACTTGTTACAACATGAAGTGCTAATTTTAAAAAAATTGCACAATGGCCAGATCTGAAATAGCATAAAGCACGTGTGGTTGTCCAAATTTTCATAAAATTCTAGTGTTCACTTAACCAATGGTTAGATATATGTATGTGTATGTAAAAACCCTTCTATCTAGGGACCATAATGAGGTTAATTCTAGAAAACATAAGGACTGGAATGCTACTAACCTCTAGAACTTGTCTTAAGCACAAGTATAAAAGATTCCAAACATAATTTATTAAAAATTAAAAGACATTATACTAAAATACTAACTAGAATTTCTCAAATTTCGTGTGCAAAGAAAACAACCTAATAATAATTAAAATAATAAGTCCTTGTAAATGTTTTAAGCCTCTACCTCTTCTCCCATAGCCATGTCCTTTCTTGCAGTTTTATCCTCGCATTAATCATTATTTGGGACATTCACACAATAAAATAAAATAAAATTAAATACCCAATAATAACTAACTGATACTGTAAAACCTATAAGAAGATAGGTTTTCAATCATACAATAACATTCACAATCACATTAAATCTCATTAGGCCTTATACATTCGTTTGTTTTAAATTGTCAATGGTCACTGCACACTATTAAATATTATATATTAAGGTTAGCAACTCTTGTGATCCTGATTCTTCCACTAGCTAGAGGGTAAGAACCTACCCTTACTAGAATAGTTATCACTAGGTACACTACTAATGAGCTAATCTGGTACTATCATCTGTCACTCTATGATATATGTATATCTCCAAGCTCCATTTTAATTATTTATTTCATGCAATCATTCATTCATTATTTATCTGTTTCTTTGTTTTATTTTGTATCTTTATTTTTCATTCATTTCATATTAGTGATAGTGTGTATATATATATATAAACAGTTCAAACACATTCAATCCATTTCATACATTATAATTTGTCTATTTCCTTTAATTTCTATCTCACTCATGACTTGATATCATGCTCAATTCTTAATACATTTTCCTTCTTTCCTATATTCAACATCAACCATCTTATAAACATACATCATTAATTATAATCCTAAGTACTTAACTTGTATCATATAAGCAGTCCATAATATTACCCATGACCCATAATAATTAAGGGTGCTTCTATGGAGACCAAGAGGTCTATCGATAGAATGCACCGATTGGTGCATTTTTATTTTTATTTTTCTTAAACGTTAAGAAATACATTTCTTTCTCATCTAGCATTTCTCAATAATTAAACTGGGACACATCCTTAAATGGTTTTATAATAATCATGGTAATCATCTTCTCATAACATCATATCAAACACACATCACTCCAAAACACCTTCCCTTGTTTTAAAATAAAATTCATGCAACCTAGTTACAACCTTTGACCCATAATACTTAATTCGTAATTTATCTTGTTATTGTTAGAATATTGCCATACTTATTATAGGCTATATTCATAATATTCTAATATATATGGTAATACAAGTTATTCTCAACCATATTTAGTTTATTCTATAAATCAATCAATATCAATTAATATCATTAATTTATTGTATTTCTATTCTTTCATTAACCTCATTGACTTATAAATAGGGACATATGGTATGTACTCAAGAACAATTGAGAATAACAAAGATGTAGTCCTCAAGTTCTCTTGCCCTCATTCTCTTTTCTCAATCTCTTTTTTTATTTAATTTTATTTTTTACATATTATCAGAGCCATTAGCTAACGCCATACTCGATTCTGTGGACTATTTCTTTTAAAGTTCTTCTGCTAGTTTTACCTCTCAAAAAATTTTCTCAACTATGTCCTTTTTTCAATTTGGTTTTTCTTATATCAGACCACCAATTGACTGTTGAGTTCTCTGTCATAAGAGCCATCGATTTCCTAGTGTTTCTTGCAATTTTTTTCTATTGTGATAAGTCTCATATTCAACAAATTATTTGGTGTTCTTTTCCGTTCACGACACGTTCTCTAGAAACTTCCTATGCATCTAATGAATCGTCGTTCGTGATAAGTCTCATATTCAACTTGTTAGTTAGTTTTTTTTCCGTTCACAGACATTCTCTAGAGGCTTCCTATGCACTTAACAGATCGTTGATCATGATAAATCTCATATTCAATGTGTTATTTGATGTTCAATATGTTATTTGGTGTTCTTTTTCGTTCACCACCTGTCTTTCAAAGGCTTCCTACGCAGTTAACATACCGATGCCATTCTTTTCATCATCAATCTCGTATTTGTGCCATGCTCAGCAAATACACATTTCGTCAAGTCGTCAATCAAATCTCCAAGTCTCATCCACTTGGCCTGCAATATGATTTTATTTACAAACTTAAGATGACATCTTCATCATCATCCTGAGTTGACGTCATCCTGAATTTGAGGGAGATGTTAGAATATTATCATACTTATTATAGAATATATTCATAATATTATAGTATGTATGGTAATATGAGTTATTCTCTACCATATTTATTTTATTGTGTAAATCAATCAGTATTATTGATTTATAGAATTTTCATTCTTTCTCTAGCCTTATTCACCTATAAATAGGAACATAACATAGGTACTCAAGAACAATTGAAAATAGCAAAACTATAGCTCTTAAATTCTCTCTCCCTCATTCTCTCTTCTCCATATCCTTGTCTATTTTATTTTATCTTCTAACAATTATAAAACATGACAACCTATATTCATATACGCATTCCACCCTTGACTTTAGCGTTATGTTTGTTTAACATAACACTGTTAATCAACATATCCATCCAAAATTCAACTAGGGGTCCTGTACCAACTAATTACAAATATTTTATCTTTTTTAAAAGGGTTTTACTACACAGAAGCCTTAATATTTAACATATCCCGACACCATCCACACCACAACAGTGGGGTGGGAAAAAAATTGTAAAACCTAAACAAATGAAAACCCATCTTCACAAAGCAAATAGAACTACTTTTCCTTCTCTTCTCCTCCTACGTACTATCTCCTTTTCCTTCAATGTTCTTCGTCTCTACCACTAGTTTAAACAAATCATCCAAGGACAGCTCCTCCTTGGTCTTGAAATCTAAATCAGAAAACACGATTCATTTAATAATACATTTTCTCATTTTGATAGACTCGACTATAGTAGAGTGCGTATCCAAAATAGGACCTGATTCTTTTGTCTGATCAGTGGCTTTACTCTGTGTAGAACTTGAATCTTCAGCAAAATTGGAATGTTTAGTATCTCCACTTGTATTTGTGGCCTCTGCATTCCTAGAAGCACCGTTATTCTCTACAATACACACATATACCTTGTCAGTAGGCTCAAGGGAGGAAAATGAAAAAACTCCAAATCTTTGGAAGATGGAGAGTTGCAGTGCTAAATGATGTAAAAAAGAAATTAGAATAAAAATGACAACATTTATCACAAAATACAGAAAGTTGAGAAAAGGAGGAGAATGAGCAAGGACGTGAAGAAGAACAAGAAGAAAGGGGAGAAGGAGATGGGGAAAGGGGGAGAAGAAGTTGTGTCAGTGTGTATTTAAATAGGAGGGCAAAAATGATAGTTCACATTTTGATTAGATGAAGGTATGCGGTGGTGTGAAGCTTCCATTTAGATTTTTTCTTTCTAAAATGTCTACCCTTATTATTGAAAGAAAATTCTATACCATTCTCTTAATTATTATTTTCTTACCCTCTCATGTTAATTATCTATATCATATTAGAAGATGACGGGAGTACGATGACAAAAATATAATGAATAGTATTCTTTGCCTAAAACATCCCTATGATCCGTACGTGAGTTGCACCCTCATGCACATTAATTCAACGCGTGAATAGCTGGCGTAACAACCCCGCTCAGACCAATATATGACCATTTAACCACTTCATCAAGAGAGAAAAAGACTGTAGAAAATTATCTAGAGAGAGTATAAACGATCGACCATCGGTTTGGATTACAGAAGAGGACCCTTGTTGCTGGGTTGTTCACAGCGTGCATATGATGTTTGCTTCCAACAACATCAAAGCTGGCTAGCTGGTCTGATACACAGAGAGAGCTTTGAGAGGGATCTTGAGTTAGAGAGGTTAGAGAGAGAAATAGAGGAGAGTGTGTTGGACAGAAGCGGAGATATGCAGGGCTAGCCGTGCGTTTACTCAGGGCAGTGCAGAATTGAACCGAGAGAGAGAGAGAGAGAGAGGAACAATGGTTTTCGGTGCAAATTTTTGGGCTTATCGTGGGTTGGACGGGGCAACATGGAAAGAGATGTTTAGGAAGGTTGGGATAGTAAGTTGAGATGAGATGAATTAAAATTAAAATTGAATAAAATATTATTATGATATTATTTTTTAATATTATTATTATTATTTTAGAATTTTAAAAATTAAATTGTTAATTATATTTTGTATAAAAAATTAAAAAAATTATAATAATTAAATAAGATGAATTAGAATGTCTTTTGTATCAAAACCGGGCCTTAATGGCATGAAAGGCTGGGAGCGCATGGATGGGCTTGTTGTGCATATAATAGAGGACATGAGAGAGAGTGCAGCCGTTACTTATTTATGGCTGGGCCTCCAGTCAGTGTGGTCTTGGGAAAAAAAAAAAAAATGGAAAAGGCTGGCTTACGGTGGTGCGGAGAAAACTAAAGTGCGCTTGAGAGAGGGAGAGGAAGAAGGCGTGCTTGCTGAAGGAAAGGACTAGGAACTTTGAGGGACGGACAATGACAGAGAGATGGGCTTGCACAAAATAACGAGCCCATGCGTTCAATAGTACATCCAATCTAAGAGGACCAATTTCACTAATAAACATCCTAAGGGGTCTCTATAAAGCCCGCTGAGAATTCTCTTATCCCAACTATAGAAAATTGGGTTGTAGCCTTGTAAAAATCTAAAGGACCCCAAATCATCTACTAAATATCGATGGGTTTTAAATAAATTATTGGGCCAATAAGCTAAATTAAAACCTTTCTTCCAATTCTTAATAAATTAGGGCCTATTTTATCATTTTTTCAAACTGTACCTTAAACTATTAAGATTTGAGAATTTACACTTTGGGTTAAGATTTTAGCATTCAAATTGATGAAAAATAAAACATGCGCCACATTAATCTTAACAGTCACCAAAAGTTTGAACATTTGTGTGTAAATTTTAAAAACAATTAATAGTGGTATTTCGGAGGTGGAAATTATAATTTCAGAGATCCGAGAGGAGCTAAAAAAAAAGTATTATAAAGTTAACTCAATCTATTTCATTATTATTCATAAATTATCTTATTATTATTTTCAAAAATTTCATCTATCATCTTATTCTCCAAGTATTCACAGTTTATTAAAAAAAAAAAAAAAGCTTCTTTGTGATAGCTCCATTTCTTTTTCTTTTAATTGACAGTGCTTTTAGGGTTTCAAATTAATTAGCACAAACTTTATAGATCACCAGGTCATTCATAATTTATATATACTCAGCTCGATTTAATTATCATATCAAATTATAAAAACTTGTAAATATATATATATATATATATATATATATATATATATATATATATAAACTTGTAAAACACAAAAAGGAAAATTAAAGGATGGAACTGAAAAAACAAAATAAAAGGTAACCTATCCTTACCCACTACCCGGGAAGCCCTAGGTCGACTATTTTGAAAAGGTGCCATGCATAAACCTCGATCGGGCATATACTTTTTACTACTTACTTTTTTTTCTTTTCTTTTTTTCTCTTCTTCCCATAAAATAAAAGTCCTTCGAAAGTAAGTCCATTATCACTTGAGCAGTACTCTACATTCTCTCATATCTCCTTTCTCCGAAAATTCCTATCTCTTTTCCAGTGGTACCCCTTTTCCTCTCCTCCTAATTTGCCAACCTATCTTTGAACGTAAGGCTTTTTTTACTTTCTTTTTTGTTTTATCTAAGACATGATGTATCTTTTCTTCCTCGTCAGGTATCAGTGCCAGCAAAGCCTCACTGTAAGTCATGTAGTGAGTTAACTCATCAATGCTTTCCAAAAGTTAAAAAAGAAAAAGCAGTAGAGTGAGTGAGTGATCGTTAATATTAATGCACTAACAAGGAAGGGGAAGTCATGAGTACATTATTGTCACAAAAATCTTGGAAAGTCAGATCCCTATAAAGATGCATCAAAACGGGAAATAATAGAGAAAATCTCACTCAAACAATAGGAAATAGGAAAGTTAAAAGGGTATATAAAGCAGAATATTCTCATCAAACCTAATTTCTATACAGAGAGCTCGCTCTCCCAATTTCCAGCACGGACCACAAAGGAGTTCATTTGCTTTCTCTCGCGTATGTACGCTCTGGCTGCGGCACAACTAGAAAACGTAGTACTAAAGCTTAGCTTATGCTAATGAAAAGGGTGATACTATCATGCTAATAACAACTCTTTTTTTTTAGAAGAAAAGAAGCTAATTAATTATATGTATGTGAAGTTGAACAAATGGCACTAAGGATATATATGTTTGGGTCGACGCTTGGAGTATTTTAGAATTTTGAGAATAGTAGTGAAATAATTTAAGTGAAGATATTTTATTAGATTTTGGAAAAGAAGAGAGAAAAAAGTTGAATAAAAATATTATTAATTTAAACATTATTTGAAGATAATTTTTAATATAATTTTTTATTTGAAGTTTGTAAAAGTTGTATTGATTTTTGTGTTTGAATAATGGTTAGGTAATGATAAAATGAAAGTTGAAAATTTAAGATTAAAAAGTTTTTTGTATTTAAGTGATGTCTAGGAATGAAATTATAAGATTTTTTTTTTTTTTTTTAAATCTCAAAGGTATAGGTGAAATTTGTAACATTCATTTCAATCTTTCTCTTCGAAAGAAAAATAATGCTCCCGCTCCAAGTGCAGTTCTTAAGGTACCCATTACCAGGGCAGCTCAATAGTTTCGAGGGCATAAGGTTAAAATTTTGAGATTTAAAAAAATAAAAAATAAAAATATAATTATTTTAATGTTATTTTTTACATTACATATTTATTTAAAACATTTCCTATCATTTTGCGAATTAAAATTACTAATTAAGATTTTATACCACCTTTTTAACTAATAATCGACTTATTAGAAAATTTTCGATTTAGAGAGATCAAATTCAGTTTTACAAGATGTGCTTTAGACTCTTAGAAGCATCATTAGTGTCAATAAAGTTCTATATAAACAACCTACACATTTGGAAAAAAGTTGGTCATTGCCTCTTTAAAGCATTATACAAAGACCTAATAATGACATAATATATATTTGATACTTTTGAGGTTCTCTCATTGAGTTAATGATTTTTTTTTAATTGAGTATTGTTAAAAAAAAAACCGATTGTTTGGGAGGCCTTCTTCCACTAGGGGCCTAGGCAATTGACTAAGGCTTTGTTTGTTTTCGAAAAACATCTCATCTCATCTTATCTCACTTCATCATTACAACTTTTTCAAATCCTCACAAAAAATAAAATAAAAAATTCAACTTTTTCAAATCCCAAAACAAAAATAATATTAAAAAATATATTCTAACATTATTTTATTTAACTTTTTAACTTTAATCTCATCTCATCTCATCTCATCTCTGAAAACAAACGGGCCCTAAGACATCTAATGGAAGAGTGTGCAAATTTCGAAAGAATATATGACTTACATTAAAAAAAATTTTATGGTGATCCCATTTTTTTAAAAATATAATACATGAGATTTGCATATCTTAAAACTGTATCTTAATTATGGCCCCATTTAGATAACGTCTGTGAAGAAAATTGATACCAAACCAATTTATTAACTTCTCATCAAGAGTATTGATAGCATATATATTCAAGATTTCTCACCCTCTTCGTACCTTTGTTATTATCAAAATACATGGGAAACAATGTAGATTAGAGTTTTTAGGCCCAAGTGCTCATAAAAATAACAAAAAATAAAAAATAAAAGAGTTTTTAGGCACAAGTGATGTGGCTTTTGAGAAGGCGAGCAGTACTTCTCGTCCATGCGTAGAGAATTTCTCCTGTGTCATCATGGCATGAGCCTGCCGTCATCAGAAAGTTATCTAGTGTGTCAAAGCTTGGTTTTGGTGTGTTGGCTGTTCATGGGATTCGTTTTCTTTTTGACTTCTATAGAAAACTACGATGTATGTATTTATATATATGTATGTTGACTATACTTCTTGTGCTCTTTGGGTATCCTCTTGATTTGATCCATCAATTTGAGCATGTTTAGGATGTCGTTATAATGTTTTGCTCTGTTCTGTGCTATTCAAGTCAGTTTCAGAACATTGGTTGTAAATATCAACGATAAATTTTAAAAAAGGGGTTAAAAATGCTTAAATAGTTCCTATGGTTTGCTTTATGGGAAAATTAATCCAATATCAAATAAATATTTCACAAATATTAGCCATCACTTAAAAGATTTGCCCTTCATTTCCCAACAAAATAATATCATGCAATATAATAGGTGCTGCTACCCAACTTGATGAGTTTGCTTTCTCAAACTTACCATTGTGTAATTGTACTTTTTCTTTTTCTTTTTTTTTTTCAAATATTGTTTTAAAAATAAAAAAATATAACACTTTACTGATAGTCACTTCTTAAAAGAAAAAAAAAATATCCGAACAATAACTTTGAGGTAAAACTCATTGACCAACTATCATTTTTCATGTGATATAATGTCGAGTTAGTCTATATATAATCTTCATTTGGAGACTGCTCATACAAGTTTATACAATTATGTTTAAAAAAATTTAAAATTACAATAATATCTTTTTTAAAATGATATTTTTTTTCTTTATAAATAAAACTACACATGCAGTGTTCCACTCAAAACTGTAAATAAAATCTCTCTAAAATGTAATACATGGCAATACGTATTCAACTCTCTTATCATAATGGCAACACACCAAAACTACTAAATTTAGTCCAACAAAAAAAACAGTAATAATAATAATTTGGTTGAAGAAAAGCACCCATGGCTGAAACTTACGCAGGGGGTTTCTGCAATCTATTCCACAGACGACAGAGAAAGGCCATGGCCCATGACTTTCTTGCTCTCTGCTATGATGGGAAAAGAAAAAAGTGACCATGGTGAATGGAAAATTGCCTCTTAAAGGCTCCTTTCATATGTGGCTTTTGCTTTTCCAAAAGACCAAAATAATAGCCCATGTGTACTTCAACCACTTGTTGATTATCTAATATTCTCGTGCATGATTGTCTCGTTTGTATTCACAATTCATCTTAATTTATTTAAATTTATCTTATTACTATTCAGTAATTTTAACTTATAAATTTCACTATTATTTATAATTTATCTTATTATTATTTATAATTCATCTCAATTCATCTTCGAATCTAAATGACATCTGAGATGCACTCATACACATACATATATTAATGAATCTGCCAAAAAATCACAGACATGACCTAAATTTTGATTTCAAACTCAAGCGATGTGACTAGAAATAAATCTGAGATTTAAAGCAATATTGCAGTCTAGTCAAAAGTTATATATAATTGCTAATGGGCATTTTTTTTTTTCTCTATTTTCTTATCTTTCTTCTGTGTGGGACAAAAAGACAAACCTAAGTTAGCCAAATTACTTGGATGAGATGTTTTGATTCTTCGGTATTTGGTTCCCTGGCTCTGTTACTCGTCATAATCATTCAAAATATCTTACTGCATTATATCATTAGTTTTGTAGGAAAAAAAAAAAAAAAAAAGAACAATTACCAGAAAGTATCTGATAATTATCATTATTTTAAAAAAATGGTGCAGTTTTATTTTATTTTAACATTCTTTTCCTTAATCCCGTTCCTTAATCCCGTTAGATAGTAATATAAGATAAGATAATTTTAGATAAAAATTAAAAATTAAAAAATATATTATTTAATTTAAAAAATTAAATTATTTATTATATTTTATATAAAAATTTAAAAAAATTAATAATAATGAAATGAAACCAGATATTTAGATTTGAGATGACTCGTGGATTCCCTGTATTCTTAAAAACTGCAATTTATTGTGCAGGTTTTGCTGATTGAGATCGCTAGAATCTGGTGACGTAGATCTGAATTATTCATTTATGATGATTCACATTCAACCACTTAATAGATTTAGGATTAGAGTAGTGCTGGGCCGCCCTGCAAGACCCTTGCAACCTGGCACAAATTTAAATATTTTTTTAATATATTTAAAATTTTTTAAAAAATAAAAAATATATATCAATACATTAAAAATTATTTTTTAATTATTAAATAAAAAATTAAAAAAATAAATACATAAGTGATCAAAGTAAAAGAACAAATTCAAATGACATAATAACATTTCCAGTTATAATTATTTTCTCAAGAACCTAACAGAGGATAGTACCACGTATATATATTGACATCATCTCAAACCAGCAGAGATGAACGCCCCGAGTGCAGTGCAAATCCCAAAAATTAAGGTCCCAGATTCCTTCATACACAGCAGGAATTAATCATGCAGGTCATACATATAGTATGCTTTTTACGTGAGGACACTCTCCCAGACATTAAAGTCGATCGGCATGCATCTTCACAAGCCGAGGAGTTTCTGCCTTCAGCCCCTACTCTAGCAATCATTACAAACACTCTGTTCATTCTCCTGATTTGCTAACCCTATTTGTGCATACTAGTTATGTATACGTATAAATGATGTTTGGTTACTAAAAGATTATAAAAAAAAAAAGCCTACAAATCGATAAGATCATTTGATATGAGATATTAAACTGTAAATTTCTTTTCAGATCTGAAATTGAGTTTTGGGACCAAGAAATTAGTCCATGCAAAGGAAGACGATTTTTTTTAGTTCGTTATATGAACTGTATGCTACAGTTAGAGCGGGTGATTATTGGTAGTACACTGTACTTTATTAGCTTGAAATGTTTGTGGAAGAGACTGACGCCTTCATCTTCAAAATATTTGGTTAAGGAAAGCGAAAACAGAATAGGAAAGATGGCAAAGATTGGCTTGAATTGCCGGTGGTCGGATTTTTTTTATGGGCGCTTGTGATAGTGTGTGTGGAGGCCATGCTCTGGTGATAGTGAGATATGGTGAGTCAGATCTACTAGATATTGGGATGGAGAAACTACTGGAACGGTGCGTGTAGCCATCAAATGTGTTTTAACGTGACGATATGTGGTGGCCATGCATAGGCTGTTTCACATTTTGCTAATAGATCAACAGTTGAAGAGTTACATGGTGGAGCGAGTGTAGACAATCAATCCCTTGAAATTAAGTAGTAGATCAAGTATAGATCGAACCGGTCGAGAGAAGATGTTAAAAAACTAATAGAAAAGCTAGCCTATAAATAAGGCGGTACCAAAAATGGAACGGAAAAGAGAAGGGGAGCCAAGACTACAATCTCCTCTCCGATTGAACAAGAAGATGGAAGACGGGGAGTATGAGGGAGCCTTTTTTCTTTTGAGAGAGAAGCTGGACCCTTTCTCTCTTGAGAAAGATGCTTGAGGTACATGACTAGTTAGGTTGTATTAGATCTACTGAGATATAAGTTGTTTATTTATAACTTTGCCTATTTATTAATAAATAATTAGTTATGCATTGAAAACTATTAAGTTTATAAAATAATTTTATAAGTTAACGTAACTTAGTGTGATATATTAGATATTTTTTTATTATAATAAATCTAATGTATTGTAACAAGATATTTTTTGTTTAATATTTTTCATATATAGTTATATTTCCATCAAGTTAAAGAAGAAAATGTCATATTCTAAACATTAATTGAATGTAGATATTTCTAAATGCAATTGGAAAATGACTTCTCTATGAAAAAAAAAACCTTCCCTTTTACTTTAATTCTCTTTTCGACGTGCCCTCCCTCTCACATGTGGATGAATTCATGCAATGATCACGTCTAAAGGGAAAGGACTTCAAAAAAAAACAAAGAGGGAGGAAAAAAAAAAAAAAGCCTCTTTTGTTCACATGGATTTGGAATCTCAATTTACATATACTTTTTTGTTGATGAATATTATACAAAAGGAAGCCCAATAATTAACACTGAACTTAACTTTTAAAATGCACTGAAAATACTTTTAATATAAGAATTTATTATGCATTAATCACTATTCATTCTCACATTTCATACCTATAATTTTTTCATAAGGTATAAAAGTATGTTTCATAAAATATGTTATGTGAGACGGTAAATAGTAACTGATGAAAATAATTTTTTTTAATATATATATATATATATTATATATTAGAATAGTTGGTGATCTCTCACGAGGGGTTTAGGTGGTGAGTATAGAATATTCGTGTATTTTCCTCTCTTCAATGACACGCGTCACTTTCCCATTCGCGGGGCAGGAAATTTGGGTAAGTTGCAAAGCCAACACCACCCACAGTACTCTATGATTTTGCTAATTGCCGAAAACAATGGGACTGAGAATATAAAGTATTTTTGGTTGTTTTTGTCGTGAGAACCTTTTTCCCACCCCTTTGTGGGAAGGTTCACGTTTCTTTCACAAAGCTAGAGCCGACAAAACTACTTGTTTGTACTATGTCCATGCATGCATGGTATCATCATCATCATCATTACCACCACCATGTGCATCACATGTATGCATGCATGACAGTCCCGATCGAATTAACATGATGATGATTCACACGTTCTCAATCTTTAGGGTCATGATGGAGTAGATAATGGAAGGTCCGTGTGTTTCAACACACTTTAATCCCACGAACGAGCGAACGAACGAACGCTTTAGCTTTATGATCCTCATGATTACAGCTCTCGGTTTATAGACTTTTCTTTTGGTGAGTAGTGAAAGAATATTGAAAAGACGAAAGCCATAACTATAAGGTTGTAAATGATTAACTTCAATCAAATTATTAGCATATGGTTCGTGTTTATCATGATCTTTCTGTCCTTAATATTTACGAACAATTTATTTATTTATTTATTAAATATATTTGATTTTGTTCATGAGTCACTTAATTTTTATATAAATAGATTGTTTATATTATATCTTATAAATTTATCTATAAACTTTGATGAGCAGCCAACCATTAGATCTTTCAAATATGTTCATAAGAGTAATATTATATATAATCGTACAGTATACAAGCGTCGTATAATTATTTTAAAAAAAAATAAGGTCTATTATTAAAAAATTATTTTTTTTTCATGTGAGTCCGTAATTTATAGGGTAGTATTGTATTTGTAGCATGATCTCCTGTTACTTTTTTAAATACTTAAAAAAAATTCTTATTATAAAATTAGATATATTTACTAAAAAAATAATGTCTGTCACAGGATAATACTATCATAAATAGATGTCACAACATTAATATAAGGTCCACACGGATATTGGAATATTGCGCATGCTATTTGCTAGACACTACAATTAAGAAACATCACGTCACGGCAAAAATATTGTTGAATTTTATACCTATCGGACGTGACGTCAAATGAATATTGTATGCCTCTTAATTAATTAATGGGTACTGCTGGGAATCAAGAAGTAAAGGTTCAACTTCAAAGCTGTAATAAATTTTCTTAGTTTTGTTTTTTTTTTTTTTTTAAGGGTCTTTATAAAAAAAGGATAGTACTGCTTGCTCGGGGAACGTACGTAGTTTCTACAACGAGCTGAAACTATAGTACTCCCCGCAGTTTCCTTTTCACAAACCTATTTTCTGTCATTTTTTCTTCCAAATTTTATAGCAAAAGGATTAAAAAAAAAACTGGTTCTTGAGTTTAAAATCTGGTACCCGAGTTTTGCAATACAGAACTGAAATTTAGTTTTCTGAATTTCGGTCCGAGTCGAAAAAAAATAAAGCTTAGATAAACAGTTCTAATAAACCCATTTTTCTAATGGAAGAGTTGCCATGTGGTCTACGTAGTAGTCACTCAAAAGGTGCCACATGAAATCTCTGGTACCGCGTAAGCCACACCATTTAAAAAGAAAAATTTAGCTTATCAATTTCACAAACCATATATTATACATAATTTTTTATTTTATTTTATTTTTCTTACTAAATATATAGTATATGGATGATAAGTTGAAGAACTCAATTAGTTTTAAAAAAATAAAATAAAAAAATATTTTAATTTAAAAAAAAATATATAATGTGTGAGAATGATAAATAGTAAATCTCATTTAAAAAATATAAATATAGTTTTTACTTTTTAAAACTACACTTTACTTTTAAAAATGTGAAATAGTAAAGAATAAAAGTCATTATTCATTATTCATTACTCTGCATCTCACGTCCCATAAAAAAAATTGTCAAATATATAATATAAGAATAAATAATAGATGATTCATAACAATCATAAATAGTAAAATGGTCTATGTTATTTGCCTGCAAAGAAAGACTAACTTGTGTTAAAATTAGAAATCTGCCAAAATGTCATGGCGAGATCAATTAATTGCTGCAACTTGTCATCTAAAAATTACTTTTATATTAAAAAAAAAAAAAAAAAAACCTTAGTTGCGGCCTTCAAGTGCTGTCTAGGTTGCCTGACGGGATGCGGCTTGAGTCACCCACGTGACGGCGGCCTAGGCATGATAGCTAGGGGTGGTCAATTGTGTTTTAGAATTGTTCACGATTTCAGGTTGTCAAATTATAAATATTCGATTATATATATGTTAATTATAATTTAACTCATTAAAATAAACGTATCAAACTTTTAAATCTTAACCGAATTAATTTAGATTATAGATCATGTCGTGTCATCTATTTTGATCTATTTAATAATTAATTAAAAATATATTAATACGACACGGCTCATTTAAACTATTTTGTTTAATATAAATGAGTTGAACTAAAATATATAATTTGTTTGACCTGATTAATATAATTTTATATAATAATTAAAATCTATATTTATTAATAACCACAATATCTTAAAAATATATATATAAATATTTTTCAAATTTAAATATATAATAAAATCAATATTAAAAACTATACAATAACAAATATGAGCATATTAAGAAATACAAATATTACGACTTAGTAATAATAATATTTTAATTTTAAAATAAATTCTAAACGGATCAAAATATGTTGATTTCATGTTAAGTAAGTTAACCCATTATTGATCTGTTTATAAATAATGTTTTAACAAGTTAACTTGTTTTGACCTTAATTTGTTAACATTAAATTCAAACTCGTTAATTTCGTGTCGTGTTCGTATTGAGTTTATAAATCGTGTCATATTACTACCTCTACAATGATAGTCTAGTCCAGATGCGCGACCTAGTCTCGTAACCTAGGGTACCTCATGTGATGTGGGTCATGCCCAGGTTGCCGCACCTGGAGGCTGGAGTCTGGACGACCCCCCAAGTGTGGTAGTCTGGGTTGCATGACCTAGGCTTCGCCAGGGCACGACACTTATTTTCTCCTGGGCACAATTTAGTTTTTTTTTTTATTAATTTTAATTTTATATATTATAGTGTTAAATTTGTTTTTAAATTTTTAGGTTATATGTGGCAGCAATTCATTGGTGTTGATGTAACGCATTTCTAACAGTATACTAATGAAAGGATTGAATTGATCAAAATGAAAAGTTCAAAAATTAAAATTTAAGAATTAATCTGTTTAAGGAAGAAAAAAAATGAAAAGATTTATCAAAATCGTTTAAAAGCCAAATATATGTAGAGAGGCAAAAAGTCAATTTGAAAAACTAAAACATAAAAGAGAAGTGGTTCAACTATAAAGAGATTATGAAAAAATAATCATATAAATTGATGTGAATTTATATGATAATTTAAATTTACTTTATAATAAAAATAACTTTAAACAAACTATATCAAATCATATGTCATAAACTTATTTGTGGTTAAAATATTTTTCAAAATAAAAATGTACAAAAAAGAGAGATTTAACTAGAAGGTGGGTGCCAAGTCAACATTGGGGGGACTCTTGATCACATGGGATTCATTAGGAAACCTTTTTTCTTTTTTTTTTTTGGACTAGGCATTAGGTACTAAAATGTGAATTTCTCAACAGGCAACACTGATGCGTAAAAGGTGAAAACCCAGAGACAATTAAGCTATAAATAAATAATGATATTAATGTAACATTTTTTACTATTATTTTTACAAACAACCAACATAATAGTACCATTTGATAAAAAAAATTGTAATTTTTATTTTGAATTTTCAAAATTTAAGTAATCACGCTTCCATTAAAACAAAGTTACAAAGAAATTATAGAAAAGAATTGTTCCGGTTCAATGGCATAGAGGGGGGGGGGGCATTATGCCATTAATTACAGCCACGGTTACAGGGGAGGTCCGTAGCAACTGGGAGGGATGGAGGGAGGAAAAGAAAGGGGTTGTTAACTAGGGAGTCACGCAGATAACAGGTAAAAATGCCCTTTAAACTCCACTATGGACGTACTTTCCACGAAACGCCACCCTTGCCCTTGGAAGGGACAAAAGACCCACTACGAACAAACTGCCTACTGGGGGACAACCCGTAGGAAAATCTCTCTGCTTCAGGACAACATACAGGTCGTCCGCACCCACCAAACTAAACACACACACACAAAAAAAAAAAAAATGTTGGTTCGTTCATGGGTCGAATTTAAATTCTCCCATATAATTCACTTCTGGGTCCCTCTATAAAACTCCAAAAAGGCATCTTCTTTGTACATATAGCTAGGGTTCAATCAATCGTGGCTTGTTTTCCTTGGCTTTGTCGGCAATGGCGTGTAAGCATTTGTACATCTCACCGCTGTATTTACTCGGATAAGAGTGTGATGTTCATATCGGTTTCAAAATAAAATATCTTTGTGATATAAGGTTAGATAAAAATTATAAATTAAATAAAATATTATTAAAATATATTTTTTTAATATTGTTTTTATTTTAAAATTTAAAAAAATTAAATTATTTATTTTATTTTATATAAAATTTTAAAAAACTTATAATAATTTAACGAGATGAGAAGTTTTACACAATCATCAAGAGTGCAATCTGTGGATCCACTTGTGTTTTGAGGGGACCTCTTGGTTAAAAACAAGAGGCGGGTGCAGAAATAGATTAATAATCTAAAACCAAATTCAATATCAAATTCAGAATCTTCCAGATCACACACATGCAATGATGTTGTATTTGACTCTTAATAGGGTGGCTTGTGGGACTCGATGGAATTGCTGAATGCGACTTCAAAGAGACGTCCATTTCCAAAATGTGGGGGGTGGGGAGGGGGGCTGGACATCATCATATAAACGCAGACCCCACAGCTAACCCATTTTTTCAATCTTTGACAAAAACCCTTGAATTTCAAGGGCAAGCCAGCCCTCTCAGATTTAGATAAGTGTCTCACCAAATGGAGAGAGTGATTGACTCCAAATTGCAGAATGACACACACATCTTTCTCACGCGCATAACCACATTGACAAGAGTTTGATAAGCAAACGACAAACAGAACAATTTAAAACTAGTAATTGGGATCAATATGATAACTACCACTTCAACATAAACAAATTATCAAATATTTAAACAACAGTATCAAACTAGGAACTGGGGATTTATTATATATTAAAACCCAAAAGCTAAGCTCTGGCTAGCTACTGGTCCAACAAGGGCTAAGACCATTTTCCTTTCAAACCTTAAAGTCCCCCCACCCAAAATCCCCAACATCTTTACCACTCTCTACACTCTTTATTTACACTTTCCTTTTCAAAGTAGTAATCTCAACTCCGTCTGTATGATAAAATTCCTTTTTTCACATGACAGAGCAGGCATTTGGGTTTTCGTCACTGAATATCTGTGGGGCATGCACATGCTCTCCCACCATGCCTCCATAGCCATACCCAGGATGTCCATATCCCTGGTATCCATGGCCATAAAAATTCCCATACCCGTATCCGAAACCATGCCCAGGGGGTTGTACCATAAACTGATCCATTCTGTTCCCTTCCACTTTTGCAATACCTGCTGCATTTTCCTCTTGCCCAGCATCTCCTCCTCCTCCACCCTTCTTCTTCCCCCCGCCGCCTCCATTACCATCCTTTTTCTCACCACCCTCTCCGCCGCCTTCTTTCTCCTTCTTGGGCGGCACTATTTCCACTTGCCTCTTCAGCCTCTCCTTCAAGTTTTGAGCTAGAGCCTTTGTATCCATGGTGCCCTTTACGGTGACCAGATCTTTCTTATGGTCTATATCCATTTCCTTGTAACCTACAAATCAACAGAAGTGTCTTATCAATAACACTACACAACACTTTTTTTTCATTTAAAGTGCTGAGAGAAAAGATAAAGCTTCCCACCTTTGGTCTTCAAAACCGTCTTTCGAATCTTGTCAATGCATCCCTGGCAGTGCAGATCCACCTTGAACACCGCCGTCGTCACCGGAGCCTATACCATTATATATATATATATATATATTAAAAAAATTAAAATAAAAGGAAAGAATACGTTCAACGTTCACTCAAAAACGTAACTCGCAAGTGAACAAATTTCGGGGTCTGACGCTTCAATAAATCTGGAAGACAACACGGAGGGCAGGTGCTACAATGCGCAGCGTATTAATTCCTGGACTGTAACTGTACCAGATGCTCCCAGGAGAGTTGAAATAAAATGCGCCAGGTGCGCAACGTAATGGGAAAATATAGGCGCAGACATCAAGAAGTTCGAGCAGCAGTACGAATTCTTTAACTATTTTTGAATTCTTTTTTAGGGAAAAAAAACAAAGAAAGGAAAGAAAACAAAACAGGAGCGCACGTTAACGGGGGACCAGTGGACTGGAGAGTACCTCTTTGGGTTTTTTGTCGTCAGCTTTCTTCTCCGGTTTTTGGTCGGACTTGTCGTCGGCTTTGTTGTCCTTCTTGGGTTGCGGAGAGAGGAGATCCACCTTCTTCTTGGTCTTTTCGGCCAGCCTGTCCCGGAGTTCCGTCGGGTCCACGTTCCCGACCACCGTAAGTTTGTTGGCCTTCATATCCGCTTTCGCAGCCTCCACGCCTGGACAAGCAAGCAGACCAGCAACATTATTTCCGGGATTCAGAAGATAAACAATAATAAAACAAATTGAAACTTGCTGAGAAGAATCAAATCAACAAGGAACTCAATTTTTGTCCCAGATAAAAAAATTCTAGTATCGTAAAGAAACAAAGAAAAGTAGAATCAGGAACACACTACTCTGGCAAGGAAAAAAAGCACAGGGTACAAAGAAAAAAAGGATCCAAAACTCGAAAAGATTGCAAAATAGAGATGCCAACGAGTAACGTATTTCAGTTTACATTATAAATTGTTGCCACTCAAAATTTGTGGAGTGCTTTGAAGGGAAAACAAAGGAAGAAAGTAACTTCCCAAATTATGCAGAGAAATATCTCAGAAACGAGACAGAGAAAGTATACGGAAACCCCAAAGAGTACGCAGATAGAGAGCAGAGAATAACCAATCACTCATACGTTCACTTTCTAATTTACGAACAAATTCCGAGAAACAAATAACTACATGAAAAAATATTTGGCCCAGAAAGTTGAATCTACTTTCCAGTGTCATGAAAAATAAAAAAAAGAAAGAAAAAAAATTAATAAAAATTCTTTTAGAGCAGAAAGTAGACGACTAGCAAACGAAACAAGTATAAACGAATAGATATAATACCCTCAAAGCCGCGAACGCATCTTGTAATCTTTGAGGCGCAGCCCTCGCAATGCATGTCGATCTTCAACACCGCCGGCGAAATTGGATTCGCCTCCTGCTTCTTTTTCTCTCCCTCATCATTGTCCTTCTTCTTGTTCTCGTTCTCGTTTTTTATCTCGTTGACGTTGACGTTCTCGTCCGTCTTCTGGTTGCTGTTGCTGTTCTTGTTCTTCTTCTGCAACGCATGGGCTCATTAGCATACACAGAACAAAACAATAGAAAACCCAAAAAACTGAAGAGAAAGAAGAAATAACACGGAACGGGAACGGGAACGTGTACGGTTAGCGAGTCGGCTCACCTTCCCCATTGTGAGTCGTTTTAGTGCTCTCGCCAAAAGTAAGAAGGCAATGGCAGAAGGGATGCTCCGTATTTATAGCAGATAAAAGAGCGTAGAGGTCGTAGGGTAGGGTGGGGTGGTGCTAACGTGGCGTCGTGGTCGATGATGATGATGATGTTATACTTTATTACATGTATGTATGCATGCATGTGAAATATGTGGGACTAAAGTAGAATGCAATGTACATGGCCGAAACCTTGCGCCGTGTGGTTTGCGGCTCTGACAGCGTTTTGGCGAGTGGGAAGAAACTTCCGCGTAGATGGGGGTGTACGGCCTCGTTCAAGGGATTAGGAAGCCTCATTTGGATGTTTTAAGCGTGTCCCTGTTTGATTGAGTTTCGGTTCTAATTTTAGCATTTTAGAAGAAGAAAAAACAAAAGCAGAAAATTATATATGTACAGTTCTTCTACGTGAAAGTTGTACTCGTCTATTTTCTTGACATTGTCAAGATTAATTTATAAAAAATTTAATTTTAGATTTTATTAACAAATCAAATCTGATCATGTCAATTAAATGAAAGACGTGTTTTTAACACTAACTTTCATCTCATCTTATATTACTATCCAAACGAGATCTAAATTAGCAACCCAACTAATAGGTAGATTCGTTAGATGGAGTTGTTATTAATATTTGGATTTATGGGCAAGGTGATCTTCACATATATTTTCTTGATCTTATCCTTTAGGCCTCTCCTTATACTTTAATATGAAATTGATATAGAAGTTCCAATATCTAAATCCGTGGGTGGGGTCGCTTTATAAGACGTTGGTGGACTCCTCCTTCAAGCTGGATTTTCCTAATTTATTTTATTTTTTAAATTTGCGAAATTGGGCATCGGCCAAGTAATTTCTCAAATTGACTCAACGAGGGCCAAGAAGATCAGGATTCGGTGGGAAATATATAGTTAAAAATTTGTCGACTTTTTCTGAAGTGATTTATTGCGACCTTAGATTGATTTTTTCTTTTTGGAAATTTAATTATATTGTATATTTTTATTGGAGTAAAAACCTAGGAATATATTTGGTGAGTAAAATTTTCTATAAGTTTTAAGATTCTTTAATGAAAACATTTTGATAAATAGAATTTCTATGGATTTTTTATAAAAAGGTTGGGTAGAATGAGAAATTTTAGATAAAATGTATTTTATATTGATGTTTTTATTCTGTATCTTGGTAAAGGCTGTTTGGTTTTTTGTTTTTTTTTATTTTTATAAAGACTTAGCTCCATTTAAATATAAAAATGGTTTCATTTTATCTCATCTCATTATTATAATTTTTTTTAAATTTTCATGTAAAATATAATAAACAATTCAATTTTTTCAAATCTCAAAATAACAATAAATTTAAAAAATAATATTTTATTTAATTTTCATCTAAAACTATCTCATCTAATTTCACTATCCAAATTGAGCTTTAGCATTGTTTAAAAAATATTTAGATTTGAGGTTGAACACATTTTCTAGAAAATTTTGAAAAACGAACATATCAAACTCCAAAGCATCCTTTCAATTTTAGCTCAGTTTGTTTTCACAATACTTTTCAATTAATCTCATCTCATCTCATCTAATTATTACAATTTTTTTAAATTTTTTTACAAAATAAAATAAATAATTTAACTTTTTTAAATCTCAAAATAAAAATAATATTAAAAAAATAAATTTTAATAATATTTTATTTAATTTTTAACTTTTATCTTAACTCATCTCATTTATAAAAACAAACAACTAAATGAAGATGGTATTGCTCACGTATGTACACTTTATCCAAACAAGAACTGAAGGGTGAGACTTACAATCTTTTGTATGTATCACTTGGTAACAACAAGCTCCCTCTCCCAATATTTCCTTCAAAAAAATAAATATAAATAAAGATTCCCTCAAATTTTTGTATAAGCTTGACGCTCTCAACTTAGAACAAATGCAAGCCAAAATAAAAATTTGCCTTATTTTACACTAAAATAGCTACATTGGATTAGCCATAGAGTTACAGTTGAAGCTTTGAGCTACAATAAATCACTCTCCCCAGTCACATTTGGCGTGACACTGTTTATAGACCAAAGGTATATTTTATTCATTAATTCCTGTCCAACAACCGCTATTTCTTTCTCACATATTTCTCTATGTTTCTTTGGCCCCCGCGTTCTCACCCTTTCTCTTGCTTTCTTTACCTTTCTTTACCCTCAGCATTGTCTCTCTGTTTCCTCGAGCGATTTTAAGTGGAGCAATTTTCTCACTTTCTCTCTATTTTCTCTATTCCCTCGAGCATTGTCTCTCTGTTTTCTTGAGCAATTTTCTTCTATTTCCTTTTGTTTCTATCTCTTCCCGCTACAAAACTTCTTCCCAGTTTCCTTGAGCTATTTTCTCTAAAAAATATGACCGAGCTGACAGTCCCTAACTAAATGAGCTTCTCACCCAGCACCGCATTCCATAGTCCAACTGTAACACCTCGCCTAATTAACCATTAGAATTAGCTCTTAAACGCATTAGATTAGGTTTTTAATTTTGGTCATTACTTACATTAAGGTTGATACTGAGATTAGCCTTAATCTTGGCACTTAGTACCATTAAGTTAAGGATTAGAGAAGCAAGCTTATTAGTGAATTTGGTAAGGCTTTTAGGACCTTAGAGCATTCATGGGCCTAGCCCAAGAAACCTTGAAACCAAGCCCATTTCAAGACTTGGTAGCTAGCCTTGGCCCAAGCTTAAGGAAGGCATAAGGCCTTTGTGCCAAACTTGGTGTAGAATGGACTCATGACCTAATTAGGCAAAGTCAAACCTTTTCAAGCCCATCTTAGTGGATCTTGAGATTTCTTTTCAACCTTAAAAATCTGGAAATGAGGCACCTCTTATTCAAGCCCAAGAGCCCTTAAGCTATGAACCCACACACTTGACCCTTTTAAAGCCCTCAAGCCCCAAAGCCATGTTTGGGTTATTTTACCATTCAAGACCAAAAGACCAATACACCATACTACTGATTTCCTTAAGCCCAAATTATACTCTAAGTATCCAAATTAAGTTTTAAAAATTGGCTAAGACCATTAACCATCATACTTGAGGTTAGTGAACTTTAAGCCATGCTTTGAAACTTAATTTTGTTTAATATTTTCTTAAACCTTTTAATTCAAATTTTTTTGAATTATTACTTCATTACATCATAATTAGACCTTGCTAATACCCTAGCTAGACCTCTCCACATGCCATTAAGAAAAATGACATATCAAACCCAAACCTTGAATCAATTGGCTTTGTGTATTGTCCTTTGTATGCTTAGACTGTTTTGCTCTTAGGCTCAACATTTTTGTGGTTTGTCTCCAAGGGTAATATGGTCCTGAAATACTTCATGAGACCCTTTCAAACCCAATTTGAGCCTTGAATGAAATTGGTTAAACAAACCAACTCAAATGACCAAATCGAGTGCACCTTGGTCTAGTTTCTGTAGGAACCGATTGGGTTGGGGTTGGAATTTAACCAACTATCTGCCATGGTGGAGCTACCACCCCATGCCACCTCCTTCACTACCTAATCTCCAAGAGATCCCATGACCATCATGAAGAAATTGACTCAATTTTTTCCACCCAAAACCATTCAATACCAATGTCCAAAATTTGTCAAATAAAACCACTTGAATCTGCCAGTTTGCAAGGGTGGTTTGAGTGATTTTCTACCACCTAAAAGATGCCCCAAGACCTGGACACCTCTACAGGACCAATGTAGCTACAGTTAAGAGAGAATCATGTGGTTTCAAGCCACTATTGCCCCTGCATAGGTGACATAAGCCCATGGAAGCAATCTAGAAAATTTCCAAACTGGTGCACCACCCATTTCACCCAAACCCCTTGCATTCAAGCCAACGTCTCCACCCCTCTTGAACCTTATAAATAACTCACTCACATTCTCATTTCCTCCACACCTCAGCTCCAAGCTTCCTCTTGAGCCTTGAGATCACTTCTCCCCCTTAGAGATCAAAAGAGTGAAACCGAGTGAGTTCTTGAGTGTTCTTATGTAAGGTTGTCTTGAGTGCTTGGAAAGCCATAAAATTT
This sequence comes from Juglans microcarpa x Juglans regia, assembly GCF_004785595.1. NCBI lineage: Eukaryota > Viridiplantae > Streptophyta > Magnoliopsida > Fagales > Juglandaceae > Juglans > Juglans microcarpa x Juglans regia. Next base: position 13,917,956 of record NC_054606.1, read on the forward strand.
GTAAGTTTTTTTTATTTTGATCTTAGTTAGCATGTTAAGCTTTGTTTCCAAGTGTTGGTATGAAATTTGGTTGAGTTTTGAGAAGGTTATCATGCTTAGTTCAAAACCGGGTCAATTAAGAGATGATTTGAATGATTAAATGATTTTAACTGAGAATTTAGCTATGGCATGCCTTAAGTATGATTTGATATGATTTATCATTGTCTTAACATGATTATTGAAGATTTAAATTTTGGTTAGAACCATGCCATGGTAAGTTTTGAACCTATCTTGTTTTGATCATTAAGCATATATCGGTTTTGAACATATTGGTGATTAAGGATTTCTTGGCCATGATTAAGTGTTGGGATGAACATAATTATCTAAGAATTTGACTTCATCATGTCATTAAAGATGCTAGTGTTCGTTTGTGATTAAAGAAAATTTCATATGCATGCATTCATAAGGATCAATAGTTGAAAGCACACTTAGGTATCAACTAGGATGCATGCCATGGATTGGACTGTTTGGACAAGTTTCACTTTAGTTTTTGAAAATCTAAGGGCATAGATGGTTTTAAAATGTCAAAAATATGAAGTCCATAAAATTTGGTTAAATTTGAAATTCGTTTGCAATTAGTAAAAATTTAGGGTCTAAATGTCAAGTTTTGAAAGTCTAGGCGTATTTTTGTAAATATCTAATTTTTGAAGCCTTTGTTTGTGAACCTTATCTATGGAAGTATTAATTCTAACTTAGTACACAGTTGATTTACACAGCTACGACGTTATTTTCAAATTACTCAGGAAGCTTGTAAGTTGATTTCTAACTTACATCTTGATAGATTATTTATGAATTATTGATAAATGTTTCATTTATATTTTAATTATCATTTTTAGCATAAAGATCATGTTATATGATACATTGAGTGCATACTTACATGACATGTAATATTTTTCACAATTTTTGCATATTGCATCTATAAATGTCATTTTTGCATAAAAGCTTGCCATATATGCACGTGTCAAGAAAAACATTTTTCATGTATAGCATGAAAATAATTTTTGTCACGATCCCAAAAGATAGGATGAGGAATTATCCTAATGGAACTCCTCTGTCTACTCCGGAGTATTTATAATAATAGAGTGGTAACCCCTAGGTTGAGAAGAACAGTGAACAGATTTCGAATATGTTATTTTTAAAGAGCACTAGAGTGAAATCAACATGTTATGACACCAAATGCTAGTGAGTGTACACGTTATGATGTTATATTATATTTATCAATACATTGAAAACGAGTCTATAGACAATGTAGTTTCAACGTGAGTTGTATTACGGTCACCGGTAGGTACTCACAGTGCATATGGGGAACTATGATGTTACCACACATTATAATTACGAATTGCTAATAGTGATGAAGGTTAATGATGAAAGTTATAATGAAGTTATGTTTTCAAAAATGACGACAAAAATATTTATTGAAGGAAAACCCGTGTCTCCATTTTTCTGAAATGTTGAGGAATCTGGATGGGAGACATGCATTCTGATTTTCTTTATGCATTTCATGCATTACATATTTACTATTCTTCATGCTTAATTTATATTTGTGCATGTTGATTGTTTAACTTACTGAGATTTCGAGTAAATCTCACCCTTTGTGGGACACTATCATTTCACTTGGAATGATTGAAGTTGTGCCAGGTCTTGAGGAGATCGAGCAAGATGGAGCACTTGATCCAACTAATTGAGGAGGAGCCGGACCTTGAGAGGAGATTGGATTTAATTCTGATGTTTATAGCCCAAGTCGTTCATGCCTTAGATCGCATGAAGAGAATGATATGACTTTAACTCTTAGTTATACTAAGTCTATGTTACATTGGTATTTTGAACTTAATGATTTCTAATGAAATTGGGATGTTTTTAGTTATTCTGACGTATTTTATACTTACACCTTTTATTTCCCTGTGATTATTACATATTGCTAGTTGCATACTAGGATTGTATTGCATATTAACTATCATGTATGGGGGTATGTGATCTTGTATTCTATGTCCCGAAACTCTAAGTCTTTATTCCATCCCAAGTAAAAGTTGGAGGTGTCACACCAACCCAAGAAGTTTTGGTCACTTGTAGCTCCTCTGGGTCCAATACTCACGAAAACAATGGTAATTTTCTTTGGATTAACTCCTTTCTTTTGGATACTCGTGGTTCTGGAATGGAGTCGAAGGAAATATGAGTTTTGAGCCTTTTTTTTTTGGTTAAATTTCGGAATGTAGGCTATTTTGGTCTTCGCTGCATACACCGTGCAAACTATTTCTGATTTTTTCGGTTGAGTGTTGTTATTTTTAATTAGAGATGAGACTTTAGGAAACTCAATATTTTTCACTACTAATTAGTCAACTTGAAATTGTTTAATGGTTGGGATTTGATCTTGTGTTGAACCATATGGGATGAGATTAATCTTCTCGGGAAGGTATTGGCTGCATGAGTATGATTGAAAAGGGGATGAGTCAAAAGTTCCAAAAATTGATCAAGTTAGAATTTACAACATTGCATTCTTGATAGGTAAAAGAGTCTTTCCCATACTCATTGTTTTAGATACTTGGTTGGTAATCAAAACACTTGTTTGGAATTTTAGGCGAGTTTAATTAAAAAAAATTGTACTTATTAACTTATTAGCATTAAATAACCATTGAAAATATGATTGTTTAAACAATAACTTAATTATAATTTCATTTTTAATTAATATATGATCAATAGAATTGTAAAATATGAGAACAAATCAATTAGATAAAAAAAACTAATAGAAAATTCAATTATTTTATAATTGAATTATTCAATTAATAGAAGGAAGGAGGGAGATGCTTTTTTCTTTCTGACGTAAGATTTCTTCTTTCTAATGTAAGTAAATTTCAGAGATGGAATTTGTTACGATGAGGAGAGGATATAACTGTCCGCTTATCTCTAGTGTCTAATAGCCTCGTTGTGTGTGCCGAACCTCAATGGCGTGTTTTTAAAGATACTATGTGATTTCTAAAGCTAGCTTTGTGTTTTGAAGTTATGTGTATTTTAAATGAAATATTCCCATCGTTATTTAACTAAGTAATATTTTAAATAACTCAATTATAATATCTTTAAAGAGCTCCAAAAATATTATAATTGTGGGGAATCATTTTATATAAATGATTCCAGTTATTTAAAATATTACGTGATTTAAATAATGATGAAATCTTTGCATTAATTTAATGGTTTTATTCTATTAAATATATTAAATAAGACTTCATCATTTTATTAATGATAAATGAATATTATTTTATAAACTAAAGTTAGTTTAAATAATATTCTACCTTAATTCCTCTCAGTGTTTTGATTAAGTTAATGTTTACGCATTTTCAAATCAGTATTGAAGGATCACCGTTAGATCGTTTTGTAGATCCCCAGACGTTGGGTTTTAGGATAAAACCCCAGCCCCTCTCTCTTTCTCCCTCACTTTTCCCTCCTCCTCTTTCTCTTGCCTCTCTCATTCGGCTTGCACTGCACGACACCCTCTCTAGCCCGATTCTTCCACTTGCCCAGCTCGACGCTGTCTTGTGCCGGTGAGCCTCACCGCCCCTTCCACCGGCACTACCTCACTCCAGCGAGTCCCCCTACATCGGTCTCCCTCTCTCACGCTCCATCTTCCTCTCTCTCGGCAATGCACAACCTGAATGGGCTTGATGTTGTTGCGCCACCACCTCTACAGTAGCCTCCCCTCCCACCGGCCATCCTCCTCCAGTGAGCTTAGCCTCCATCGTGTATCCCTCCCTCTCCTTTCCACTGTAAGCAGTCGAAATGGGTTTTTATCCATTTCTCCTCCTTGCGCCGCTATATGCGGCCACCCACGGCCACCAAGCACCGCCATGAACTTCCCCTTCCTCCTCCACTTGACTTGAGGCCCATATCCTCTCTCCACCGCACGGGCTTTCTCCCTCCCTCACGCACGGGTTTTCCCCGTCCACCACCGTATGCCTGCACCCACGGCGTGTGACCACCCTCTCTGGCATCCTTAGGCCACCACCGACCCATCCCAACCACCCATGGCCCTGATCTGCCACCCATGCCTGCACACTCTCCCTCACTTTCTCTCATGGCATCTCTCCCTCTCACACGACCATTCCTCTCTCCACCATCGTGGACAGTCGTGCCACCACCACTGAGCCTCCACGGCTCCACCAGCAGCCTCCCTTGACCTCCCTTAGTTGAACCCTAGGTCCAAACCACCACTTTATGTGGTGGGTAGCCACTGCACGTGATGGACAGCCACTGCGTGGTGTTGATCGCCACTATACACGGCTAAATCTGCCGTGTTACGCTCCTTGCCACCATCACAAGGCCACCATGAGCCATTCCAAGACCACACTTAGCTAACCAAACGCCCAAATAGCCACCGTATGTGGGTTAGCTACCACGTACGATCCTTCTGACATCATCGGCTGTGACGGTCAACGAGCAACGCACAGGTTATCCTGTTGATGGTATAACCCTCTATCCTTCATTATTTATGTTAGGTGTTAATTAGCTGATTAGGTTGTGGACTGTGCTATTAGTATTGTGGAGTTCGCTGTATTGGGATGTTCTGTGTAGTGAAGTGTTAGGCATTTTGTGTAATGAGGTGTGGGGCGTTTTGTGTAGTGTGTAGTGAAGTGTTGTGGACTGTGCTGTGAAGCGTGGTTGTGGAGTATGTGCTGTAATGGTGATGTGGCGTTGTGTGGATTGGGAAGAGAGTGTGTACTATCGTGGCGTAGTGTGAGATAAGGAGAGTATATGTAAAATATACCTTCCTGGCGTATTGTGGAATGAGAAGAGTACATGTGGAGTGTACTCTATGTGGTGAAGTGATGCACCATATGGTGTGTACCCCATAGTGGTGATGTGTCGTAGCGTGTGAAAAAGGAATATACGTGGAGTGTACTCCACGAGGTGCAACGACACACCGTGTGGCTTGTCGCAGAGATAATGATAAATGTGTGGTTGATGGGCGTAGAGCGTGGTGAGTAGTGTTGGGAACTGTGGAACAGTGTCCCGAAATAGTTATGGTGCAGCCTGTAGTATGAGGTGACGGGTGTCACCGTAATTGACTTATGGCTGGGAGTATAGGTGAAGTAGTATAACAAGTGTAAGAGTGTGCAGCGGAAGCATGACTGAGGAATGTCATGAAGTGACATGGTTACCAGTAGTCGTGCTTATGATAGGTGAGGAGTTAGCATAGGAATGGCGTAGTGAGATCGTGACAAGATATCACGATGTGATAGGAGTACGTGAGGAACCGTAGTAGTGATGAGTTAGGAGTTGGCGTAAGAAGGCATAGTGAGATGTCAGGTGATGTGACAAGGTCACGGTGTAGCTTGGTAGTAGTCTTGAGCTATATGACGTGACATATGACATGATTGTGAACGGAGTCTTGTCATGTTAAGTGTTGAGATGAACTGTCAAAAGGGACGGGTAGCATGAAGAGTCATGCTAGCGGGGTTAAGAGAAGATTAGTATCGTAGTATAGCCCTTGTCCCTACGAGCAAGTGATCAACATGTTATATATTGGTTTCAGGTGATAAAGGGGCAAAGTACATGTGTAATTTGGTTAGACACATGTGCCGAACGGTTTCACCATATTTAATAGGTAATCAATCCTGAGCACAGTTACACGGTACTTAAGCCTTAGAGTTGGCTTAGAGTCGTGTGGCTTGTATGGATGAGAATGGGGATTTAGTATGGCCAAAGATGCATAGAGGCAGTGATGGGTGTATCGTTAGGATTGTGATGCGTGATTCTGTCGATCGGAATCATGTGTCAGAATGTGGTTAACAGGAAAACTAAGACGAACATCTTAGTGTCTTAATCACCTTAGGGGATAAGCACTCGAAGTAGAACGTCGAGTTTGGAAGAGGTAGTGACCGTAAGTGGTCCCCGAATGTTTTAGCATAGTAAAGGACACGTAAGAGCACGTGATAGAAGAAAAGTGTTCCAAGTGAAGTGTAGCTTATGTCTTCTAAGTTTAAGTTGCTTATGTACTAGATAGAGAATGACGCTAAGGTTTTGTGTATGCATGTAGGTTGCCATCTAACACACACATAAATGGACTGCATGGTATGAAAGTAACATGGAGTCCAGGTAAGTATTGCATTCATACTCTTCTAGTGCTTTCTAAAATATACGAAAATGAATACGAAACGTTTTTCTTTAGGATGCTTTGCGAAAACGATGTTTTTACGAAAACATGTTAAGTGTTCAAAGGTATAAGTATGTACAGCCCCTCCTTGGCAGCCCCTTTTTACGTACCCAAAATATTAATCATATGCATGTGAATGGATGACTATACACTGTATCTATTGTATGTATCTTCCACGAAAATGCATGGCATAAAAGACTATTTTCGGGCTTACGCCCCAAACAATGTTTTTTCTCATGAAATGATCTTTTCTCATGAAAATGAATGTTTTCTCATGAAAGGATTGTTAAATGAAAGAAAAGAAAAGAAAAGAATGAAAGCTCTATCTGTTTAGAGCTGAATGAATGAATGAATGAAAAGTAAAGAAAGGCATGAAAGCATGAAATGTATGAAAATACGTAACGACCATATGAATGAATGGAAATGGTACCAATGAATGGGCAGATTGTAATGCTGGGTAAGTAGTACTGGTAGTGCACCTAGTGCTGCCCCTTGACTGAAAAGGGATTCCCAACCCGTGGCCATGGGTGGAGTCCGGGTCCAAAGGAAGACCGCTAACCCGAACACATGGGGCATAACAGTGTATACCGGCCAATGAAAGTGATAAGAAAGAATAGATGAATGCATGAACGCATAAATGCACAAACTTTTAAGAAATGAAGGCACTGATGGGAGAAACGTTTTACGAAAAGAAAGCCCATTTTAAAAGAAAAATCCCGCTAGTGATGTTTTTAAATGAAAGCACGTATGCATGTACGCATGTATGCATGTACGTGTAATATGTACGAATGATGAATCCATGAATGAAAACCTATGTTGTTATATTTTAACTGTATGAAGTAATGATTACGAGTTATCGACTCATTTTAGTTTTTATGTATGCCCCTCCCCCCACATGAACTGAATGAGAAGTACGCGTTAGGCGGACACGACCTATGGGTAAGAGCACGAAAGTCTAGGCATGAGCGTTTAAATGTATGAGAGGCCCTTTTTATTGTTAAAATTGATGATTTCCATTGTAAACCTCTTTTATTCTCAAAACATATTTTATTTTATAACGTAGAATCTTGCACCCTGGATATGGACGCAAAATTTTTTAAATTGAATGGTAATTCCTGTCGTCCTTTCTAAAATCATTTTATAAAAAGTCTCACCACAAGGACGGACGTTACAATTCATACTTTTGTTTTAGTGTTGACAGGTTGTGATATGGTGTGAGGGGTCCAATGGTTGTGTGATTTAGGGCCCATTTTATGGAATTTTAAAGATCTATCTATGAAATTCCAGCAAGGAGAAAAGACATTGGAATTGCAAGGGTTGTGCCCCACCAATCTCATTGAGGAAGGTAATCTAAACCTGAATCATAACTTAGAAAAAAAAAGGCTTATTGTTGCAAATTATTGAGCCTACAGAAGAAAATTTAGCAAAAGAAGTACCCCCTCCCATCCACCAATTACTTAGCCAATATGAGGATGACTCTGGAGACCCTAAAGGCTTAACCCCAACACAGATCCCGTGACCATTCTATCACCCGATTTCCAAACACCAACCTTGTTTCAGTAAGACTCTATTGATACCCCTATTTCCAGAAAGATGAAATTGAAAAAATGAGAATTGCTCGACTCTGGAGTGATAAGGCTCAACCACAGTCCTTATTCTTCCCCTATTTTACTTGTAAGAAAAGCTGATGGTTCATGATGGATGTGCTTGGATTATAGAGATTTGAACAAGGTGACAATGAAGGATAAGTTTCCTATCCTAGTTGTAGAGGAGTTGCTGGATGAGCTCAGTGGGAGTAAGCTATTTTCTAAGCTGGATTTACGGTCCGGATATCACCAAATCAGGGTTAGGCTTGATGACATTCATAAAACAAATTTTAAAACTCACGAAGGCCATTATGAGTTCTTGGTAATGTCGTTCAGGTTGACTAATGCCCAATTGACATTCCAAAGCTTAATGAATGAAATATTTAGACCTTATTTAAGAAGGTTCATCTTAGTATTTTTCGATGATATCTTAGCATATAATCGTATTATGGATGAAAATTTTCAACATTTAAGGGTAACACTGGAAGTTCTAAGGAAGCACAATTTGCTGGCCAAGCTCTCCAAATGTAGATTTGCTACAACAAAAGTGTCCTACTTGGGTCATTTAATTTTTAATCTCTGCTACAAGAGTGAGGAAAGACCCTAAAAAATTGGTAGCAATGAGGAGCTGGCCCTTCCCCACTACCCTAAAGTCATTAAAGGGTTTTTGAGATTAACGGGGAACTATAGAAAATTTATTAAGGGGTACGGAAGCATTCCAACCCTCTAACTCAGTTGCTAAAAAAAATAAATTTTGTTGGAATATGGGTGTCAAATCGTGTTAACGGGTCGTGTCAAGATATGTATATTATATTATATAGGTCAACCCTAACCCGACCCGTTAAACTTTTCATGTCAAAATCTCAAACTCTAACACGATCCATTAACAAAACGGGTCGTGTCATGTCAATCCGTTTTGACCCGTTTATGTAAATTGGTTGAACAAACCCGAAATTAATTCATTTGACCTAGTTAAATTTAGCATAATTTTATATAAATGTTACAATCACAATATCTATAAAAAAATATAAAAATAACTGCATGTCCAAAATTACAATCCAAACAATAAAAATATCAAAAATAAAATCCCAACATTTTATTTTTAGATATAAGGGTATAATTGTAATTTTAACTTTTTTATCAGGTCATAATAGGTTATAACGGGTCAAAACAGGTCGACCCGTTATCAAACCGTTAAACAATCGTGTCTTAAAGGGTCAACCCGTTTTAACCTGAACCCATTAAGGGTAAACCCTAACCCGCTTTTATCGTGTCATGTCCGTGTTGGTTTAACGGGTCGTGTCACATATTGCCACCCTTATGTTGGAATAATGAAACTAAGGAAGCCTTTGAGAATTTGAAAAGGGTTGTGACTTAGTCCCCTATGTTGGCTTTGCCTAATTTTTCCATGCCTCTTGTAATATAATGTGACACCTCAGGGTCTGCTACTTGTGCTGTCCTAATGCAAAAAAAAAAAAAGGCCTATAGCATTTTATAGCTTGGCCTTAAAGGGAAGGGCTATCTATGTCGGCTTATGATAAGGAGTTAGGCCTTGGTAATGGTAGTCCAAAAGTGGAGGTCATACTTGTTGGGACACTCTTTTGTAGTGAGGACTGATCACCAACGCTTAAAACATCTACTAGAACAGAAGGTGGGGATACCTATGCAGGACAAATGGATAACTAAACTGTTGGGGCATGATCTAGTGGTGGAATACAAAAAGGGCCAAGACAACAAAGTTGCTGATGCACTATCAACAAGTGCTGAAACAGGAGACTTTAGTGAATATGCTACTTTCGCATTCATTTCATTGCCTACCCTTGAGTGGTGGGAGGACATAAAAAGGGGTTATCCCCAAGACCCTAAAATTCAGGGATTACTATCTAGATTTCAGCAGGGTGAGTTATCTACTGCTTATACTGTCAGGGATGGAGTTTTGTTTTATAAACAAAGGGCTATGGTTGCTAATAACCCTAATTTCAAGCACAAAATACTGCAATTATTACATGATAGTTCAGTGTGGGGACACTTTGGTTATGCTAAGACTCTCCATAGATTGAGAAGGGATTTCTTCTGTACTTGGACGAAGGCTGATGTGAAGAAGTTTATCTGAGATTGTGATACTTGTCAAAGTGTAAAGGCTAAACCTAGTGGATTGTTGCAACGCCTCCCTATCCCATCACAACCTTGGACTCAAATCTCTATGGACTTTATTGAGAGTTTACCCCTCTCCCATGGGTTTAATTGTATAAGTGTTGCGATAGATAGGCTAACCAAATATGGGCATTTTACCCCCTTGGCCCATCCCTATTCTTCAAGGACAGTGGCTCAGTTCTTCACCAACCATATCCTCAAGCTTCATGGAATGCCAATTTCCATTGTCTCTGATTAAGACAACACTTTCATTGGGCAGTTTTGGCGGGAATTACTCAAGATCCAGGGTGTGCAACTGGCCTTTAGCACTGTCTGCCAACCTCAGACTGATTGGCAGAGTGAGTCAGACCTCATGACTGGTACCTGTGGAGTCATGTGACAGACCGAAAGCAGCTGGCCTTTAGCACTGCCGATCTAAGGTGCTTCACATGTGACAGATCTCATGATTGGTGCCTGTGGATTCCTTTGGCTGAATGGTGGTATAATACCACTAAGCATTCCTCTCCTCGCACCACTCCATTCCAGGCACTATATGGTTACCCTTCTCCCAGGTCATTAGCTACATTCTTGGGATAGCTAGGATAGAAGCAGTGTCCTAGTCCCCCCACGCCAACCACCATAGTCGAATTTAGATCTCGTCTGGTCACGAAGGCCGATGCTCTGCGCTATTGACTTGGCATCCAAATGCCACCCAGTGCTGTAGATTTTAGATCTCAGATGATCCGCGCTCATGCACCATCTTCCAAACACCACCCAGTGCAGTCGATCGTAGATCCCGCTTGGTTACTCTAGTCGAACCTCGACGGACACAGGGGGAACACTTCTCCCAAGGGTCGCAGTTGTCACCACCCAATAGGGTCGGTTCCAGATCCCGTTTGAGCTTTGGCGGCCTCTAAATGAAACTCAACACAATCGGCCTCTAACCTAGCCCTGTTCCTCTGATAGTTGCGCCAAAGTAGGGCAGACCCCGATAATTCGAAAGGAGATAGCAAACCATGAAGACATAAACTCACAATCATAAGGGAAAAAGAATGCCAAAAGTCATCTTCACTAAGTATTCATGTTGTTACAAGGACTCGAGCCAATTCAAGGTACCCCTCGACATAGGGCGGGACATAAGAAAAAAAGAAGAGAAATAAGAAGAAAGTCATCCTAAATGATCATGGGCTCCTGCGATATCACGATATCACGAAAGACATCGAGCATCAGCTCGTGCCGTAGGGAGTCAAGGGATTTGTGGTCCTTTCTTGAAGGAGTAAAGTAGACCAAGTCTAGTGTCCCATGGGAGTCGTGAGGGTTCGCCACTAGATGTTCTTTCACCCTCTATAACCCCTAGAAGTATTAGCGGTTCCAAGCTTGGTCATAGAGACGTTTAGTCACCTTAACCTGGGGAGTGATTCGGGCAAGCTTCTCATTTGTGGCAGTGAGTTTGCCCTCCAACCTCTTCACCCTTTCCTTGCAGGACCTTGACTCCTCTTTCAGTTGCAAGTGGGACTCCAACAACTTCATGTACAGGCCCTAGACCTTTTCTTTGTCCTTCTGAAGCGCTGCATTCTACACTGTGAATGCTTCTTTTGTGGAATGGAGCTCGTTGAGACGCTTGTTCAGGTTGCAGTGGACGTCCAAAACTTCATAAGCGTGGCGATGTAATCTCCTCTTGTAGCAGTAGCCTTAGCAGCAACCTCGAGGTGAGACACCTCCAGCCTTAGCACCCCCGTGCCCACTTGAAGATCATATCCCTCTTTGCAAAGGTCCTTGATGATCCACAATTGATGCCCATTCTCGACTTCAGTCTCCTCATTGACCATCTTGGCGCGCTCTGGGCCGCCAGAGTTTAAACATCTCATAGTAGGCCCTTTACCAAACCTGCGTAGGACCTTGGCCTCACTTTCTATCTCGGCCCATCCATGCACGACCCAAGCCACCAAGAACTCGAAGATAGAAACAATTAAATTGCCAAAATCTAGAAACCAAATTGCACTTTTAGCAGATGGGAGAAGAGTCTTACTGGGGAAAGGAGGCTGTTGAGCTGATTAACCCATATCACCTTTGCCCTGAACCCATATCGCCTCACGCCCTCTTTGGTCTCTAAGCAGGGTAGCGGAAACATCCTAAGATAATGGTGGTGTAGGAGTTGTCTTAGAAGGAGTGGATTCAGATCACCCTGAGCCGCCCGTGGGTCCTTCGGTTTAGAACAGTTGCGCTGCTCGTCGTGTAGCGTAACAAAGAGGTTTTGCTCGGAAGGCGAGACGGTCCTTTTGGAACCAGGCATCATCAAGTGTGGCTCTCATTGACATTATGCATCCCCTTTTATCCTGCTCCCTAGGGTCTTTCCCGGTGTTAGCGAGTGAAGATGGGTCTTCCTCGTCTTTGTCATCCTCGTCATCTTCAACCGATGCTTCGATCAAACTGGAATCTTCCTCTGCTACCTAATCTGACGACGTCTCTAGGGCAGCCTGCTCCATGGGTCAAGGTCCTTCCATGCTTACGGTGCCTTAGCCCTTAGGCGTCCGAGTGACTAGGGACAATGGAGTATGGAGGGTGCCAATAGGATTAAAGTTGAGGTTATATGGGCAATAATTGATCAACTCAACAACCTCTTTTCCCCAGTAAGACTCTTCTCCCATCCGTTCAGTGTGCAATTTTGATTTTGGATTTCGATGGTGTAACTATTTTTGCCATGATTGACAGGGGTTTGAGTTCTTGGCGACCTGGTTCATGGCTGGACAAGTTAAGATAGAAAGGGAGGTGGAGGTCCCTGTGCAGGGTGGGTGGGCCGCCTTGGAGTTTGCCGGGATGGCCCATGAGGAGATTGAAATCGAGAATGAGCATTTATGGCAAATCATCAAGGACCTTTGCAAAGAATGGTCCGATCTTCGAATGGGCATGGAGGCTTTGAGGTAGGAGGTGTCTCGCCTCGACGTTGCTACCAAGGCTACAGGTGGAAGGGAGATGAGGGAGGCCGAGCAGCGTTGTTAGGATTACATCGCCGTGCTTTTGGAGTAGCAGAAGTCCACCGCGACCTAAATGCGCGCCTCAACAAGCTTCAATCCGGAAGGGATGCATTCGTGGTGTAGAACACAGAGCTATAGAGGGACAAAGAAAAGGTATAGGACCTGTATGTGAAGCTGTCTGAGTCCCACTTGAGTCGAGGTCCCACGAGGAGAGGGTGAAGAGTTTGGAGGACAAGTCCATAGTCCTAGGGGCATCGTGAGGGTTCGGCCCTAGGTGTTTTCTCACCCTTTCTAACCCTAAGGAGTTTTTGTGGCTCCATGCATGGTTATAGAGACATGTAGGTGTCGTTTAGATTTGAAGATGAGTTGAGATGTGTTGTGATAGTAGTAAGATGAGTTGTGAATAGTAATGATATTTGTGAGTTAAAGTTGCTGAATAGTAGTGAGATGAGTTGAGATGAATTGAGATGGGTTGTGAATACAAACTAGGCCAGCTGCCTCAAATTGGGACACGAACTGATGCCTGATTTCTTTTGTGATCCCACTTCCAGCCAATGACCATTTGGGATGACTTTCTTTTTGTTTCTTTTCTTTTTTATTTTATTTTATGTCCTTCATGAAGCTGGGGATACCTTATATCGGGTCAAGTCCTTTTAATCATACGAATACTTATCAGCACACTGACCTAGAGAATGGGGCTGGGTCAGAGGCTGACAAAGCTCAGGTGGGATTTGGAATTGACCACGTTGGGTGGTGAGTGGGGACTAACACACTGGGTAGAGGTGTTTTCCTTTGTGCCTATCGAGGTTTGAGTGGGAGTATCGACCGGAGTGACAAGGCGAATAAGAAATCAATTGCATTTGGTGGCGTTTGGATATCAAGGCACGAGCGTTGAGCATTGACCTAAGTCACCAGGAGGGATCTGAAATTGACTGCGCTAGGTGGTGAAAGGGAACTGGGACACTTGGGAGAGGTGTTGCCCCTAGCAACTGTCGAGGTTCGAGCGTGTTGCATTAGCCTAAAGCCTTATTTGTTTTCGCAGATGAGATAAGATAAGTTGATATTAAAGTTAAAAAGTTAAATAAAATATTATTAGAATATATATTTTTAATATTATTTTTGTTTTGAAATTTGAAAAAAGTTGAATTGTTTATTTTATTTTGTATAGAAATTTGAAAAAGTTGCAATGATTAGAAGAGATGAGATAAGATGAGTTGAAATAAACTGTAAAAACAAACAAGGCCTTAGTCACCAGGCAGGATCGACTAGCGACCATGTTGGGTGCCGGGGGGGGGGGGACTGGATCACTTGGGAGATGTGTTCCACCTTTTGCCCGCCAAGGTTCGAGCGTAGAGCATCGACTTGAGTTACCAGGCATAATCTAAGATCAACTGCATTGGGTGGCATTTTGACGTTGAGGCCCGAGTGCAGAGCATCAACCTAATTAACTAGGCAGGATATGAAAGCCACGGCACTGGGTGATGAGGGGGATTGAGAAACTTGAGAGAGGTGTTCCCCCAATGCATTTTGATGCGTGTCAAAAATACAATCAACACGCTTGTTGATGCGTGTTTTGTAGCCGCCAGGCAACGCCAGTTTTTTTGTACCTGTGAGGGCAGAAGAAAGGGTGGCGGGGGTGGTTGTAACACCTCCAATGCCAAAGTTAGGTCTTTTCTTCAAGAACCAGGAAAGTAGGAAGCTGTGGAAAGTTAGAGAGATATATCAAGCTAGTAACCTCCTTCCCGTTGTCAACCTTCCTCTATTTATACTAATTTCTCATGAGATCCTTCTGTCGCTGTAATGATCACATTTGTCTCGGATGACATGACATTACATTTAATGCATCCAATCCTATAAGGAATAGGACCCTGGCTTGTCTGTTCCCCATTAATGAGTGGTGACAAGAGGAACGTAGGTACCCAAGTAGGAGTAAGGTAGTCGGCGGTTCCTCCAATCACCATGAATTAATGGAGAACAAATAGGCCAAGATCTTGTCCACTGCAGGACGGCTGCATTGATGCAGCTTGGAGTGGCCAGCCTCGAGGTCGAGCTCTTGCTGTTGACAAGAATAGCCGCATTAAATGCGATGTCATACCGTCTGGGAAAAATGCTGTCATTACAGAGACAGAAGGATCCCATGAGAAATCGGCTATAAGTAGAGGAAGGATGACAACGGGAAGGAGGTTACAGGCTCAAAATTTTAACTTTCCATAGCTTCTTGCTTTCCCGTCATTGAAAAAAAGACCTGACTTTGGCATTAGAGGTGACACAACCACCCCAGCCACTGTTTCTTCCACCCTCACAGGTATGGGAGAGTTGTTGTTGCCTAGAAGCTGAACAAGACAATCGATAGAAATAATAAAGTAGAAATATTATAACTATTATGATTTATATATATATATATATATATAAATATCTTTGGCTTGAGCAAACTAAAAAGTTAAAGAATCATAACTTCAATGAAAACCAACCAAATTAGTTAATCCTATAGATACTAATGAAATAATTTCAATCAGTGAACTCACATAAATGCGAATTCAAGATTCAGTTTGGTCTCATGTCATGTTTGCTTCTTTAAGAGAGCTATACTTGATTAAGGCTACCAAGCTATATGATCAGAGTATACCTGTAAGTTTATTAACCAAAGAGTGAGCTTTCTCGGCACGCTTGAGAGTAAGTTGAGCACCTTTTCCAATATTTTATCAGTTCACATCCTGAACCACTAAAAAGTGATACATTAAGCAGAAGGATGTAGATGCAGAGAGAGAATATCGAGAATATAAAGAGATGGTAAAAGTAGTTCAAGTGGTTCACCCTATTACTCTTCAAGCCAACTCTCCTCATCTCATGCAGCCAACCATTTCTCAACCTTTTCGAGTAGTTCTTTCCTGCTGAAAGCTTCCTCTTTAACCTTAGCAATCTGAAGCTCAATTTGCTCAAGGACACAAGCAGGGTCCACAACTCCTGCATCAAGACAGATGGTACAGACATTAAATACTCAGTATTAACATCAGCGTGATCAAAACAATCATCAAGGCATATACCAGATTCTATCGCGTCAATGACATCTTCCGTTGTGCTATCTACTTCTGGAACCATATGCGTGTTTCTACAGAACTCCTCTAGCTCTTACCTCTTCTTCAGAACATGCTCTTTCCTTTTGTTCGACTTGAATATTCCAATCCAGATACTTCAGCCTCAACCTGCATGATTTGCTTGTTTAGAAATTCTGAAGCAAATCCATCTACTTCTTTTTCCAAACAGATAAACCAAAGAACAAAAATCATATAATAATTACAAAGCCACGTAAATATATATGAAGTCCATGGAGAGAGAGAATTTGGTTCAGCTATTTCATGTTCTGAAGCAGCTATGTTACAAGTAACATTCTGAAACATTTTTTGCTCATATTTCTCAATAATGGCTCAGATTAAATATATATATATATATATATATATATATATACACGTACACATATATATATATATTGTACAAGTTTTCTTACTCCATGTTGTAATACTTGACAATAATAATTTGCAAGTTATTCTTTCTAAGTTTCTATTTGTTACAAAAATTTTGTCACGTTCCAAACTATCAAACCCGGCGACCAAATTGACTTGTCATTTTCTGAACTTATATTTGCAATATCAATAGTTGTAATAGTGCTTCAAGGTACAAACCCAATTCTAATTTATGTTTTCATAGTTTCTTACAACTTTTAAAGGAGTTCATTTAACTTATTACTTATGCCCCTTTCACCCTTTGCATGATCTACCTTTCTCCTGTATACTTCTAAACATTCTTTTTCAAGCTCAAGCAGCATTTTATCCCTATCAGCGAGTACTGATTTACCAACTTCATCCCAAATAATATGATTTTAAAGCAAACGGGAAAGAGAAATCATTTTTAGCGAACTATATGAACGAGACAATTTCAAAACGAGTTAGTAATTGTAACAGAAGGAAAAAGGAAGAAGAAAAAAAAAGAGTTATTGCATATTGAAAAGACTCCCAAAGAACCTGAAGTTCATATAGAAGGGATCCACATGTTGTTTTCACTTGGAGAAGTGGATCAGTTAGAGGATTAGACATATTAAGCAACTGGGCCTGCTAGGAACAGTAGCATACCCAAAAATATTTAGAAATTACAATTCTAAATAGTATAAAAACATCATTGTCAATCTAGAAGAAGAAAAGCGCCAACTGTTTGCAACAAAACCAGGGAACGAGAAGGAAAGTGATATTAGATGATCTACTTAAATCCAAAGAGATGAGTTCTTTATCTCCTACCATAACTGCAATTGAAATGGCCCTCCAGAAACGACATGGTTGTCTCTGATGTGAATTATATTCGTTTCACTCTCGAATTTTCTCTCTCTCTTTTATCAAATACAACTAGAACTAATAAGAAGTAGGAGATAATGATATCCCAATTGTGTGGGATGCCAGCCAGACAACCATATGTCGGTTCATTTAGTTCCTCTAGAGTTTGAAGCGCATCACACCAACGCATGGGGTATAAGATACAATCGTTAAGACTTATTGAGTAATCTTAGCATTTTTGGCGAATCTTCTTGAGTTCTACATTATGTAGACTGAGAATCTAATACAAGAAGCAATGAATCCCGAAAAGAATATATATATATATATATATATATACATGTATATAGACATATGTATATATTCAAACATTAAGTTTCTAGAATACCGATGGTAAAATGGGAAGAAACAACTAAAAGTGCTCATTATTCTTGACTATTGAAACGAATCATAGATATTGAACAAACAACCAAATTACACACGTAGATATGAGAATAGCCCCTGCCACCACCGTGAGTCTCCCAGCTATGGCAAACACTGCAAGCCACCAAACAGCCGCTGTTATAAGGTCACGATAGTGACCACCAAGCCTCAACTCAGCCCTCCTTGCACATCTGTAGCCACCACCACGAGACCATGCCGGATAGCAAGCGATACAACAATTTTAACTCCCGATTTATGGTATATTTTCCATCTCTTACCTTTAGAATTGTTGTGTTTGTGGTGCATTGTGAATAGTGAAATGTGTTATGTTGTGAAATGCAGACTGTGGTTGGAGTAGTTGTAATGTGGCTGTGTTGTCTGAAGTGACGACCATTTTGTGCAATTTGTGTTGTAGCTACGTGTAGTGTGTAGTGACAGGATTATTGTGTAATGTGTGATGTAGTGGTGATATGGCGGTATGTTATAAGGTGACAGGATAATTGTGTAGTTGTGTTGTGGCTGTAAGTAGTGTGGAGAAATAGGATGTTTGTGCATTTGTGTTATGACTGTGTGTGGTGTGATTGTGATGGGGTTGTGATTGTGAAGTGGCAGGACTACTGTAAATGTGCTTTATGTTGTGAACTGTGAAGGATGGGGTGATTGTGTAGTTGTGAAGAGGTCGAATGCCACGCGAAGTGATGGGATCACTGTGTAGTTTGGAGGGTAGTTGTGAACTATGTGACGTGATGAAATGTTGTGTAGTTGGCGATGTAGTTGTATGTTGTGTATGTCGTGTGAAGTATCGGGATAAGCTATGTAGTTAGGCTTGTTGTGCGTAGTGTTATGTTGGTTGGGATTGTATTGGTTGGTAGGAAGCTTGTAAAAACAATTCCAAGTGTTTGGGTAGACTATATGTTGATCCTAGGTGATAAGAGGTTAGGGTACATATGTAAATTGGTTGGACGCATGTGCTGGACAGATTTACTATATGTAATGGTTGTTCTGTCTTAAGTATGAGTACACGATGTTTAAGCCTCAAGGTTGATTTAAAGTTGTATATTATGCTTGGTTTGGATTATGATGAAGTGTTGATTTGATTATACATGAATGGAGGAAGGGATGTGTATATTGACTAGGGTTGAGTTGTATAACTTGTTTGATTCAAGTTATGCAGGGATGGTTTAGTAGGAATAGTGTAATGAAAGGTGATAGTGTGTCTTAAATTTTAAAGTGAATCAAGGAGGTTTACTTTGAAGGATAAGAACTTGAAGTAGAATGCTATGTGTTGCAAAGGTAACCTCAAGTGGGTCCCAAGCTATGGGTTTGAGAATTTAGAGAAGAGTGATAAAGGAAAGCATATAGGATGAACTTGGATAATAGAGAATGTCTAAGTGAAGGAAGTTTAAGTAAATGGTAGTATTACATAAGTTTTAAGTTTAAGTTACATATGCACTTGAAAAGGGAATGATGTAAAGTTATGTATGCATGTAGGTTGCCATCTGACATGCACATGAATGGATTGCATGAAATGAAAATAGCATAGAGTCCAGGTAAGAATTATGTTCATATTCTTATGGAGTTTTCTGAAAGATATGAAATGAAAACGAAAAGTTTTAATGAAAAATATTCTTTTATGTAATGAAAGAAATGAAATGATGTTCTATGAAGGTATGCTAAGTATTAATGTTTAAAGATATACGTATGTAAATGCCTTCTTTAGCAGCCCCTATTTATGCTCCCAAAATACTAGTTGTATGCATGTGAATGGATGTTATATGTAGGTAGTATCTATTATCTTTATTTTCTATGAAATGAATTGTTGAGGTTTATGCTTAATACTAAGAAATTATGTTTAAATGATGCGATGAAAGTATATTTAAATGAGGCTATGAAATGAAGTTTAAATGATGCTATAAAAGGAATGTTTAATGGATGTTATGAAATGATGTTTATAAAATGAAATGGACTGATGAATGAAAATAAATGAAAAGGAAATGACTAAAAGGAATGAATGAATGAAAGGATAGGAAAGGAAATGAATGAATGTTTAATATATGAAAATACGTAACAACCATGATTGACTGAATGAATGATGATACCAATGGATTGGGCAGATTGCAATGTCGGGTAAGTAGTACTGGTAGTGCACCCAGTGCTACCCTCTGACTGAAAGGGATTCTCAACCTGTGGCCACAGGTGGAATCCAAGTCCAAAAGACCACTAATCCCAACACACGGGGTGTAACAATGTGTATTTGCAAGAGGAAAAATGAAAAGAGTAAATGAATGTATGAATGATTTAGTTTGTTTATGAATGAATGTGCAAGGTGTGAGAAATTTTTTATGAGAAATGAAAACCTTTTTAATGGAAAACCTAACCTTGTAATATTTTCAAATGAAATTAATGTCTTATGTAAAATATATAGAGGAATGATGAATGCATGAATGAAAACCTATATTAGGATATTTTTATAATATGAA
Source organism: Juglans microcarpa x Juglans regia (assembly GCF_004785595.1). Taxonomy (NCBI): domain Eukaryota; kingdom Viridiplantae; phylum Streptophyta; class Magnoliopsida; order Fagales; family Juglandaceae; genus Juglans; species Juglans microcarpa x Juglans regia. The sequence continues at coordinate 13,938,053 of NC_054606.1, forward strand.
GTAATGATTACTGAGTATTCGACTCATTTTATTTTTAGGTATGTCCCTCCCACTTTCAGGAATAAAATGAGTAAAAAGCGTTAGAACAGACATGGCCCAAGGGAAAAGTGACAGAATCATAGGCCCCTTTTTATGTAATGTATGAAAGTCAATTTTTTTGTGAAAGACCTTTTAATTCAATTTAATGATTTCTGTTGTAAACTCTCTTTTAATTTATGGAACATGTTTTAATTCTAAATATAGAATCTTTTATATCCTAGGAAGGAAAGGAAAAAAAGTTTTAAAAGGTTCAGTAATTTCCGTCTCATTTTTTAAAATTATTTTTTAAAGTCTTACCACAAAAACGAACGTTACAAAAACTATTACACTAATTAGTAGAGCAATAGAATTTCTAATAACTTTCCTGATGAAATAAAATATAAGCAACAATTACAACGATTCTTGGGAAGCCTTAATTATGTTGTAAATTTTTATCAATTTATCAAGTCATTATGTAAATTATTATTCAAAAGATTAAAAAAAATCCACCTCCATGGATAGAAAAATATACAAATATTATAAAACAAATTAAGTAACTTGTTAAGAAATTACCATGTTTAGGACTTCCAACTCCTCATACTTTTAAAATCTTTGAAACAAATGCCTCTGATCTTGGTTATGAGGGAATTATGAAGCAAAAATTATCAACTGATTTGGAATAGATAATTCGATTCCATTCAGGATGTTGGAATCCTGCTCAAAAGAATTGTAGTACTATTCAAAAAGAAATTTTGGCGATTGTATTATGTATTTCTAAATTTCAAGATGATTTATTGAATCAAAAGTTTTTACTCATAATAGATTGCAAATCTGCCAAGAAAGTTTTGATTAAAGATGTAAAAAATCAAACTGCTAAACAAATATTTATTAGATGGAAATCTATATTAAGTATTTTTTATTTTGATATTAAACATATTAAAGGAGAATCTAATTCTCTTCCCGACTCTTATTCTGAGAATTCTTACGGGAAAAATCATGTCATCCACAAAGTCAAGAGTAAGGTCTAATCTTCTTACGCTAGGCCATTATTTCCTCCCTATCCTTCATCTTGTCATTCTCCAGCTCCAAAACTATACACGATATTGGAAACATTACCATAAACTATTAGACCATCTTACCACTCATTTTCACCATTAGTCTATCCAAAATTACCAACATATTCAAAAGTTGTTTCTCCTTCTTCTTCTACTCAAATTTTTGGTCTTCCACTCTTATCTTAACCTTATGCATCCTTTATTATTATTAAGACTTACCGGTATCCAGTCTTCCTTATCGAGTCTGAAAACTAGCACCTATTTGATTCCCAAAAATTAACTGATGCCTTTCTCTTACCTGATTGGCATTACGTTCCACAAAATATTAAGAAAATGCATCATTTTTATGAAGTCATATTAGTGGACACATATTCAATTATTCTTTCTGAGATTCCTTGTTCTCTTTAAACTCAACTTTCTCCACCTGTATCTCTAATTATTGTCATTCATAAAGTTATCATTAAACAAGTTCTCACATTGGAACAATAGGAAAAAAGTCCCTATTTGACATGGAAATTTTATCATTCTTATGACCCTCCATAGTATGATTATTACGATTACCAGCATGAATGTTCAAAAATATTTGAAAGAAAAAACTAAAAATTTGCGTCATTCCGGGTTCCTCTACTTTGACAAATTAAAAGAGATTAGGACACTCCCGCGATAATTTTTACTATGGTGAGATTATTTTGAACCTGAACCTCTTCTTCTTCCTATCATTCTCTAAGAAAGTTTTAAAATTTTCTCATCACAAAATGATTATCCACTAGTATTAACATTGTCTATCACTTCTTATTTTATTCCTGAAAACAAAATTAAACTGGATTATGAAGTGAGAATATATTATCAAACCTCATCCCTCTTTAGAAAAATCTCATATGAAGAAGCCCTTCCCTTCTCTCAATCCATACTTTCGAAATACTCTCTTTGTAAAACTTCCTACATGTCTTTTGCTTCCAATATTTTTGAGAATTAATCTCCTTATATGAATTACACTTTTAACGAAGTCAAATTTACCAGTTATGATTTCTATCTTTTATGTTTATATAATTAATAATTCATACATATGATCGGTTATACTGCTTGTCTATATTGTGTATGTTGCATATGACTAGTTGTACAGCCTATCATTATATATTTATATATATATATATATATATATAATAGTATCATATAGTGATATAGTATTTTTTTATAATTTATGTATGCTAGTGATAATATGTTAGTGACTAACTTATTTATATATTTGATTATATATCTTAGTGATAATGATTAAGATGCTAGTGGTTATATATATGCTAGTCATAATATATTTTATGATGGTTACATACACTTTTTATATGAGTGTATATGATCAAATGTATAGAAATGTATTTATTATAAAGAATATATATTATAATTTATTATGCCATAAAATGTATTTATCATTGATATATAGATATATATATATATATATGATCAAATAAATGTTTATATTTAAGATTAAAATTTTATATTATTCGATTATTATGAGTAATAGGATTTTAAAAGTTAATCTTATATTAATTAGCAATTTAGCATATAACATAAAATTATATATATATTATTTAGAAAAATTATATCTAATAGAAAAAATCATATAAAACTATTTTATATAAAATAAAAAGTTAATATATATATATATATATATGAACAGATCCGATGCTAGAAAAAGGAAACCGAAACTGGACCGGTTCTGGCCATTTTTTAAAAGATGAAACATGTACTAGATTGAATCAACATGTTTGGGTAGGTTCACTGGTTTACCAGTTTTTATTTTAACCCCTAACTGTCGGTGAGAGAAGGGGAAAATTGAGATAGTGTGAATGAGAGAAACTAACATAGAGAGAACAGAGAAAGAGAGAGATGAAGGAGAAAGAGCGACTCACGGGCTTGGCAAGGAGGCAACGACACTGTAACGGGTAGATGATGTGAGGAGGGACGATGGAAAACTCACAGTGTAGAGTGAGAGAGAGCATCGAGGTAGATGGGAAAAAGAAAGTGGTGGAGGGATTAGGTTTTAAATGGTGATGCTTTTGCGGCGGTTTAATATCACCACAAATAAATAGTTAGCAGTGATCGTGATCAACGTACTTTTAGGGACAAACTAGTAGATTTTAGTGACAAATTCTTACTTTCCGGACGTGAAACAGTGAAAATAAAGAAATAGGTGGGGATGTTGAAGCCCAGCCATCCTCTTCCAAGCCACAACCAAGCTCCTCCACTGTATCACCTTTCCCTTGTTCATGTATATTGTAATATGTATATTGTTCAATGTACAAAAATGAAAAAGATGTTTTATTTAAAAGTTAAAATGTATAAACCAAGTTTTGTGTCAAGTACATGTCCATGCATTCATTTCATAGTTTGACTTTATATGCCGATGTTATCTGTGGTATGTTCCATGTTTAAAGATTTTTAAAAATCTGACCGTGGTAGTTTCCACTACCATTCCTAACCTAGAATGGTAGAACTTGTGACAAGTACTCATGACCCTAAGCAGGATGAATGAGATTAGTGACCTAGTCTAGGATGAGTAAACTCTTGAGGCCCGCTACAATTTTGTTATAGTTTGGTTAAGGACTACTTTTGATGCCTTAAGGATATCCAAGATACTCCAAATAATGACCGTGACTCACCAAGGTCGTCCGAGCATGAGGATGCATGGATTTTGTAACGGGCTATCTAAGACAAGCATGAAAGTTTACCATAGAAGCCCAAAGGGTTGCTCGGAGTTTAGGGATTCAATAGCCCGGACCTCCTCAAAGGAAATGAGTCTTTTTATGTGTATCTTAGGCGAAGGGATGCTTGGACTTTTACGGGCCACAATGTAAAACACTATTTATTTTGAGGAAATTTGAACATTGAAATCTTTTGGGATATTTAGTTTTTATGGTACTGTGATATTTTTGGCCAAAAAAAAAAAAAATGCTTTAAACATTACTTAGATTTACATATATTCTTGCTACAATTTATTGTATACTGCTAGAATTGCAATAAGTGCATTGTATCTTAATTGTGATGTATTGGGGGTATGTAGCCTTGAGTTATATTTCCCGACGTTTCAATCATCGTCTAATCCCAAATGGGGGCTGGGGGCGTCACAAATTATAACCTTAGGGATAAATTAAAACTTAGGCATCAGGTCATACATGTTCAACCCAACACTTAAACTTGGCTTGAAGATCTTAATCTTCACTAATCCACCCATTAAGCATGCATGACGTTTCTAGCTTTATTTACCAAGAGATGTTTCAAAACTTAATCAAATCATGCATTTTCATTCTTATCCCAATCACAATCATGCATTTTCATTTTTATCCCAATCATAAGTCTTTTCTAAATACAAATTATTCAAGCCTAAGGAAATTAATCAAAACTTCATGATTTAAACTTAAATCAAGCAAAAATCGAAACTTGCTTATGATCAACCCCAGATATGAATTTAAAACCTATCATGGCATGCTTTCAACCTCAAATTTAAGCCTTCAAGATTCATTCTAAGACATTAGTGAATCATATAAAATTAAATCAAGACATGCCATAGCTAAAAAAATTCAACTTAAATAATTAATGCATTCCATATTTCCCAATTCACCCGGTTTTGAACTTAGCTTGCTAAACCTTATTTAAATTTGAATAAAAACTCATTCCAATGGCATAAATTAAAGCCTAATATGCTATGCTGATACTAACAATGACTAAGGCAAGGTTACTTACAAAACCTCGTGGACGTTAGAGCTCTCAACACAACTTCACTCAAGAAGACTGAACAACTCTCAAGAACTTCACTCAGCTTCACTCTATTGATCACTAAGAGGAAGAAATGCTCTCAAGACTCAAGAGAAGGCTTGGAGAAGAGGTGCAAAGAAATGACGAAATGAGAGAGGTATTTATAGGCTTTAAGAAGGGAGAGGGATGTTGGCTTTGGATGAAGATGAGGCTTTGCATTGGTGGAGGTGGGAGGTAGAGCGATGAGTAAATTTTTTAGCTGTGTCATGCTTGGTCAGATGAATAGTGCCCTATTTTCATGTTTTCTTTATGGTAAGGTGTAAGAGTGTGTCTGTAACATCCCAGTCCTGGATGGTGTCGAGAGTTACTACATTTCACTTAAAATCAAATATCACAGTACATATATAAACTCAATCTCTCAACTACACATATATCTCACTGTTTAACTCAACTACTCAAAATAATTAACCAGTAACACCACAAATTCTTAATATAAACATTAACCTCTCAACATACCACTATTGTGTTCCGTGGCCGGGCCAGAGGTCATTATTATGTCTCGTGATGGGGTCAGAGACCACTATTAAGTCTCGTGGCAGGGCCAAACGTCACTATTATATCCTGTGACAGGGTCAAAGGTGACTATTATGTTCTGTGATAGGGCCAGAGGTCACTTTTATTACTTGTGATAGGGTCGTGGCAGGGCTATATATCAGAGCAAAACAGAATCAGAATTATCAGATCATGACCAGATATAGAATCAAATACAGAATTAGAAAGTTATACCAAAGGTTTTTCAGATGCCACATCATATCATAGCAGAGTATTGAACAATTTCAAATCAATTTCACATACTCAAAACAAATTTTGCACATCTTCACATAACATGTACTAGTTGTCAGATTTCCTGTTCGCTCTTTTTGCATAGGCAGAAACAGAATGCCCAAAATTTACTAATGTCTACACTAGTCATGATAAAAATACTTTCCTCTTTTATACAGATTGCATGAGTAATGTAGAACAAATAACTGAGCTTGTTTGCACATTCTTTTCCTAACAAAACAAGCATATTTTTTCAAAATCAACATCAGTTCATTTCTTTCAAACTAGACTTCTAACTTTTCTGAATTTTTCTACGATAATGTTGAACGAATATCAATCGTCACCTATGAAATTAAACACGTAACTTACGTAAATCTCTAAGTAAACATATATTTTGATATTTAAGCCTAAAATACACAAATAACCTATTTTTCTTAAAAATTCTAAGATTCTTGCAACCCTAAATATCATCACTTCCCAAGTGAATCAATATCCACTTAATCTCTTTGACTAATACTTTAAACTCTAAATAATTTTCTGTAAAATAAAGTGTATGGCTAACATATTTACTCAGTTAAAACTATGTCCATGTAAAAATACCACTCCAATTTAATATTCATTTAACATAATTATAACAAGATCTATTAAAGTAATCAATGAAATTTCATTTAATAAAATTGACTTAATTAGATTTAAAACATTCAAAATAAATTTAAACACTCATTAGTTACTACTGAAATTCAATTATAAAAAATTTGATACTGAGTAATATAATTTAAATTGTTAATTAATTTCTTTAAAAATACTTACCCTTAAAACAAGACCCACTCAAAGTAAGTTAAAAAAAATCAAACCCAACATAGAACCAGCCCAATGACAAGGGTATTTTAGGACTTGATCATAAACATGCATGGGCTCTTCGGAAAGGTTGGAATTAAAAGACTTCTGAAATTATAGACACCTTCAGACCAAATCGTACGTGCAATAGAGAGGTGAATTCCATACCGGGAGAGAAGGGAACATGCGACGATGCATGGAGATGGGCTGAGGTCGATGGTGGTGAGTGCGGAGGCAAAGTAGGCATAGTGATTGACTTGGGTAGTGCTTCACGATTGGGTAGCTTATGGAGGTGGATGAGCCATGCTCAGTTTTTGGTTGCTTGAAACAGGGGTTGGTTTTACGACACAAGGGTTGCTGTGTAGTGCAACCTTGGTGGTTGAGACATGGAGGAGTGAGGGTGACTTGGTGGCTCACGATGGGAAAAACAATTACTTTGTTTTGGTGTAGGGAAATAAAGGATGTGGAGGTCGCTAGGCTGCAATGACACAGAGGTTACATGGCTTGGCTACGGTGGCTGAGTAGCTTTTTCCATCCAGGGTTGGTTGTGGTTGAACTGGGTGCGACGGGGCTTTGAAGCTTGAAGCGTGTAGAGTTGTTTCTTGGAGACAGTGGCTAAGTGGAGGTTGTGAGAGTGCTAGACTTCTCGTGTGGCGTTGTTGTGTGGAGAAGCAGGGTAGCTCGCGTAGAGGAGCTTGGCAGTGGGGCTACCCTACAGTGGTGCAGCAGCAACCTTATTCTGCTTAGAGTCCGTTGTTTCGTGCTATAAGAGGGGTTGAGGGGAGACCGTGAGTGTAAAGTCATGAGACGTGGGAGAAACCATTGTGCATGTAGTGTGATCTAAGTGTACAGCTACATATATATATTCGCAGTTGGAAACCCTAATGAAAGAGAAGGGAGAGATAAACGTGCATGGAGTTATGCACGTGCTTATGGCAATGCTTTTGGGCTTAGGTTGTGGGCTATGGGTTTTGGGTCCATTTCGAAAAATTTGGGCCTACATCTTGGTGGTGTATGAACTTAACAAAATGGGTTTGGCCAGTCAAGTAGTTCGAATAATCTCTTTGGGTTCATATTTTCATGGATCGAGTATATAATAAATACTAATGGACCTCGATTCAAATTCCAAAATATCCCAATTTGTTCCATAAAAGTTTTTGGGCCAATTACCAAATAAATAGATTCTACTTGTTGCATAAAACATTAATTAGATTTAACCTAATTATCAAGGTCAATAAAAATCCATATTCTATGATAACAAATTTTGGGCCCGTAGCCTATTCTAAAATTACTTATTAAATCCCAAGTGAGCCTCTCGTACATATTAACCTAAAAATAAATGAAAAAATTACAGAACTCGTGCTTTGGCATAGGCTTGGTACTTGGCCTTGGTGTTACTTTGTCTATAGGTGTACGGGGTAGCATTGGTATAGAAAATTAAACAAAAAAAATCAAAAGAGAAAAACACAAAGAAGGCTGATGGTTTTGAATAAAAACTGTCTAGATTTTGATTCCCTTCTTGTCTCTTCTCCTAGTCTGAATTGAGGGCAATATTACCACCATTGAGTGGCCTTTTCAAGTGGTTAGGGGACATGGGTGGTGGCATGGGGAGTGGCTCAACCAAGAGAAGAAAATTCAATTGAAATTCAAGACCACTCGGTTTAGTTTCAACTAGGCTTATAATGGGATTGGTTGAGTTTCCTTGCTTGTTTTCTTGGAGCCAATTTGTCCAATGCTGGAACTGAACTAGGAGTTAAGCTGGGGTGTAAATGATGAAATTTTCTTGGAGAAAATGGTGTAAAAGGCATGGACTAGTGTAACACCCCGTTCCCGAAAAGACATTTTAGAATTTTCGAGGAGCCAGTGTGCTACTACTAAACTTGAACTTAAAACTTTTTCTTTTTAACAATGCACCAGATGCGAAAAATTTCCATAAAATAACAAACTTCAATAAATACTGAAAATCCAAAATAAGGTCTGCGGAAGCACTTATGAAAAATAAGGAAGTCTCATGTGCTTATCAAAATAATTTATTTAACACTTAGAATCATAAAAATAATCATAACATAATCTGTCTAGGCCTCTGTCTCGCCTCCCTGGGTCAAGTTCTGTCCTGCAGTCTCGTCTTCATAAATGTCATCACCTGGAGTGGTTTAAAAACATAAAAACAAACTAAAATGAGTCGAATACTCAATAAGCAACACATCATACAGTAAACATAATCAACATAAGGTTTCTTAAAAAGCGTGCATATTCATAAATACATTCATAAATAACATGACATAAACATTAACTTATCTTTCACTTCTCATAGGCCGTTACCCACTGCTGACCCCCGTGAGTTAGGGTTAGCGAATCTAAATATATTCCGATTCCGCCCGTGGCCGCGGGTTGTGGAATCCATACATAAGGAAGACAATACTGGGTGCACTACCAGCATGCACGACCTGGCAATGCAATATACCCATAACATAGGTCCGTTTTCATATCATAACATAGGCCGTTACATATTTTATCAAATCATACTTGCATACTTGACATTTCATAGATTTCAAAAGAAATCACATACATATCATATCATAGATTTCAAAAGAAATCACATACAAACTTGTCATATCGTATCATAGATTTCAAACGAAATCGCATTCTTTCATATACATCATGATACATGTTTCATCGCATAAAATCATGATTTTTCATAAATATTTTACGAAATAACTCTCTCATAAAATCATGCATTTCCTAAATAATTTTATGAATAATCTTTCACATAAAATCATGCATTTCATAAATAATTTCATGAATAGTCTTTCACATAAAATCATGACTTCTTCATAATTTTATCATATCTTGGGTACGTAAAAAGGGGCTTCCAATAAAGGGCATACATGCATAAGATCTTTTATAAAAAGACAAACAGCTCACTGTACATACGCGTAAAGATATGATCATGCTACTTACCTCGTAGCGCTAATCCAATAATTTTCGGGCGCGACTGATTTCCTATAAGATAGACACGTAGCTTACGTAAATTTCTACTTAAAGACATACCTCTTAATTAAACTAGAAATTCCAACTTAATCTATATTTTTCATTAACTTTGGTCTTTCAAACTCTAAAATCACATTGACTCTATAATATTGACATCAATTCTGTATATCTAGAGTTTATATGTCCCACTTAAAATACAACTCTATCACCATGATACAAATCTAATTAACCTCAAGCCCAGCCCACAGCTAAGTCAAATCCAATTTAAAAATACAAGTCCATTTAAACATTATTATAATCTGAAATAGTTGCAAATTCTAGCCCATAAAGATATTACCACATGAGCCCAAACAAAAGAATAAGCCCATCCCACCCTTAAACGGTCCTAAGGCCCATAGCCCAACAGGAACTAAGGTTCTTTCTAGAACCCAAAATCATGGCACATCCGAAAACAAGAAAAAAAAAACAACAGCGTTTGAGAGAGAGAGAGAGAGATGGGTCTGCGATGGAGGAGCTCACCGAGGGAGGAGTTGCACGGCACGGCGGCTGGAGCCAAAGCGGCACAACTGGGTTCCTTTGGGCTGGTAAGTGCGACGCCGAGAGAGAGGATGAGTGAGAGAGAACGGAGAGAGATTTTTCACACCACACAACGTGCATGGGGGCTTCGGGTGGTGGCGTTGGGCGTCACTGGGCGGTGGAGGCTAGACCTCCGTCGATATCTGTTGCTGCTGACGGTGGCATCGCGGCCCACCAGTGGCAGAACATGGCTCTTGGTTTGGGGAAGGATGCTCTGTTTCGATGGGCTAAAACAGAGGAGCTTCAGCTTCCGCTTTCCACGGAAGATGATGATGGTGGCTACTGAGTTTGGGCTGCTTTCGAGGGTGGAGAGGAAGAGCTATGGTTGCTGCGTGATTGTGGTTGTGCGGTGGTCTCGCGTTTGCTCTACGATGAGTGTTGGTTGTGTTTGGAGGGTGAATGCTAAGTGGTGAACCGGGGGGTCGCCGTGCTGCGGGACTGAACGTGGGGTTGGTTTCGGTTCTGAAAACCCTAGGATATATCAAAGGTAATGTGTGTAAGGCTGTGTGTGAGTGTATAAATAAACACAGTGTCGTGCAAGCGGAGGAAACAAATGGAGCTGTGCATGCATTTTATTGATACGTGATTGGAAGACTCACGGTGGAGGGCATTGCGGCTTGCATTCTTTGGTGAGTGAAACGTGTATATGTATATATGTTTGAGAACCTAAAGAAAACCCTAGATAAAAAATAAAGGAAGAGACGTGCATGTGCATGTGCATGTGGGTGGATTAGGTTTGGTGCGTGTTTCAAATTCAAAGAAGAAAAAAAATCCGATAGAGAGGAGTTGTATTATGAAGAGGATTCATGGGTTTGGAGGTAAAATAATAATAATAATGGAGATTTAACTTTAGGTTTATAAAAAAAATCATCTGATAATTTTATTTCTAAATAAAAGATCGGGCCGTTACAATCTCCCTTCCTTATAAAAATTCCGTCCTCGGAATTTGCTAGACCTCAACAACCAACGTACTAATTCTCCAAAATTGTAAATGTCGATACTGGGTTCGATTGTAAGCCTAAAATAATTTGACTAGACGATTATCTGAACTCTAGAGAAAAGTAATTAAGACTCACCACATAGAATAATAAAACTCTTCACATGCAATAATAATGTCAAATAAATCATAACCTGAGACTCTCCAAAGTTCAGATCCTAACTCCTATAATTCATTCTAAGATAGAATTTCGTTACCTATAACACCTATAATATTTCCAATAGTCATAATGAATACCACAACTTACATAACTAAAATTCCAATAATAGTCAATATTTCTAATTGAGGAAATTAGTTACCTGTGTTCTCATTGGCGGGTGCATTGGTGCCACGCAACTGTGCCAAGGAGAAAACTCGAGCTGGTGCCATAAACTTCTGTCCATCTCTTGTAGCTTGAGTAGTAGCTATGTTCTTCCCAGGACAATCTCGAAGATGGTGTCCTTCCTTCCCACATTTGAAACATGCTCCGGTTCCCATCAAACATTTCCCTGCATGCCTCTTACTACACTTCCCACACATGGGGAGCCATCCTGTCTCGCCCTGTCGTGGCCGTTGTCCATTATCCTGACAATGCCTCTTATCCCTATGTGATGCTGGTTGGAGTTGTTGCTGCTGCTGTCGCTTTCTTTGATTATTGTAATCGATACTTTCTTGAATGTCTTCTTCAGCAATAGTAGCACGGGTGACTAGTTCCGTGAAATTCCGAATCCTGAGAGTACGTACACGCTCCCTAATCCTGCGATTCAGACCGCGCTCAAACTTTTCAGCTTTCTTTTCCTCATCTGGAATTAAGTAACTGGCAAAACGGGAAAGCTCCATGAATGTCGTAGCATACTGTGCTACCGTCATTGATCCTTGAGTAAGGTCTATAAATTGGCGAGCTCTCGACTCTTGAAGAGTTCGTGGGAAAAAGTGATCCAGAAATATTCTCTTGAAATGCTCCCAAGAAATGGGGACTGCTTCCCCTAATTTCAACTGAACCAAAGCCTGAGTCGACTTCCACCATTTGTTTGCCATGTCAGTCAAATGGTAAGTGGCGTATTTCACCTTCTGATCATCCGTGCAGTAGAGCACTTCAAAAATTTGCTCGATACGTTCAATCCAGCTTTCCGCATCTAAGGAATTCAATCTGCCATCGAAAGTAGGTGGGTGCTGGTGGGAGAACTGTTCTAATGTGCATCCTACTTGTGTGGTTCTACCTACCACCATATCACCATTGACCATCCTTTGAAAGAAACGTGTCGCTGCAGCAGCGAGTACTTCTGAATTATCATCTTGTACAGTATTGCTCTCAGACGGGGGTACGCGTGGTCTTCTTCCACGGGGTGCCATTCTAATATGCATGTTTTAATAATATCAATAAAAAATGAATTCAACTACTAAAAGAAAATTTTATAACATACTTACTGGAGAGCAGAACCAGCCTTGGGGAGACCTTGGCCTAGACATTCATTTCCTTCATTTTCTATTTTCCAAATTTTTTTTTAAATTCTTTGCAAAAGTTTTTTTTTCTCTCTCTATTTTGAAAAGTCTACAGAATCTTTCAACCTGTCTCTGATACCAACTGTAACACCCCGTTCCCGAAAAGATATTTTAGAATTTTCGAGGAGCCAGTGTGCTACTACTAAACTTGAACTTAAAACTTTTTCTTTTTAACAATGCACCAGATGCGAAAAATTTCCATAAAATAACAAACTTCAATAAATACTGAAAATCCAAAATAAGGTCTGCGGAAGCACTTATGAAAAATAAGGAAGTCTCATGTGCTTATCAAAATAATTTATTTAAAACTTAGAATCATAAAAATAATCATAACATAATCTGTCTAGGCCTCTGTCTTGCCTCCCTGGGTTAAGTTCTGTCTTGCAGTCTCGTCTTCATAAATGTCATCACCTGGGGTGGTTTAAAAACATAAAAACAAACTAAAATGAGTCGAATAATCAATAAGCAACACATCATACAGTAAACATAATCAACATAAGGTTTCTTAAAAAGCGTGCATATTCATAAATACATTCATAAATAACATGACATAAACATTAACTTATCTTTCACTTGTCATAGGCCGTTACCCACAGTTGACCCCCGTGAGTTAGGGTTAGCGAATCTAAATAGATTCCGATTCCACCCGTGGCCGCTGGTTGTGGAATCCATACATAAGGAAGACAATACTGGATGCACTACCAGCATGCACGACCTAGCAATGCAATATACCCATAATATAGGTACCGTTTTCATATCATAACATAGGCCGTTACATATTTTATCAAATTATACTTGCATACTTGACATTTCATAGATTTCAAAAGAAATCACATACATATCATATCATAGATTTCAAAAGAAATCACATACATACTTGTCATATCGTATCATAGATTTCAAACGAAATCGCATTCTTTCATAAACGTCATGATACATGTTTCATCACATAAAATCATGATTTTTCATAAATATTTTACGAAATAACTCTCTCATAAAATCATGCATTTCCTAAATAATTTTATGAATAATCTTTCACATAAAATCATGCATTTCATAAATAATTTCATGAATAGTCTTTCACATAAAATCATGACTTCTTCATAATTTTATCATATTTTGGGTACGTAAAAAGGGGCTTCCAATAAAGGGCATACATGCATAAGATCTTTTATAAAAAGACAAACAGCTCACTGTACATATGCGTAAAGATATGATCATGCTACTTACCTCGTAGCGCTAATCCAATAATTTTCGGGCGCGACTGATTTCCTATAAGATAGACACGTAGCTTACGTAAATTTCTACTTAAAGACATACCTCTTAATTAAACTAGAAATTCCAACTTAATCTATATTTTTCATTAACTTTGGTCTTTCAAACTTTAAAATCACATTGACTCTATAATATTGACATCAATTCTGTATATCTAGAGTTTATATGTCCCACTTAAAATACAACTCTATTACCATGATACAAATCTAATTAACCTCAAGCCCAGCCCACAGCTAAGTCAAAGCCAATTTAAAAATACAAGTCCATTTAAACATTATTATAATCTGAAATAGTTGCAAATTCTAGCCCATAAAGATATTACCACATGAGCCCAAACAAAAGAATAAGCCCATCCCACCCTTAAACGGTCCTAAGGCCCATAGCCCAACAGGAACTAAGGTTCTTTCTAGAACCCAAAATCATGGCACATCCGAAAACAAGAAAAAAAAAGAACAGCGTTTGAGAGAGAGAGAGAGAGAGAGAGAGATGGGTCTGCGATGGAGGAGCTCACCGAGGGAGGAGCTGCACGGCACGGCTGCTGGAACCAAAGCGGCGCAACTGGGTTCCTTTGGGCTGGTAAGTGCGATGCCGAGAGAGAGGATGAGTGAGAGAGAACGGAGAGAGATTTTTCACACCACACAACGTGCATGGGGGCTTCGGGTGGTGGCGTTGGGCGTCACTGGGCGGTGGAGGCTAGACCTCCGGCGATATCTGTTGCTGCTGACGGTGGCGTCGCGGCCCACCAGTGGCAGAACATGGCTCTTGGTTTGGGGAAGGATGCTCTGTTTCGATGGGCTAAAACAGAGGAGCTTCAGCTTCCGCTTTCCACGGAAGATGATGATGGTGGCTACTGAGTTTGGGCTGCTTTCGAGGGTGGAGAGGAAGAGCTATGGTTGCTGCGTGATTGTAGTTGTGCGGTGGTCTCGCGTTTGTTCTACGGTGAGTGTTGGTTATGTTTGGAGGGTGAACGCTAAGTGGTGAACCGGGGGGTCGCCGTGCTGCGGGACTGAACGTGGGGTTGGTTTCGGTTCTGAAAACCCTAGGATATATCAAAGGTAGTGTGTGTAAGGCTGTGTGTGAGTGTATAAATAAACACAGTGTCGTGCAAGCGGAGGAAACTGATGGAGCCGTGCATGCATTTTATTGATACGTGATTGGAAGACTCACAGTGGAGGGCATTGCGGCTTGCATTCTTTGGTGAGTGAAACGTGTATATGTATATATGTTTGAGAACCTAAAGAAAACCCTAGATAAAAAATAAAGGAAGAGACGTGCATGTGCATATGCATGTGGGTGGATTAGGTTTGGTGCGTGTTTCAAATTCAAAGAAGAAAAAAAATCCGATAGAGAGGAGTTGTATTATGAAGTGGATTCATGGGTTTGGAGGGAAAATAATAATAATAATGGAGATTTAACTTTAGGTTTATAAAAAAAATCATCTGATAATTTTATTTCTAAATAAAAGGTCGGGCCGTTACAACTAGGGACCGATTTGGTGCAATGCACATGAGGGTGCGCCTAGGTGCGGATTGGCGGTGATTTGGGCATTGCCATGTGTTTGCTTCTGTTAACATGTGTTGGGTCAAGTTTGAACTTATAAGTTGGTCTAAGAACAATGCAAATCAACGATCAAAACCAAAAATATCTGATTATAAATGTTGAAAATTAATTAAAGAAAAATTAAGCTAAAAACATGGTTTAGAGGTTACTAATCAAGTGTGAGATTATTAGTGCTTCTCTTAACTTAAGTTAGAAGCTTAACCTTGGTAAGATGGGAACCTTAGGGGTTTGTGGCACAACTTGGACTTGAGAGAAACCAATGGTATGATGTTTGTTGGCTCCAATTGGAAGAATGAAATAAAAGACAAGGCTTTTGGCTTCAAGAGTTGGGTTTTTGTTGGGCCAAATGTGCAAGCCTTGGTTGTGGGCTTTGAAGTGGGTTATTATATGGACCTTATGTCTAGATTTGTGAGGCCTATCTATGGCATAATAGGCCTACTAGTATTTTTTTTAAAAAAAGGACTTAGGGTCACCTGTCCAAAAGTGACCCCTCCTCAAGTTTATTAATAACCCTCACTTATGACAGGGGAAAACTGTGGTTACAAGACAAGCATCTGGGGTACAAACTAAAAAAGCCAGCATGCAAGAAAAAACCAAGCCAGAAAAAACTAAAAATAACCAAGGAAAACAAAAAAGAAACCACAAAGACCCGAAACTAACTAAAACGAAATGAAGGCAACCCGAAGTAGTCCACACGGACAAGACCACGCAACGCTCGGGGAGTCCCCATCAATTGAGAGACAATTAAGTCATTACCAGAAGCCCCATGTTTGGCTAACCAATCTGCAACCTTATTACCCTCACGAAAAATATGACGAATCGAACAAGTCATGGAGTTCATAATGTCCATAATTTCCTCCTAGAAATCCTCTAGGTACCACACCCCACATCTTTTGCTCCTCCACCAGGAAATAACAGTCATAGAATCAATTTCAATATCTACATAATTGAGAGATAAGGATTTACAAACCATGAGTCCATGAAGAAGAGCTAAAAGTTCTGCCCGATTATTAGAACCTATACCAATGAACTTAGAAAAAGCATGAATTAGTTTACCATGATGATTTCTAATAATCCCACCTATACCTGAGGCACCCGGATTACCCAAGCTACTGCCATCGGTGTTAAGCTTAACCCATCCCGCCGAAGGCGGTTGTCAAGCAATAACTTTGCAACGCCAAATTGGGGGAAGAACCGGCTGGACATGCAAACTTTCAAGTACATGCAAATCAAAACTGGATATGTGAGAACTAGCATGCATATCTCGACAAATAAGACTAATCCACCGGCGAACAGAGTGAATAATGTCAGAGGCAGGTTCAAAGCGACCCTCCATACGCGCCAAACAGTGCCTCCGCCAGATTCTCCAAGTGATAATCACCGGGAGAATTCCCACAATAATGCCAACTTGAGACGCTAGAGTCGCTTGGCAAAACCAAATCTTCATAGTGTCTTTCCAGTTCCGGCCTATCGGGATCCCAAGAGTAGTCCCAAAATATCGCTTGCAGAAAGAACATGATTTTGGTCCACATAGTGACCGTTAGCACAACAATCACAACGAGAGGTAATAGGAATGCCAATACGACGAAGATGATGATCGACACTGAGGGCCATATACCAAGCTTTTCACATATAGGTAGACATTTTAAGAGGAAGACTCTTATGCCACATCCAAGAGTGCCCTTCAATAGTATCGCGCCTAATACGGACACAATCCCACTCCAGCTTAGTAGAAAACAAACCATTATCATTATTGGTCCAAATCAGAACGTCCAGCCCCGATTTGGCCTTACAAATATCCTCTAAAATCCCATCAAAATGATTCAGCCCCACTAATTGAAGAATAAAATCCACATCCCAATCATTGTTTAATTTGCAATCCTTCACTTGAAGATGAGGATGCCCCACAATATTTATATCATTAGTTAAAGGGCCTCTGTCCCTCCATTTATCATACTAGAAAAAAACCTTACCATCTTTAAGATGCCACTTTGAGTTATCCAAAACCAGAGGAAGGGATTTTGCTATCATTTTCCAGAATCTTGTATCCTTAGTAGGATCAACCAGGGCCCAAGGTTTAAAACCTACATACTTACCCTTAAAAAAATTAGCCCATAGAGAATTACCTTGAATAAGATTCCAAGCAAATCTAGCATGAAGAGCTTTTTGCATATCATCGAGGTTCCTAAGCGCCAAACTGCCTTCCTCCACGGGACGACATATAGAATTCCAGGCCACCCATTTTTTCTTACCTTTGCTATTATCCTCCCCCCAGAAGAAAGTACTCATCATACGATGAATGGTTTTAATAATAGATTGTGGGACCTGAAGGATGGTAAAAAGATGAAGAGCCATACTGGAAAGAACATGACGAAGGAAAATAAGACGGCCACCTGCTGAAAGAAATCTCATCTTCCACCCCGATATTTTCTTTTGAATATTAGACACCATATCTTCCAGATGCACCTGCTTGAGACGACCCAAAATAATAGGCACTCCAAGATATTTGAAAGGGAAAAATCCTTCTGAAAATCCAGTCTTTCGTAATAATATGCTTTTTCGAGTTAAAGAAATTTTTTGAGAGCAGAAAATGGTAGATTTAGAATGATTGATACATTGACCCGACCAACTCTCGTATTTATGAAGCACAGATAAAATCTCCCTTAGGGCTTGAGAACAACCATTAGAAAAAAGGACCACAGCATCAGCATACATAAGATGAGAAATTATGGGCGTACCACGGGCCTGAGAGAATTGACCAAATTTTCGAGCCTCCACACTTTGCTTAATCAATCTAGAGAGAATTTCTTGAAGAATAATAAAGAGATAGGGAGAAAGGGGATCACCCTGACGCAAACCCCGACCACCTTGAAAAAAACCTTTAATGGTGCCATTCATCATAATAGAATACCAAGGAGTCGAGATGCAAGTTCTGATAAGAGCACAAAAATTAGGTGAAAATCCAAAGCAACGAAGAACCTCCAGAAGAAAAAGCCAATCCACTCGATCATAGGCTTTAACCATATCCAGTTTAATCATGATATTACCCCCATGGGCCTTCTTATTAATGGAGTAGACCATTTCCTGCGTAATACTAATATTTTCAAAGATGCTTCTCCCTAGAATAAAAGCGCATTGTTCCCACGAAATCATTCTTGGGAGGAGACCTATCAAACGATTAACAATGATTTTGGAACATATTTTATAGAACATCGAGCATAGGCTGATAGGCTTAAACTTGTCAAAACTAGAAGGTGTATCCACCTTTGGAATTAAGACAAGAAAAGATGCAGTGAAAAATCTTGGGAGCTGTTTAGAATTAAAAAAATCAGCTGTGGCTTCCAAGACATCCTCTTTCACGATATCCCAACAACTTTTGAAAAAACCAGAACCAAAGCCATCAGGCCTCGGGGAACTGTTAGAAGGGGTAGAAGACAGAGCAGAAAACACTTCATTCATAGAAGGCACCGCGCCCAAAATCGAGTTGTCAGAATCAGAAATAATAGGTGAGATAAGAGTCGATAAATCAGGTAACAATCTGGTCAGCGTGCCCTGCAAAAAAGTAGAAAGAATTCCACAGCCCCCTGATGAATACTCTCTGGCGAATTAAACACCATGCCATTCGATGATCTCATGTCCACCACTCTTTTACGCCGTTTATTAGCAAGGCATGCATGAAAAAACTTCGTATTACGATCACCATCCATATTCCATTTTAACTTGGACATTTGAGCCAGTCTAGTATCTTCACGACGGAGCCAATTATTCAATTCCGCAAAAGCGGCCATAAGATCCCTCTCCGTAGAATCATCCCAATTTTGCTGAAGTTTCTTTTCAATCTCCTCAATTTGCTGCTCAAGAGAGTTAATATGCATACTAGTGTGACCGAAAATCTGTTTATTCCATTCGCGCAAGGCGACCTTAGTATTTTTCAATTTAAAAGCCAGTTTTGTAAGCCCATGACCATCAATAGTAGCAGACCATGCTTGACGAACACATTACACCAAGAAAAATTTCTAAGATCGAGCAAGACCGGACTGCCCATTACACCAAGAAAAATTTCTGCCCTTAGACTTCATCTCAACCAAACCACCTTGATGGACCCAGTCATTGAAGTCCTCCATTGCCGCATAAGAACGAGGTGAGCCACCCCTTCTCTCCGAATTGTTCCGGATGATATTAAAATCCCCAGCAAAAAGACAAGGCTCAGATCCCATAGCCTGGGAACTAAGGTCCTCCCACAAGATTTTTCTCTCATACATACTACACTTTGCATAGATGATAGTACACAAGAAATGATAGGACCCTGTGCTAACCCGAAGAGACACAAACTGCATATGTGACCGCACTACTTGAATATCCAGAGTATTGGCCCAAAAGATCCAGATTTAACCACCAACATTTACATTCGAAGTAAAGGAATCAAAATTTAAATAATGTTGCAAACGGATAGCTTTGTCCAGATGTTGAGGTTCCAGAACCGCAATCATCTGAGGCTTGAAATTACCAACTAACTTCTTCAGTCTTCGACGAGATGTACCGATGCCATGGGCATTCCAAACAATAATAGAGTTACTCATAAAGACAAAGTAGAGGGACGGGTAATGACCCGAATGGAGCTTCTAACTTTCTCAAACTTTTTCTTTTGATATTTTTTCTTAACCTTTTTACCTTCAGAATCCGAATGGTAATCCTTAAACTGAGGGAGCACATCTGAAGGGATATCAGGATCAGGTTCGGAAGCAATATCATCAAGCGTATTGCCTAGATTTTCATTTAGAGTCACGATTGCTAAACCGAGTTCATTTTCCTCCAGTTCGATGTTAGCATAATCCTCTAGGATCAGAGGAACGGGCTCTACAACATTAAAAGAAGAATTGCTATTATGGTTCAGAAGAATACCTGCATCCTCACTTGACGCTCGCACCCCTCCATCATTGTGAGCATTGACCTCCATACCGGTCCCCTGGTCAGGGGATGAATCCAGAATATTAACAACTGCTTTAGGAATAGCACCAACTGAGTCTGGAATCTCAACAACAGGTTCATCGGACTCTGTCTCAGGAGGAAAAACCATTGAGTTGGTCATCTCACCACCCTGAGTATTTTCAGAACTAGTTCCACGAGGTTCTTGTTCTCCTTTCTTACGGCCATGGTTTTGCTCCCCATGCTTAGATTTTCCTGCACGACATGTCTTAGAATTATGACCTTGCACTCTGCATTTTCCACAATACGCTGGCAACGCCTCATAGATAATCTCTTGTTTCTTGCTTGTAGCCAGACCAGGAGTACCAATCCAGAAATAAGGGATCGGCTCCTTGGCAGCATCCATATCCAAACAAAGTCTAGCTCCATCAGTCCGGGTCGCACAATGCACAGGGTTATCCCTACGTATAAATCGACCAATTGGTGCAGTGAAAATCCTAAGGAAGGATTTTTTTATAATAGTTGGGAGGTAATCCGGGAAGCAAAATCCACACGGGTACATTAGAAGGTTCATGCTCCTCATTGAATTCTGGAGACCAGTGAAAAGCACGGTAAGCCACTCCGTTCACTTCATAGGATTCTCGGGACAAGGCTTTCACAAAATCCGCTTCTGTAGCCATCCTGACGAAAACGTTACGGGGCAATTTCATAAAGGAGACCACCGAGATAAAAGACAGACCCCACCGGCTAGAGATAAAGGCACGTATAGAGTCCAGAGAGGGCCGTTGTCTAAGGAACTTGATCACTATAGAGAAACGGAATGGTTCCGCTGATCAGTTGATTTCTTCTTTAGAAAACTGGAAAAAAAATCTCGGCTTCCATAACTTTAGGTGCACGAGGGGCTACAGTAATTTCAGGGAGGGGTTGCGGCGCCGCAACAGCCATTTCGGCAAAGGTATGACAGCCAGAAGATTGGCCATCCACGGATGCCATGCAGCCACAACATAACAGAGGCCAAAACAGAGCAGGGAACACTAAAAAATAGATGCAAAAATAAGGGCAGTTTTGACCGTTGGGGCAATCGTAGTATGCAATTAGCAGTATGCAATAATCGATGCAAAAATAAGAGTGATAAAAATAATTGATGCCAAAATGAACTAATGTAACACCCCACCTAAAAAGCCCATTAAGACTTAGCCATTAGCACCCATGATCCTGATTAGCCTAAGATTGTGATTTTTATTTTAATGCCCATTTTTTTAAAACCATGAGAATCACACTTTGGGTTTAGTTAGAATTAGTAGGAAAATTTTATTTTTTTATTTAAATTCCAAGAAAACAATAGGAGATTGACATTTGACATCCTTGGTGGGCTAAGCAAAATGGCTAAGTATGGATGGATTTAGATGTAAGTCCCATAATGTTTTAACTAGGGGCCCTCTCAATCACTATGGATGTGATGGACTAAGGATAGATGCCACGAGACCTATGTGGATTGAAGAAGCTTAGGCCTTTCTTGAAAGGCCTTAGGAATTGGGCCCAAGCATAAAGATGGCATTTAAGCCTTTGGGCTTAACTTGGTGATAGTAGAGACCTTGGCTCAATGCTAGATAGACATGCCATTTGGATGCAATCTTAGTAGGCCTTTAAAGCCTTAGATAAGCCCTCAAATCCGGACATGAGGTCCACTCTGAAAGCACACCAAAAGCCCACATCTGAGGGCCCTACACAAATGGCCCTACAAGCCTCAACAAAACCCAAAAGCCTTGTCTTCCATTTTTACACCTCTAATTTAAGCCAACATACACCATACCATTGGTTTTCCTCCGTCCCATTTAGTACCCCATGCCCCTAAGGATTTTTTTGGACTTAAATTAAGTTTTCAACTTGAGTTAAGAGCATTAATCAACTCACACATGATTAGTGATTTCTAAACCATATCTTGAGCTTAATTTTCTTTTTAATTATTTCTCACTTTTCTTATATGAGATTTATTGATTTAGTATTTTTGCATCATTCTTAGACTAAATTTGATGTTTAGTCTTAATCCAACATATATCAATAGAGGCAAAGACATGTCAATGCCCAAATCACCACCAATCGACACACATGTGCGCCTTCTTGTGTATTGCAACAAAGCAGCCCCTAGCTCATGCCATTTCCACCATTATCTCAAGGTAAATTGCACCAATCACCTCTCGCCACATCAAATATGGTTCAGTTCTAGCAATGGACAAAATACCTCCAAGAAACCAAACCAAAACCCAATCAGTTCTATTAGAAGCTTAGTTGAAGCAACTGAGTGGCATTGTGTTTGTTTGAATTTTCTAGTCTTGGTTGAGCCATTCCCACACACCACCTCCCTTCTCCTCCAATCCTCAAGAACTCCTCAAGTCATCATGGGAAGTCTTGATCCAAGCCACACGAATTAGAGATGCCAAACAGATTTGCTTTTTGCTCTAAACATCACTTGGCAACCTCACTCCACCCTCTTCCTTGAGCTACACCCAGTTAAGCAATTGGAAGCCAATCCTCCACCATCCACCCCCTAAAAAAGCATTCAAAGAGTGACCTTATGCCTTCAAAAATCAGCCATGGAGATAAAACAAAAAGTGATGTAAGCAAAAGGTGAAAATCAATCCAGATTTTTAGACTACAATCGACGGCATCGTGGCATGAGTTCATGCCTCATTTTATTTTATTTTCACACCATGGCAGCAACTGCACCCACACAACACCTAGCAACTGAATTGAGAAAATCATGAGGGTTTAGAAACTGTTCACCTGCACAAGTGATGACACAAACCGGAATCCTCACCACCGTACTCCACCACCCACTTCACCGAGCTCTCTTCTAGCCAAGGCAAACGACCCTTCCCCTTTTGAACCTTATAAATACCTAGATCACTCCCTCATTTCCTCCAAACCTCTCCTGCAAGCCTTCTTTTGAGTTCTTGAGAGGTTTTCCTTCCTTAGCAAGCTTTAGAGTGAAACCGAGTCAGTTGTGTGAGTGTTCTTGAGTGAAGTGTGTTTTGGAGCTCTAAGGGCCACGAATTCCTATAAGTAATCTTGAGCTCTCTTTTGTTAAATGTTAGAATGACATGTTAGGGTTTAATTTATGGTGTGGGAATGGATTTTGATTTTCTGTTAAATAAATTGAATATGCACGCATTCACAAGGGTCAATAGTTGAAAGTAAACTTAAGCATCAACTAGAGTGCATGCCACGGGTTGAGTGTAATTGGATTAGTTCTACTTTGATTTTTGAAATTCTAAGGGCATAGATGATTTTTTACCATAGAATATATGTGGTTTGTGAATTTTGGTGGAATGTGGACTTCATTTCCAAATAGTGAAAAATTAGGGCCTTAGTAGTAATTTTGGAAAGTTTAGAGGTATTTTTGTAAATACCTTTTTTTGAAACCCTTTGATTATGAGCTTCTTCTTTGAGTAGTTAAGTTCCTAAATTAGTTCAAATTTGATTACAAGCGCTACAATGTTTTTCCAAACTCAGGTAATTTGTAAGTTGGCCTCTAACTTACATCTCGATAAGTTATTTACGATTTATTGATAAATGTCACATTCATGTTGTAACAACCTTACCCTAGAGTAGGATGAGCTACTACCTTTGATCTTGCTTTTTTTTTTTTTTTTCTTTTTTTGAATAACATACCAAGAATTTATCAAAACGTACCTGTATAACATACTAAATTTAAAAAAGGGACCTTCCCATTTTCCTTCATATTCCAAAGTTCAGAATAACCGGTTTGTTAGAAACATAGGACGACCCTATTAATTACAAGTTAAAAACTACAACCATCTTTTGGGTAGAAACATCTATCCGGTTCACAAAATTCTTTTCCTCAAAATACATGCCCCAACAGTTTTGCAAACCAACGCAAGTAATCCAAACATCAAATAAAGTCCAACCCCAGGCTGAGGCTAGGCTAGGCGTCCAACTTCCCCTTCCTAGCAATGTGTTGCTCCATAGTTTCATCTTCGACATTTCCTGGCCTTTTAAAACATTAACACAAAGGTGAGTCTAATACTCAGTAAGTCCTACACCAAGAAGTTAACATAAAATACCTCGACTATTCTTTTCTTTTGAAAGATCAAACAAACTTAAAACATTTAAATAACATAAAATACATAAGAATTTGAATTCAGTTTTCACTTTCCTTTGGATCGTACACACTATTACTCCCTGGGTTAGGGTTAGCAGTCTTTTGCACCTGCTCTCCGCCTGTGGCCACTGGTTAGGAAATCTCTCAGTTAGGATGGCGCCATTGGGTGCACCACCAATGGGAATGGTTCGGCATTGCAATCTGCCCCTTTCCTTTGATACCATTATCATTTAGTTGTTGGCCATTAAGTGTTTTCATACATAAAACTTTCATTCCTCTTTCTGTTCATAGCATTTTCATCATCTTTGTTAGTCCAATACACATGCATTTTCTTTCATAAAAATGCATTTCGTGTCATACTTTGTATAAAGAAAAATCACTAATTCTTAGGAAAATATGCACTATAAATCTCATGATTTAAACCTTGAATGTGCATGCTTTACATCATATGTATCAACACATTTATACTTAGTAGGGTACTCAACATGGGCTACCAATAAGGCTCATACATAGCATATACACTTTTTTATTATTATTTATTTATTTGATCATAAAGAAGCATTTGAATAAAGGAGCATTTAGTAGAAGAAAATATTGAGTAAGGAGCATGGTCATAACTAACCGCTGAGCTCAACCCTTGGTTCCTTTCGCACTTCAATAAAACCTATTCAATGAAATGGAATGAGCATATCAATACCCACTTCACTCTAAGCTTTGCTAACCAAACCCTTAACTAGAGGCTCACTTTAGTTCCAACTATAAAACACAATCTCAACACATTTAACTTTCCACCACACATGGTACTAAGCCAAAACATTAAAACTCTTCATTTCAAGCATTCTAGGGAAATTCATGAAAGTAACTAATAGCATGCTTGCTGTCCATTAAAGGCCATTAGGTCTTCTACATGAAAGATAGATGAAGATCATGGGTTAAGAACGTGCAAATGATAGGAATTTACTTGGAAATGGAAGGGCGCAAGGAGTTATAAAAAATCTGGAATTTTGAACAAAAAGGGCATTTGATAGCTTTTTAGTAATTTGTTAGAACCAAATTAAATGAAGAACCAAAGCACACAAGATGGTGGTTTTTGTCCCTTGTTTTCAATAGTTTCTCATACAAACAAATAACTTTGGTTGAGCAAATAACATGTGACATTTTCACTATTTTTAGCATATTGCATATAAAAGTCAGTTTCACATGAAAACTTGCTACATATGCACATGTCATGAACTAGATTTTCAAGTATAGCATGAAAATAAGTTTTGTCACGACCCCAAAAACTAGGATTGAGGATTATCCTAGTGGAACTCCTCTGTTTACTCTGGAGTGAGTAAAAATGGAGTGGTAACCCCTGTGTTGACGAATAACAGTCGGCGGGTTTCGAATAAGTTATTTTTAAATAACGTCAGAGAAGTCAAATGTTATGACACCTAAGGCTAGTGGGTGTAAATGTTATGATGATGTTATGTTATGTTACCAATGCATTGACAATGAGTTTGTAGACAATGTAATTTCAATATAAGTCGTATTACGGTCACCAGCAGGTACTCACAGTTCAATTGGAGAACTGTGATGATTACCATATGTTATGATGTTAGCGATATGACTAATGTGACTTGCTATAAATGATGAAACGCTATGATGAAATGTTCTATTTTTGTCAATTAAAGTGAGACATTGTTTTCTATAAGAAAATGTGTCTCAATTTTTCTGAAAATGTCGAGGAATTTGGATGGGAGACATATACTGATTTTTCTATATCGCACGCATTTCATATTTATCTTTCATTATGCTTAATTTATGTTTGTGCACGTTGATTGTCTAACTTACTGAGATTTCAAGTAAATCTCACCCCTTGTGGATCTACTATCATTTCACTCGGAGTGATAAAAATTTTTTCAGGACCCGACGAGGAAGGACCAGATGGACCAATGGATCCGACTGATTGAAGAGGAGCTAGATCTCAACAAAATATTAGACTTCATTTTGATGTTTATACCCCTAACCTTTCGTGTGTTACAACGCATGAAGCAGTTGATTTAGCCATGGAGACATTATCAATAAGAATTGTACTAAGATTGTACTACCTTATGATTTGAACTTATGATGGTTATGAATGACATTGAGATGTTTTAGTTTATTCTGGCATAAATTTTATTTAGTTATCCTTATTCCGATGCGGTGATTGCATACCTTAATCTTCACTTATCCATCCATTAAGTATGCATGATGTTTCTAGCTTTATTCACCAAGAGAAGTTTCAAAACTTAATCAAGTCACGCATTTCATTCTTATCCCAATCACAAGTATTTTCTAAATACAAATTATTCAAGCCTAAGCAAATGAATCAAAACTTAATGATTTAAATCAAGCAAAAATCGAAACATGCTTAATGATCAACCCAAGATATGAATTTAAAACCTATCCCAATTTTATTAATAGCCCTCACTTATGGCGGAGGAATACCGTGGTAACAAAACCGACACTAGGGATTTATAAATAAAGCACTAACACCATCCCTAGTATCCAACCAAAACCAAATAAACCAAACCAACGAAACTACTAAAACAAGCCTATAAAAAATCATCTAAACAAACCTATAAAAATAAGACCAGATAAACTAGACATGCCTATAAAAGCGAAACACGAAAACAAAACCAAAACCAATAAACTATTGTCCCAGCTCAGTGCAGAGTGACATAACTTGTGATACGAAAATTACTAGTTTTCCGTAGGTGATTTATGAAACTTTTGCTGCTCGTAACATTATTGCAGTTTAGAGCATTTGCTGCACGAAACTATTCCACCCATGTGAACTTACTCAACTCTTCTCATCCTAAACATTTCTAACACGATCCCGCACCAAATTAACTCTGCGCCCTAGCTCTTATGCCTTAATGCTGGAAGACCCCATTTTTCAACTCTGATCAAGCCCCGCAGCAAAGGAGGGAGCTCACTCATGGTTTTCTATTCCACTTCTCCCTCTCTTGCTCCCCTTTTGGCTAACCAATCCGCAACAACATTTCCTTCCCTATGAATATGCATAAACTTTGGATCCATAGTTGAGAGCAAATCTTGAAGTTCCTTCCAAAATTCCTCCAAATACTAGATACCACATCTATTATTCTTCAACCATGACAGTATCACCCTTGAATCCATTTCAATATCTACTGCTACAAAATTCATCTTTTTACATTGCTTAACTCCCTCCACCAGTGCTCGTAATTCCGCATAATTGTTGTTTCCATAACCGAGTTTCATTGAGAACGCCAACACCAAAGCTCCCTGCATGTCCCGAATAACTCCTCCAGCCCCCAAAGCTCCTGGATTCCCTAGACTACTTCCATCCGTATTCAGTTTTACATGTCCCTGCGAAGGCTTAGACCATGATACAAGTTTTATTGGTTGTTTTAGGATTGAAATTTGAGATATATTTAGACTGTTAAGAATGTAAGAGTTGGTTTGAGTAAGCTTCTTTGGTTTGGAAAAACCTTGACAGATCACTGCTAGCCACTGTTTGATAGATTGCCACACCACCTGGGTAGATTCAACCTTACCTTCCATACGGGCAGTACACCTTCTAGCCCATAACCTCCACGAAACGATAGTGGGGAGTACACCCAAGATGACACCTATTTGAGAGACATTTGAAGCTCTCAGAAACCAACTAAG
Organism: Juglans microcarpa x Juglans regia; assembly: GCF_004785595.1. NCBI lineage: Eukaryota > Viridiplantae > Streptophyta > Magnoliopsida > Fagales > Juglandaceae > Juglans > Juglans microcarpa x Juglans regia. The sequence continues at coordinate 13,966,140 of NC_054606.1, forward strand.
ACAAGTTTCATGCCAATTTCTTCAAATCGGCAGACCAAGAGTAGCTCCAAATTTTTTCCAAACCTCAGCTGCAACCTCTCCCTCAAATAAAACATGATTTAGATCTTCATGCTTTCCTTGACTACAACAGTTACACTTTGAGACCAAAGGAATTCCAATTCTCCTAATTCTATCATCCACTGCTAAAGCACCATGCCATGCCTTCCACAATAGAACATAAAATTTTTTTGGGAGCATATGATTCCAAATTCATTTATGCCCCTAAAAAATCTAGCCTCTTACCCGAACACATTCCCTGGCTGATTTGGTGGTAAAATTACCACTTTTAGTTTTAGTTCAAATTAACATATCCTCTCCCTTTTTACACTTTGCAAGGAAGTTTAGTGCCTTCTCTGCATTTTCAGTCCCAACCAGCCTATCTAACAGCGCCATATCCCATCCCCTAGCCAGTTGGCAATCTTTAACTTTCAATAGAGGTTGCTCACTCACAAGAAAATTATCAGCAAAAGGCTCATGATCCAGCCACTTATCATACTAGAAAAATACATTTCCTTCTCTGAGTTTCCATTTAGAATTGCTCAAGACACTAGGGATACTTCTAACGATCATATGCCAAAGGCTTGTACCCTTTTGAGAACCCAGAAGCATCAAAGGTATATTCCCAACATATTTCGAACGAAAAAAGTTTGCTCAAAGAGAGTTTTCATGCATCAGTTTCCAGGTGAATTTTAAATGAAGAGCATTTTGCATTTCATCCAAAGATCTAAACCCAAACCTCCTTCTGCTATTGGCCTACATATTTTTCTCCAAGCAACCCATTTTTTCTTTCCCCTTCCATCACTTTCTCCCCAAAAAAAGGAGCTCATTAACTGATTTAAAGAAGAGATAATTAGTTTGGGAACTTCCAAAACTGCCAGTAGATGTAACGCCATGCTAGCAAGGACATGTCTCAATAAAATCACTCTTCCCCCACCGATAACAATCTCATTTTCCATCCACTTATTTTACTTTTAATCTTACTCACCAACTCCTCCAAATCCCTAGTTTTAAGTCTTTCGAAAACAATAGGAACCCCCAAATATTTAAAAGGAAATTTTCCTTCCGAAAAACCTGTCAATCTTTTGAGGTTTCTTCTTCTAGCTATTGGAATTTTTTTTGAGAAGAACATAGCAGTTTTGTCTTTATTTATCAATTGACCAAACCACTTCTCATATGTAGCCAAGATATTTAGAATGCACCGAATTGATCTACGGCCCGCATTAGTGAAAATGACCACATCATCCGCATACATTAGATGAGAGACTAAAGTAGCACCTCGAGCTTGTGTGAAATGGCCAAAACTTTTCTCCTCCACACTTTGTTTTATTAGTCGAGACAAAACTTCCTGTAAGATAATAAACAAATAAGGGGACAATGGATCCCTTTGTCTCAATCCTCAACCACCCTTGAAAAAGTCTTTCATAGTACCATTCATCAGTATAGAGTATCGAGGCGTAGTGATACACTCTCTAATCATGCCATAAACTGTAGTAGAAAACCCGAACGATCGGAGCACCTTCAGAAGGAACTCCCAATCAACACGATCATATGCTTTGGCCATGTCAAGTTTCAACACCACATTTCTCCCATGAATTTTTTATTAATAGAATGGACCATTTCCTGAGTCAGACTGATATTTTCAAATATACTTCTTCTAGGAATAAAAGCATCTTGTTCGAAAGAAATTATTTTTGGAAGTATAATTGCCAAACGGTTCACAATCACCTTTGAACAAATTTTATAAAACACCGAACAAAGACTTATAGGCCTAAATTTATCAAACCCCGTTGGCGTATCCATTTTTGGAATTAATACCACATAAGAAGAAGCATAATATCTCGACCATTTACCCCCTCTAAAAAATTCTTCCACTGCTTCCATGATATCCATCTTAATAATGTCCCAAACGCTTTTAAAAAAACTTAATCCAAAACCATCTGGCCCCGGAGCACTGTTAGAAGGAATGGAATCCAAAGCATTTTTCACTTCATTAATCAACGGAATTGCACCAACTGCCTCACTCTCCTCCAATGTTATAATGGGTGATATTATAGATGATAAATCCGGCAAACTTTCCTGACTCTCCTTTTGCAGAAAATTAGAGAAATAATTTACTGCTCTTAAATGAATGTCCTCGGGAAATCTCAAATACGTGCCATCTTGGAGCCTCATTTCCGTGACTCTCTTTTTTCTTTTGTAAGATAAATACGCATGAAAGAAATGTGAATTTTGATCCCCTTCCGCACGCCATTTAACTTTTGCCATTTGAGCCAATCTAATTTCTTCCCGGCTTCTCCTATTAGCTAATTCCATATGTTTAAGCACAAGCTCCTGTTCAATCCCCGAATCCCATTCCTGCTGTAGCGCTGATTCGAAGCCCTCAATTTGAGTTTCTAATCCCTGTATATGTGTTTCAGTTCTTCCAAAAATTTTCTTATTCCACTCTCGCAAAGCCCCTTTTAATTTTTTTAGCTTGAAAGCCAATTTCAAAAGGCCCATTCCCCCCACATCCTCCTTCCAGATTCTCCCCACAAAATCATGAAATTCTGGATGTTCTATCCACATTTGTTGAAACCGAAAAGGAGAAGGTTCATACGAGAAAGGGTCTGACTAAAATTCCATGAACTTTGGCAAATGATTTGAAGTTGATCTCGGTAAATAGCAGTTACTCACATTTGGAAATCTTGTCAAGCAACTAGCATTCAATAAATATCTGTCCAATTTTGCCCAGCTTCTTGATAGACTCTTTGCCCATTACACCAAGATAACCTTCTTCCCAAAGACTTCATATCCATTAATCCACAATTCTCAATTCAAGAATTAAAATCCTCCATTGCTATTCTCGGATGAGTTCTGCCACCCCGACGTTCCGAGTCATCCCTTATAATATTGAAATCTCCTGCAATAATACAGGGTTCATTTCCTAGAACTTGACCATTGAGAGATTCCCATAAATCTCTTCTTTCCACCATATTACATTCGGCATATACAAAGCAGCAAAGTACATTTATAACTCCATCTCCAGCATGAGTTAAAATAAATTGTTCTTTACATAAAACCAGCTGAACTGAAATATGATTTTGCCAAAGCACGCAAATTTTACCAGCCTCCCCTTCATTAGTAATAAACTTATCCATGTATATTAAGTGTAATACATCCTGCCCCTTATCAGACAAGGCAAAAGGTTCCATTAAAGCAACAATTTTCAGTTTTAATTTCTTAACCAAATTTTTTAATCTACTTGTAGAGGTGCCAAGACCTCTAATATTCCATGATAAAATTGGACCAATCATAGTGAGAATTTATTTGGCCGGGCTATCACTTGGCTCGAACTATGAACCTTTTCAAACGTTTTCTGAATTCCCTTTTTCTTAATATCAGCACCCTCATTTTCCATGGCATAATCTCTATGCTTTGAAAAATTTTCAACATTTAATTTCGTCTCCAGTTCAGAAACAGAGCCCTCCATACAAGTGCTCTTCTCAGTTTTATCCTCAGGTATAAGCTCCAGTTCCGAATCAGAATCTCTCTGGTCTGCTGCCTTTTCAACATTCAAATCCCTCTCCATTTCAGAAACATAGTCACCCGTATTAATGTTTACATCAGCCTTCGCTTCTGGCAACCCCTTAAATTCCAAACTAACAGTGCCATTTATTTCAGTTCCCTCTATTTCCTCTACATGATACTCCTTACCTGATAAAACATTTTCTTTGCTGGACTGAACATCAGTTTTGTTTCCCTCCAGTTTTTCTTGAAACTGTCCCTCCTTTGCACCATCATCCTGTTGCATTAAGATTTGATCCAGAGGCTTCTGTATTAGCGTAGCCAAATTTTCACCAATATTTCCTTGTTCCGTTCCTGATCCCATCATCATCAATCCCTTGCCTTTATCTATATCATCTTTTGGAATAGCTTGTTGATCTGTTTTTGCAGCTTCTATGTCCTTTGTATTTTTATGTACCCAAACCTTTCCTCCATCTATCTGAGTCTTCAATCTACACGTACTTACGTTGTGCCCTTGTACCTTACATCTTGAACATAACGCTGGGAGAGTCTCATAGATTACTTTATGTTTTCGTCCCGACCCTGGCGTCCCAATCCAGAAAAAAGAAATCGATTCTTTTGTTGCATCCATCTCCAAGCATAAACGTGCCCCATCTGTGCGAGTAGCACATTTTGTTGGGTTGTCTCTTCTAATGTATCGTCCAATCGGAGCAGTTAAAATCTTTAGATAAGATTCATGATGAAAATTCGGCAGAAGAGTTGGCAGCATTATCCAGACTGGAACTAGCGATGGTTCTTCATCTTCATTGAAATCTGGTTTCCAATGAAAAGCTCGATATTGAACCCCATTAACCTCACAAGTTTCACGAGAAAGAGCTTTCAAGAAATCCTGTTCATTTGACATTCAGATGAAAGCGTTTCTTGGTCTTTTCATAGCTGAAACCACCGGCATGCATGAAAATTTCCAGCGGAGATGAATAAATGACCAAATTGCATCCAATGAGGGCCTCTGCCTTAGGAACTTCAGCATAATGGAAAAGCGGAAAGGTTCGGCAGATCGCGCAATTTCCTCCTTAGAAACTGAAAACAAATGTCCCCGTCCACGTACTTTGGCCCACGATGGGGCATAGACATTTTAGGTAGAGGTTGCGGGAGCATCGAAACAAGTTCAACGTAAGAACGTCGACCTGCCTCGACGTTCTTGGCCACCATGGCCCCTCTGTGTGAAGAGAACCCGAGGAATAACAAACTCTCGTTTAACTCACCTCTCAGTTTCTGAGAGCTTTCTTGGAGCTTTCAAGAAAAACTCATAGTATTGTAAGTTCATAATAGCTATCATGACATGCTTTCAACCATAAATTTTAACCTTCAAAATTCATTCTAACACATTAGTGAATCATATAAAATTAAATCAAGACATTCCATAGCTAAAAAAGCCAACTTAGCAATTATTGCATTCCATACTTCCCAATTCACCCGGTTTTGAACTTATCATGCTAAATCTTAATTATACTCACTCAAAATTCATTCTCATGGCATAAATGAAAGCCTAATATGCTATGCAAATACTAACAAAGATTAGAGCAAGGTTACTTACAACAATTCGTGGCCCTTAGAGCTCCCAACACAACTTCACTCAAGAACTCTCAAGAACTTCACTCAGCTTCACTCTATTGCTTACTAATGGAGACAAATACTCTCAAGACACAAGAGAAGGCTTGAAGGAGAGGTGTGGAGAAATGAGGATGTGAGTGAGGTATTTATAGGCTTCAAGAAGGGAGGAGGACGTTGGCCTTAGACAAAGATGAGGCTTTGGATTAGTGGAGGTGGGAGGTGGAGTGATGAGTGAAGTTTTCAGCTTTGTATCATGTTTGGTCAACTAAATAGTGTCCTATGTTTTCATGATTTCTTCATGGTAAGGTGTAAGAGTGTGTCTATAGGTGCAGGGGACTGCATTGGTATTGAAAATTAACAAAAAAAATCAAAAGAGAAAAACACAAAGGAGGCCAACAGTGTTGAATAAAAGCTATCCAGATTTTGATTCCCCTCTTGTCTCTTCTCTTTTGTCTGAATTGAGGGCATTATTACCACCATTGAGGAGCTTTTTTAGGTGGTCAAGGGACATGGGTGGTGGCATGGGGAGTGGCTCAACCAAGAGCAGAAAATTCAATTGAAACCCAAGGCCACTCGGTTTGGTTTCAACTAGGCTTGTATTGGAATTGGTTGGGTTTCTTGGAATCATTTCGTCCAATGCTAGAACTAAACTAGGAGGGTTAAGTTATGGTGTAAATGACGAAATTTTCCTTGAGAAAATGGTGCAAAAGGCGTGGGCTAGGGGCTGATTTGATGCACACATGAGGGTGCACCTAGGTTCCGATTGGTGGTGATTTGGGCATTAACATGGCTTTGCTTCTATTGGCATGTGTTGGGTCAAGATTAAACTTCTAAGTTGGTCTAAGAACAATGCAAATCAACAACAAAAATAAAAAATCTCAGATTATAAATGTGGGAAATAAATTAAAGAAAAATTAAGCTAAAAACATGGTTTAGAGCTTACTAATCATGTGTGTGATGATTAATGCTTCTTAACTCAACTTAAAAGCTTAACCATGGTTAGATGGGAACCTTAGGGGCATGTGGCACAACTTGGGCTTGAGCGAAACCAATTGTATGGTGTATGTGGGCTCCAATTAGAAGAATGAAATAAAGACAAGGCTTTGGGCTTCAAGGGTTGGGCTTTTGTTGGGCCAAATGTGCAAGCCTTGGTTGTGGGTTTTGGAGTGGGTTATTATATGGTCCTTGTGTCCAGATTTGTGGGGCCTATATATGGCCTCAAAGGCCTACTAGGTTGGGTCCTAATCTTTGGGTCTCCTCAATTGGGCCAGAATATTGAATCATACTAACTTACGCCCAATGGCCTTATGCTTACTAAGTTGGGCCAAATATCTTGGGTCTAATCAGTTAGGCCCATAGTCTTGTATCCAACAAGTGAGGCCTAAAATCTTATTTCTTCCAAGTTGGGCCTAAGGCCTCACTCTTACTAAGTTAAGCCCAATGACTATAATCTTTTATATTGGACCTATTTTCTAGTGTCTTCCAATAAAGGCTTAAAACATTATATCTCCCAACCTGGTCCAAAGGCTTTTTTAACATCTAATATGACATGTGTCATTCTCTTATAGGCCTCTTGGCTTCTTATCCTCAAAATTAATAAAACTCTAAAATTCTCCAAAATAATATTACTAAACCAATCAAGCTCCAAAAAGTTTATTTTTCTTAAAATCAATATTGCACTAGAATTTTCTAAAAATTCTACTAAACCAAAAGTATATGGCCCTTTTGCCAACTCAGCTATCCAAAATTCTTCTTATTCTCAAATAGACCAACTCCTAATTAACTAGTATTAAGGCTACTAAGGTCAAGCTCTAAAGAGCTTTTTAGGTGAGCTGACACAAGGGTTCTGGCTCTAGAAGTCCCAAACTTAAGGCAACCTCCCTTGCTTTTATAGAGTAACTACAGGTATCCAGTCGGAAAATCCATTTAGTCATTCAAACAAGGGATTTCCTTTAGCTTAGAGGTGGCGATGTTCCCACTCCAACTTTCACTCCGACTCCAGCTCTGATATTATACATATTTTATAAAAATATATGTATTTTTTATATATTAATCATACATATTTTATATTAGGCATCGTTTGTTTTCACAATTCCTATCAACTCATCTCATCTCATCTCATCTTATCTAATCATTACAACTTCATCAAATTCTCACACAATATAAAATAAAAAATTCAAAATTTTCAAATGTCAAAACAAAAATAATATTAAAAAAATATATTCTAACAACATTTTATTCAACTTTTAACTTTAATATTAACTCATCTCATCTAATATGTGAAAACAAACGAGGCCTAACTATAACTTATATATTTAATTAAATTCAATAATATAATACTATTATGAGCAAATTATTATAAAATAATATGCTTAAAATATAATATAAATAGACTAAATTAACTAATAATAGTTTAGTATATGTAAACACCATACTATTAATTGTTATTACCATGTAACACTAATGTATAATAACATGTAATACTAATTATATCATAACTAATGTATTGTGTATAAGCACAAATACATGAATTTATAATAAAATGTAATACTAATATATAATAACTACAGTATAATAACATGTACTAGAAATCTCTAATAATCAATGTATAATAACATGTAATACTAATGTATAAACATTAACATATAATAATATGAATAATAACAATAATTTGTAAAATGATTTATTTTTTCAATTTTGGTTATGTTTTAATAAAATTGAAATTGAAAAAATATTGTCAAATTGAAATTTCAAATGGGCTAAGAAAAAAGGTCCAATAAAAAAGCCCAAATCCGACTCTGCTTCGACAAGTCGAAGTTAGAGTCGGAGGTCGTCGGAGTCGGAGTTGGAGGTAGGGCACTCCGACTCTGACATTGTCGATGCTCAGCCCTACTTGGATGTCCCTAAGGCACTACGCGATGACCTCTAAACAAACATCAACATAATTATAGCGAGCTTCAATAGTAAATCTTAGTAGGTCATTAATCTCATTCATTTTACTTAGGATCTTGTGTACCTGCTACAGCTTACAAATACAGTGAGATTTCGAGAAATCTTAGTAAGTAAACAAATAACATACAAAGAACAACATTAGCATGTAAAGGCAAACCATGAGATAAATGCATGAACATGTACTTGACCCAAAATTGACTTAGGCAATTTTGACTTTTAGAAACATATGACCGAGATCTTTTGACATTTTGATAAAACATCTTTCTCGTTTTCACATCGAATAGTTTATTACACGTCTTTTACTCATTGCCTTTTCACTTCTTGTAACATTTGATTTGGATACCTCACGGCTCTCTTATGTACCGTAGGTTCTCCGCTAGTAACCGCGTTACCTAATGGCCCACTCCCTACAAGAAAAGGCCCTTTTTAAGTGATTTTATATTCACTGTAAAAGAGATTGTTGCTAATAGTACTTTATTGCGGTGCAAGCAAACTTACCGTAGCAAACTTGGTTTTCATTTCACTGTGAACAGTTCCCAAACTTTTTGCGGCAATATTTTTCTCTTTTATGACGATTTTAGAGTATTTACGGCTAAATTCATTTCCAATGATGTAAATTTAGTCGAAAAAAGTGAATTTTACTGTAGGTGGATTTTCTTTTGCAGCGACTTTTTGCCGTTGCAATAGAACAAGGACCTTGTAGAATTGTCGCCAAAGACAAAATTACGTAGTTTTTAGAAAAAACCCTAATCCCTCTCTTGTGCCGCCCCCTCCCATGACCCCTTAGCAAGCCCCCCAACTAGCCTGCAATGCCACTGTCGATAGCACCACAACGTCATTGCCGAACCCCTCATCCCTCTTGCCCTCACTCTCAGATCCTCTCTCTCTCTCTTTCTCTCAGCATCTCCCTCTCGATCTCTCTCACCCTCCCCTATGCTAAGCCATCAGCCACTATGACTGCCACAACGAAGCCGCACCACGAGCTAGCCGCCATACCTAACTAGCTGACTACCCCGTCCTTTCTCTCCATCCAACGTTGCCCCCCAACCCTGACTCTACTCCCTCTCTATTGCCCTATTTTCTCCCCCTCATTGTTGTCGTACACTGTGGCAAGCCCAGCCACCGGTGTCTATTTCCTTTCAACTGTGTGAGAAGCTCTCCCATGTCCACCATTTGAGTTTCTCCCTCTCCTATCCCCGATACCCCTCAGTCTCTCCCTCATCTCTCTGTTTCTCTCATCTCACAGCCGCCAGCCACCGTCCAAGGCAACCACCACCCCTCACCATCCACGAAAATAAGCCTCAGACTAGAGCCCAGCTCCAACGCCTTTCTCCCTCTCGGGTTCCCTCCCGACCTTCCTTATTCCTTTAAGTTTCTCGCATCTTTCGCAGCCACCAAGCACCGCCCATACCTCAGGTAGCCACCAACTGATGGCCATGGGACTACCTTGCAAACAACCACCACCTCATGTTGGAAAACACCCAGCCTATTGTAGCCGTGAAGTTCAGCTCCTAAATTTTGGTATAACTTCTATTTCCTTAGCTCCTAGATTAATAAGCTTACTTGATTAAATGGTGTCGTGTTTGAATATATGGGCATATTTAATGTATGTATCGTATGTGTTGGTCTGTGATTGGGTTATGTGAAGTTGTGATGTGGTTGGATGTCATGTGAGGTGTCGGGACGAGCCATGTAGTTTTGGCATACTGTGTGAAGTGTTATTTTGGTTTGGGTTTGTATAATTAGTGATTGGTGTGTAGGAAGCTATAAAGTTTTATGATTTCAATTGTGATTGGTGTATCCATGATATGGGCAAAATATATATTGAATGTGTACGTTTGAATAAACTATGAAGAATTAATATGGTGATTGGAAACTTGTTATGGAGTATGTGAGGGTTTTTGTATATTGAGTTTAAATGGATGATAGATTGAATATGTTGTTTTGTATTCATTGTTAATAGGCTTATTGATTAAGAATAGTGTTTGTGAAGGTTGAGATATTGGGGAGCCATGTGATTGTATTGTTTGTTGTTTATTGGGTTTAAATGGATAATCAGTTTAAGTGCTATATGTATATTAATTTAGTTGAAGTGTTGGCTTGATTTTACTTGAATGCAATGGTTTATGGATTTGAATTACATGTGGACTATGAGGTGCAAGAATTGGACAAATTTTAATGTTTAATGTTTAATTTCATTTGTAGTTGATGACCGAGTATAGAAATGGGTTGTAATTTGATGATTTGATTGTTTTGGAAAAATGCTGCCTAATTGATTTTATTGAGATGTTGGCTATAAATGTATGAAGTTTGAGTATCTAAGATTATCTTGAAGGGATGGGATTAAATGTGAACTTGTGTTGGGTTGTGATGTGACTGTGTAGTGTCAAGTGCTGGGAACTAATGTGAAGTTGTGATGTGGTTGTAAACTGTGTGAAGTGATGGGATTAAGTACGTAGTTTTGTTGTAGTGTTGGATTTCATGGATCAAGGGTTGCCATGGTTGAGATTTTGAAGCTATGTGATTACGATTGTGTTAGCTTGTTGTATGTTGAGTTTAAGTGGACTATGGATTTAGTAATAGTAATAGTCCATATTTTGGATTGTATATTGATCTCAGGTGATAAAAATGGTAGAAAATTGATTGGTTGCATATATTGGACATATTTATGTACTTTAAATGTATTATGTATGGATGACACTTGTAAGAACAAGTGGATACTTAGATGGATTATATGTTGATCCTAGGTTATAAAATGGGTATGACACATGTATGTTTGGTGGATTATGTATGTATACTTGGCTTGGATTGTGTAATATGTTTGTTGTGAGGAAGTGAGATAAGACTTCTAGCTTAGCTAAGGGATTTTCAAGTGCTCTTATTGATTTTTAGCTATCTCTACGGATAGATATAGTGGGTACATGTATGTCAAGTTAGAAGTAGTTGGAAGTAGTTGGGAGTTTTTCTTGTGAAAGGCATTAATATATATGAGCCGTATAACATAAAACCTTGTGTGTAAATATTGGCTATGGAGTTCTTCAATTGATTTAGATCACCTCTTCCTTTCATGTAGATTCTACACTGTAATATTTTTAGTAGAGAGTTTGAAATATTTAGATCTCCTCTTCCTTGAATTGATTTGAAATATTTTTAGCAGAGAGTTTGAATTGGCTATTTTAGTTTGATGTTAACTTGCATAAGTAATATTTTTAGTAGAGAGTTTGAAATGAGGACTATATAATTCTGCTCAACTCAACATCTACTTTGAAGGCTTGCGCGTGCTATTGTTTGATGCGTCCTTAAGATGCATCATCCTTGAGACGAGAAATATCAATGCGTGTCCTTAGAAATTTGTATCTTTTTGTGTTTGTTATATATCACACCTCATAAGATTCAGTTATTTTTCTTTGACAGAAAACAATTTTGTCTTCTTGATGTTGTGTTTCCTTGATTCTGATAACGGCGTCCTTGTGTAGTATTTTTCATATCGGTAAATAAGATTTTATTATACTTGATTATGATCAAGAAGCTCCTAAGGTACTTGTATACTTTTTAAAGCTTGTTTTCTTTTTCAAATTTGGTTAAAGAAAATGTTGGAGATCTACTCAAGGTCAGTTTTCTTACATTCACCAAACAAAATGTTCTTCTTCTCTTTGTTATGATAAGTTTGGATGAGATGTCTGATCTTTTCACTTTATAATTGAGATTCTAACATGCTTTTGCTTATTGCACCTTTACTAAATGGTAGATAGAATGTTATCGAACTTAATATAGTTTACTGTTTTTTTTTTTCCTTCTAGTTTCATAACATAGTCGGGGTCTTTGTATGTATAGATTCTTTGTCAAGTGTTTTCTTTGACATTTCTGATGTTATGTTTTTTTGATTCTTTTAAAATTACAACCCTTTGAGTGAAAGTGTTAGCGCAGTTGGGGCTATTTTGCATGAATGGATTATACACTTTACAGTTTATGAACTTTATTTTATAGCATTTATTTTGTTCAAGTACAAACTTAAAAAAAAAAATGTATAAGAGTATAACTTGTAGTGCAAATGCATGCATATGGACTCAAATCCTACTTGAAAATTTATGAATGATGTCGTGAACAACATAGGAAGCCCTATAATGTGAATGTGTATTGTATTTTTCATGCATCCTGTTTAGTGTATTTTTTTTTTTAAATTTTTTAAGGGATTATTTCTGGGGACAATAATTCACCGGAAATATTTTTTTAGAATATGAGACTACTTCCGGCGATCCAAATTCGCTGGAAATAATTATGTGCATCACTAGATATAGACGGAAAAATTATTTCCCGCGCTTGATATTGCAGCAAATACTTGTGGTCGCAAGAACCTTTTGAGTTCTTCATTACTTTTTGCAGCGATTTCTATTTCGCTGGAAATATATAATAGCGGCAAATACTTGTGGTCGTAATAAGTTCATGTGACTTTAAGTAGAACTACATTTGCAATGAACTTGACAGCATTTGCGACGCTACCATGCCGCTACACAATATGGTTTTCCCAACAATTTTTTATGGAATCCGAATGCACAATTGCGGAGATTTTTACCAATAATTGCAGCCAACAAAATTGCCAGAAAAATATAGCTATTGCAGCGATTCTAGACGTTCGTTGCAGTAGAGCAAAAGTGAATAAACAATGGCAACTAACATGCAGTGAATTTAGAAACGACGGGAAAGACTTAAAGTGGCGATTTTAACCACTTTTTGCTACGAAAAGTGGGGCTGCAAAATGCCTTTTCCTTGTAGTGGTACTTGATCGTGGTGACTACGTGATAGTCCTTTAAATGCGTCAGTTCGCCATTTCACCTTCACCTCATATAACACATGTGGCACCCACTAGTTTTAGGTGCTATCTGGCTCCTGCATCCTTACCACAAGGATCTATTTGAGGTTTGCCTATTGAACTTCGTCAACCCAAGAGTTACCATACCAATTTATACACTCCAGGCGGACATATGAGTTCCACTAAGATATTCCTTCGTCCTAGGATTTGAAGTCGTGACAAAACATGTAAAGTCCATTTTCTTTGAAAAATAGTACACAACTCTTTTCTTCAATATTCTCCTCCATTCGCCTCCCACGTCTATATTGAATGTTCACTCAGCCACTAAACCCTTGCGTTAAGCCAAAGGAGATAACCTATATTATGAACAGGAGAGAGCTTCTACAAGAGCATGGCTATCGAGAGGAAACAGGAGAGAAAGGGAAAAGGAAATTGATTATGAGAATTGGTCACAAAAAGATTAGGGCAGTGTCGTTTGGCCCCGTCCAAGATAGGGATGATACCCGCATGGTGCGGGGCAGGAGGATTGTCTTGGCCTGAATAATTTTAAGTCTTTAATAAATTTTATATATCTATATACAATATTATATATAAATAAATAAATAATTATATATGTGGAGCGGAGCGGGGGCAGGGCCCCACTGGGGTTATCCCGCCCCTGCTAGGCACTCTCCATGCGGGGCGGGGGACCCTGCCCCCGCATGGGTGGAGCGGGGTAGCCCGCCCACCCATGCGAGGCCGGGCCAACCTTGCTGCCCACCCCTAGTCCAAGACAAGTAGAATGAGCTGTTTCGAATTGGTTCCAAATAAAATATGGAGAAACTTGCATGTGAGGAGTTACACCAACTGTTGTCAGCTATGTTTGGCTAACAATAAATTTTCAAAAATTTTCAGTACTTCTCATGATTTTAGTCTCAGACATTTTTCCAACATTAAAAAAAAAAAATTCTATTTCGAAATTTCATCTTATCAGTAGTACCTAATCATCACTCAAATACATAAGTTAATACAATTTTTACAAACTCGTAAACATAAAATAATCTTAAAAAATTATATTCAAATAATTTTTGAACTTTATATGTCCACTTTCACAAAATTTAATAAACTACTTATTTTAAGAAATATTTTTATTCAAGATTTTCTCTTTTATTTTAAAATTTTAATCTTAAATTTATTTTTAAATTTCTCAAATATTTACAAATATTTTTAGTATTCACATCTGGGCGTATCACTAGTTATAAGTTTGTTATTATTTTTCTTTTGATTTTCTTTCAACTATTTTTTAACATTTTTAATCATTAAGAAAAAACATAAAAAAATATATAATTGTACTGATATTCATTTCCTTAACCATTAGGTAAAAGACAGCTATGTTTGGCTAACAAAGAATTTTAAAAAATTTTCAGTATTTCTCATTCAAAATTTCATCTTATCATTAGTATCTAATCATCACTCAAAAAAATAATCTTAAAAAATAATATTCAAATAATTTTTGAATTTTATATGTCCACTTTCACAAAATTTAATAAACTACTTATTTTAAAAAATATTTTTATTCAAAATTTTCTCATTTATATTTTCAAATTTTAATCTCAATTTTTTTTTGTAAACTTCTCAAATATTTACAAATATTTTTAGTATTCACAGCTGAGCGTACCGCTAGTTATAAGTTTATTGTTTTTTTTTTTCTTTCAAGATCTTTTTTACATTTTTAATAAATAAGAAAAAAATAAAAAAAATATATAATTTCACTTATATTAATTTTCTTAACCAATAAGTAAAAGAGAAAAACTATTTTGTCTCTCAATTGTACCACTTAATTTGACTGCTTGCCAAATTATTTTTTTACTTAATAATTTTAAGTATATTGAGATATTTTTTTTATTTTTTTAAAATATTTAAATATATTTAAAAAATGTAAAAATAAAAATAAACAAATAAATAAATAAAATCAAAAGATAAAAACTGGGCAGCTTGAATGGACTATTCTCGATAATAGAATAATCCAACTCTAAGTAAAAATTTTAAATATTAAAATAAAAGAATAGTAAAATTGGGCGGTAAAATTGAACGATAAATTTCAATGACTCTACTAGGATATTCCTTTAAATATAATGCCTTTGAAGAGTAGACCACAGGTGATTGTCAGTCTGTCGTCTACAAGTCGGTGTCAGTCTGTCATTGGTGGACACAGCGAGTACCACGTGCTTTGGGGCTCTCCCATCACGTGGCCCAGGACCAGCTGGTTCGTCGCCAGAGCATGGTACCAAGTACTCGATTCGACGTTTTACATCAGAAAGAGCGATATTATTTGACAAATCCTTATCCGCTAATAATTCCAGTCTAATAATGGCACCTTTAAGTGGTTTTCTGTCGTGCTCATATTTTTCTTTTGACGTGTTAATCGTCTGCGCGGTCCACACGCACAGATGATCCCAACTGATGCCTGTCTCTTCAGTGGTCTCACTTTCACTCCAGTTTCTTTGTATAAATACTAGCTCCTGTCACTTGCATGGGTAAGTTATCCATGCCAGTTTCTGAGACTTGGGGGTTGTGAAAGCATCAGGTTTGCCAATATGTTGCCTTTATCTGCATTTGCACCTGCACCTTTACTTGTCTTTCTCTCTTGCTCTCTCTCCCAACCAGCTTTAAAGCTTTGCCAAAAGTTATATATGGGGAGGTGAACCAAGCAACAGGTGCAGGTTCAGGTGCTGATGCAGGTGAATGCCGTCTTGGGTCTTTTAAGACACTCCCGTGGGCCGTACGTGCCTTTAACATAATTTGTTGTAAAAGAGATGTCAGTTTCTCTCCTCATACATTTTGATTCCACAAGTGTTCTTTTGACCAAAAATCCATATACAAGGAACTGGTATTAGGAAGATCTACTCGACATCTCACAAGAAGGCTTTTGAAGGTGATATCTCTTGTAGTTATCTCTCTTTGTGTTATTTGTGTTTCTCCGAAGTTCTCAACGAATTGTTTTGCGTACCCAAGATCCACCAATATATTTAACAACAGCTGAGGTGAGGAAGATTCTCAGGAATGGGCTTCTAGGATCAGGTATATATAGAATCTCTCTCTCTCTCTCTCTCTCTCTCTAAAGCTATAGGACAGTATACTTCTGCACAATGAAACTTAGAATATCTGATAATCTCTTAGCTTGTGGAAGTTCAGAAGATGCATACGTAAGATTTATACTTCATCATATCTGCAATAATTTAGAGTACACCTATGTGACAATATAAGGTTCATAACCTTTCCTTACATCACAGAAGAAAGTCTGTCAGAATTTTCTTTAGGGAGAGTTCTGAATATGCAATGAGTTAGAACACTCAGGCGTCCAATTTGAAAAAATATTGATCAAACTTTATATTGAAGGTGCGGATATGTCAGGGGTAGGGTTGCACTAGAGAAACCCTTGGCCGTAAAAGTACTGCTCCGAGCCAGCATCTATACTTCATGACGCTCACGTTATATACCTTTTGGGTTTCAGTTTATTTTATTTATTTTTTATTTTTCTAAAATACATTAATAATGAATATATTTGATTTTTATAATTTTTTTGCTACGAAGGTTTGAAAATAATACTATTGATGTCGTGTTTCGCAGCCTGGGCAACTCTACGCTGATAGTACTATGATAGGTGTTATTTGGAGCCCCCATCAGTGTTCCGGTACGACTGTATGGTAGCGCTTCGTACGTTCATGAAGGTGCATGGAAAATAAGTGTAAGGAACGTAAAGAGAGAAAGACACCAAGATTTACGTGGATCGGCAACAGACCTACGTCCACTAGGTTTGGAAAGGAGAGTCTCTACTATAATATATCTGTTTACAGTCACTCATGGCTTCGTATGGAGAAGGTTGTAACTCTTCCTATTGGAGACGTTGTCTTCCTCGAGAAGCTGCTGAGGAAGAAGATAATCTGATTGAGGAAGCGTTGAGTCGGTGTGAGAAGTAGTAGTCGTCCTCTTCTTCATCTGGCTGTGTGCTTTACATATATATATATATATATATCCATTTATTGCGTGTGTCAGCTTCCCTCCTCGGCTTACTTTCAATCTGGCATACTCTAAACCTTCTTGCCATGATATGACTTAGGGCTGAGCTTCGACTCCGACAGGAGTTGGAGCTAATTTTTTGCTCCGATTCCGACTCCGAACGAACTCGGAACGGTGCTCCGACCGTCTATTGGACTAAAATAATAATAATAATACTTAAATAAATAATATGGTCAATTTCTTTTGTTAAATAAATCATATGCAAAAATAAATTTGATACATTAACACTAATATGATCAACAAAGCCCAAGTCCAAACCTATAACTACGACTTAATATAACTATATAAATTATTAAATATGATCACCAAAGCCCAAGTCCAAATCTGTAAAAAAAAAACATAATATTGAAAAGAAAAAAAAAAGAAAAAAGCTTAAATAAAATAATTTAAAAACTAAATAACATGTATGATGTAGCCATAAGTTATAACAGTCTCATTTATAACGTAAGAACAACATTGACATAAATATTAAATGCACATGTCACTTAAATCTCAATGGTCTATTGATCTGTGATCATGCCTGAAATGAAGATATAAAGTTGCAATTAGTAAATGAAAAAAAATTGATAAAAAAATTGAAAACGATAAAAGTAGAATTTCATTCTTATTAAGAAAGGGGGTTCTCTCAACGCCATCCCAACTCTCAAGGGGCGTCTATCTCAGACTCTTAGTCATTGGCAATTATGTTAGGGTTCACAATTAGATATATAAAATCATAAAAAGTAGAAGTTAGAAACATTAAAAATAATTAAATAATCTTTTAAAAGCATATAAACTTACCCGATTCAGGCCTATAACTCTCGGCATCAATGCCAACGATATCTAGTCCAATGGGCATTTCACTTATCCAATTTTGTGTGCAAACGAGGGCCTCCACGGTTGATGGTGACAATAAACTATGATAAGCATCCAACACGCAACCTCTAGTGCTAAATGTCGATTCTGAGGCAACTGTAGTGACAGGAATGGCTAGCACATATCAGGCTACATGGGAAAGGACTGGATACTTGGTGGAATTAACTTTCCACCAAGTTAACAGCTGAAATACATCATCAGGTACCTTGACAGCTTCCATAAAATATCGTTCAACCTCAGATGTACAATGCATAATATTCCTTGGACATGAGTTGATGATACTGCTGGATAATACGATGGCCTCTAACCCCTACATATGGGTCAGTATCACCTGAGGAAGTTGTCGACCCCGTCGGCCTCGAATGTGAGGAGCTACTAGCTGCGGATGAAGGCTGACAACTATTGTTGTAGTGATTATATAGGTCATCAATATCATTTTTTAGCAGTCTAATAATAAGTTCATCTTTGGTTTAAGATTTTGAGTGAATCTAAAATAATAAGAGTTTAAATAAATAAATAAATCCAATGCATTGATGTGTAGTTTTATAAGATGAAAAACAATGTTTGCCGATCGATCTATCTATGCATGTGTAAAACAAGGTTTACATGCTAAGCACTAAAATAGTTTTTATTACAAAAAAAGAAAAAGAAAAAAAATATCATTAACGTAACTTACAAAGAAACAATTGTGGAACTGTGAAGGAAGAGAATTTGGGATGTGCAAGAAATACTGGCCATGCATTTTAGGTAAGGAATGAGGATGGAATAAGCAAAACGCATGCTGATAAAATAACTCATCACTCAAAGTAAAATTGATAATACCCATTACCCAAAACCTGAAAGTTGGAGGTAGAGAGGCCGGGGTTCAATGCTTGGGTATTAAAAGGCAGAGAGGCCGGGGTTCAAAAATCATGATGTTACACTTTGACCAAATTTCATGTTTGAAAACTACTAAATTATGATTATATTGTAAAGAACATATGTGAATTTAAAGAAGAGTGTTGAGAATTATGCTTGCAAGTTTTCATTAGTCGGAGTAACATCTCTTACACATTTTATCAAACATTATGCATGCATATAACACAACATACAAACACATCATACATTTCATTAAATACATTTCCTTACTACAAATTTAGAAAATCAATTCACAAGAATCACAACAAAATACCAATTCACAAGAGTGTGAGAGACGTTTACATAAAATTAATTAACTAAACTACTTGATTTAATTCTAGGGCTTGGAAGTTCGGAACCCCTCACTCTCATCGTAGGCTGAAGCTGAATGGAGGCTGAAGCTCGGCTTGAAGTCGCATGGAGGAGCAACGAGGAACGGCAGCAACAAACACGAGAGAGATGCGAGAGAGACGTGAGACGCAACAAATGAGAGAGTACAGAGAAGGGAAAAGGAAGAAGGAAGAAAGGAATTGGGGGGGGGGGGTCCTGCATTTTGGTCCCCTCCGCGTGATAAAATGACGCCATCCCACATTAAGTGGAACGGGTCGTTTATTTTTTTTAAAAATTCAGAGTGGGAGTTTGGAGCTCCATGCTCCGACTCCGAACTCCGAAACTAGTTCAGAGCTACTCCGATCTCTGACTCTGAAATCTGACCACTCTGACTCCGTCGGAGTCGGAATTGGAGCGGATATCGGACGGAGTCGAAAATTTCAAAAATTTGACCAGCCCTAATATGACTTGTTCGTTGGCATGCATGACTTCCTCTCCTTGGTTTGAGACTTGCATATTGTTGATGTCTCTTTATTGTCTCTTCCTTATTTCTGATGGTGGTTTGTGGGCTGGGATCAATTTATGGGCTATGTGCATTTTATCCCTCCACAGAACCCTACAAATTTTTAGCACACCTGTAGGCTAGAAATTATAATTTTTTTTTTCTCTTTTTCTAACTGAGAGAGCCTTTATGTGGATTTCTGACCTCGGGGGCATGTTGAAGGTGAATGGGTTTGCGTATACTCACCCGTTCACCTCCTTCAAATTGTTGGGATGCGAACTGATCTCCGACGTTAATGAGTATGTGTATGCTGCGAGCGCGGAGCTCGAATGTAGTGAGAGATGTGCTCGGCTGTGCACAATGCGAGAGCAGATCTTGGATATGGTGGGAGTTGTACTTGACAGTGTATGATGCGAGTGTGGAGCTCGAATGTCATGGGAGATGTACTCGATCGCGTATGATGCGAGTGTAGAGCTCGAATGTGGCAAGAGATGTACTTGACCACATAAAGTACCAACGCAAATCTCGACTAAAGCAGGAGACGGACTCGACCTTGTAAAGTGAGGGTGTGGTGCTCGCGAGAGTCTAGGGACTCGGTTTTGTTGATAGAGATTCCACTGATGGTGATTCTGTTGATTGAGGTTTCATTGGTGGATATTTTGTTGATGGAGATTCCGTTGGTGGAGATTCCACAGATGGAGATTCCATTTGATAGAGATTTCGTTTGATGGAGATTCCGC
The DNA here is from genome assembly GCF_004785595.1 of Juglans microcarpa x Juglans regia. Classification (NCBI taxonomy): domain Eukaryota; kingdom Viridiplantae; phylum Streptophyta; class Magnoliopsida; order Fagales; family Juglandaceae; genus Juglans; species Juglans microcarpa x Juglans regia. Next base: position 13,986,442 of record NC_054606.1, read on the forward strand.
TGATGGAGATTCCGTTGATGGAGATTTCATTGGTGAAGATTTTGTTGATGGAGATTTCGTTGATGAAGATTCTGTTGATGAAGATTTCGTTGATTTTTGCACCACAAAAAACAATTGCGTTTGTAAAATAAAATTCACATAAGTTTTAAAAAAGATAAACCGATGGGGTGGGCCTACTGGGAGAGCCTGTAAAGATAGTCCAAGTCTTGTTCGAGCACCATTGGTGACTAGTCTGAACCGAGTCTTGTTGAGTCCGAGCTTTGAGAAGTCCATGCACATGGTGTTTTATAGAGGTGCACTTCTATTTTGTTTTGCTGCTTTTCCTTCTGTTTCCTTTTATTTCCTTTGTGGCCAGTCATGGGACTAGGCTTGTATCCTATGAAGGCCGGCAAGTCCAATCTAGGGATTGGCTTGTTTTTCGACTGACCTGTTGTAGAGCCCAAGGGCTCTGCTCCCTAGCATATGCATCGTAGGCAACAACTTTGCACGAAACTCAACAAGTCATAGGACTTGCGTTCTGAATAGCCATTGTCAGGGCGGAGCTCATGGGTCTGGTCCTTAGCTAATACTTTGTGGCCAATCTAGAGACTGGGCTTGTTCCCCGCAAAGGCTGGCAAGTCCAATCTAGTGATTGGCTTGTATTCCAACTGGCTGTTGTAGGTTGTAGAGCCCGTGGGCTCTGCTCTCTAACCAATTCGTCGCAGGCAACAACCTTACACGAAGCTTGGCAAGTCATGGGACTTGCATTTTGAATAGCCATTATCAGGTCAGAGCTCATGGCTTTGGTCGTTAGCTAATACTTTGTGGCTAATCTAGAGACTGGGCTTATACCCCGCGAAGGCCGGCAAGTCCATTCCTGGGACTGGCTGTTGTAGGTTGGCAAAGCCTCATGGCCCTACTCTCTAGCCAATGCATCACAGGCAACAATCTTAAATGAAACTCGACAAATTATGGGAATTGCATTACGAATAGCCATTATCAAGGCAGAGCTCATGGCTCTAGTCCTAAGTTAATACTTTGTGGCCAATCTAGAGATTGGGCTTGTACCCCGTGAGGGTCGACAAGTCCAATCTCGGGACTAACTTGTATTCCGACTGGCTGTTGTAGGTTGGCATAGCCCAAGGGCCCTGCTCCCTAGGCAATGCATCACAGACAACAACCTTGTATGAAGCTCGACAAGTCATAGGATTTGCGTTCCAAATAGCCATTATCAGGGTAGAGTTTATGGCTCTAGTCCTTAGCTGATACTTCATGGCTAATCTAGAGACTGGGCTTGTATCTGGAAGGTCGAGCGATTTTTAACCTTAAGCTCCCGACGAATTCGTTCCAATGAAGCTGTATTAAGTACCGAAAGGTGCCCAGATGGCCCATATGGCCAAGGTTTGCCATTTCGAGCCATAAGAAATAACTTTGTTAGGAGAAATAGAATTCACATGAATTTTAAGAGCGACAAACCGGGAGTTGTTGTTTTCTTAGGGGGAGTCCATGCTTGCCTGCGCAACAGTGCTAAGTAGAATAGAATAGCGCGGCAGAGTAGAGCAAAACTGAGCAGAATTGCACAACAGATTAGTAGAGTAGAGTGGTAGAGCAGAATATTAGAGCTAAATAGCACGGCGTAAGTGTGCACTGTCCGAACCCAACCAATGGCGTTCGAGTCTCATGCAAGTTGTGCAACTTTATCAATTTTTTCTGTGCAACTTTTATCAACTGTGCTTGACTCTCGTGCGACTTGTCTGGTCCGAGCCTATGCATGCTCGCTGGCTGATTCCCATGTGCTGATCATGGCTAGTAGTCTGTGCATGCTCACCGAGCGATAGGAGCCTGGTCCGTGGGTACCATGGCAAGCCCCTTGCAAGCAGTGGGCTCGCCATAGCTGTGCAGTGGTCGCATGTTCCAAGCTATTGAGGGTCTGTCCCGATCATTGGAGACTTTCCTGTGCAGGTGTTTCCTCAGTTGAGGGACTTTGTGCATGTAGTTATCGAGCTGAGGGACTCCGTGTATGCATGTGGTTACCGAGCTGAGGGACTCCGTGCATGTATTCAGGGTAGATTAGTCTTCATGCTTGTGAGTGACTGTCGAGCAGGTGACTGCCATGGCCGTGGCAGATTATGCCGATGGTCATTGTGGCGGTTGGCTGTCGCCACTGTCCATCGTGGGTCCGAGATCATCTCGGGTGCAGAAAATCGTGCACTCGCAAGGGTGTTTGCACGCGGCCATTGCAAGAGGTGGCCACTCAGGTGGTCACGGAGGTGGTTAGTGGACCACCTAGTTGTTTCCGTGGTTCCATCGTGCCATGACTGTTTTGGGTTGTGAGACCTTTGTCCCGCGCAAGCTGACCACGTGATCTTTTCGTTAGAGCTACCTCCCCCTGATGGAGGAGGATGGTTGCCATCAGAAACTGCCAGTGAGCCACTTAGTGGCTACCAGCAGGCATATCAGATGGCAGGGATTCTGTATGGAGTACCTTGCTCGGCCCCTGGCATGTGTGATATGCTCACCACTCTGCTCTGGGGCATTGCTCGTCTAGGGGTTTAGTAATTGTTCGCCTGTGCATGTGCTTGTGCAAAAACCATATCCAGAGCCTGGAAATTAAGTAGCCCGGTCACTTGGCAAGTGTTGTGTGCAGTTTGTTTGGTGTTATCTAAGCGATGCAAAGTTTACTCGCCCGATCTGTAAATTGGTGTCGTTATTAAAGATAAAAGCAATAAAGCATGGAGTACTTATTTGGAGGATGTTTCCTTCATCATTCGGAATTTGTTCAGTGCCTCGGAAAAGTGTCCTTCTTCCACCTTCATTGCATTTTTCTTCTATGTTATCGCAGACTGCTTGTCAGCTCTTCCTTCCACACAGACGGCCCCACTGTTGGTGTCGTGTTTCGCGGGCCTGGACAATTCTACGCCGTTAGTGCTCGAGCAATCATCTGCACAGTAACAAGGGGGAGACCTCGAGGTCCGTTGTTCCTCCGATGCTTAAATTAGCTATAGTGTAGAAGATGAAGATGAATAATATTTAAGATGAGAGTGTAAGATGACCTACCTGTTTGCTGCAGGTAGTGTTTTTTCATACTTGTTGTCTTGGTCTCCACGGTAGTGGAGTGTTGTATAGCAGGAGATAATTTGTTCGTGCTGTCTACTCACCGAGCTACCTTTGTGCCGTTAGTTCGCTGAGCTATGAAGTGCTCAGGGTCACTGTGTGTTGCTCGGGCCTTGGGTCACATTGAATGCGGCACACCTTCTGTCCTGGGTCCCTTCTATCTAATTAATGCTTGGTGTGAACCACCTTATATATTCCTGACTCACATTGAATGCAATAGTCCTTCTTCCTTAAGCCTCTCCTGTACCCTCTGACTTGGTTCTTGATGTAAGCATGGTCTGACCCAGGTCTCATAGCCAGGTTGTGATACAAGACTTCTTAATCTATCCAACCCAGCCCAGACCTTGCAACTGGGATCTAACTTGGGCCTTGTTTTTAACCTGGCCCAAGGGGTTTACTCGGCCAAAGGGATTTACTCTCTTCACAAATACAAAAGTTATTGATTTCCTGATGTGTATTATTCATTTTAGGAGTTTTCACTTGGTAAAAAATAGTTTAAGTTGCTTTTAGCTTTTTTTAAAAGCATTATTAATATTCTTCTTTTCAATTTTGGTATCTCTAATATACTTTTGTATTTAGTGTTAAGCATCTTATTACATGGTATATTTCATTTTGGTGGTTTAAGTACTATCCTATTTTTGTTTGTTCTTCATTAAATTGTTTGATAGCTTTGAAATTTTGACCTTAAAATAATCTACAATGTTGTTTGTGATCAGATTATTTATGAGTGATCTGGCTTTGCTATTAATCCAAAATGTTTGGAACAATATTTTTCCTCATTGTTTTGCTTCACCACTATATTTTTTGCGATCATATTATTAGAAGAACTGTTTATCTTTTATTTTTGAACAAGCTATTTAGCAAAAAATTAAGTCCCATGAAAACATTGTTTTGTAATAGTTTTACCTTTGATTCCTTTCCAATGTTGATGAATATGCATTACATCAAATCTGATATTTTGGGACAAAATTGTTTTGGTCCCAAAAGGTCACTTTTATGGACGAAATTCTTTGATCATCCCAGAAGGTCCTAGAAGTCTGATTATCATTCGAACAAGGGACGTGACTTTTGAATAGAAGAATTTGGGACAAAAATATGTCGTCCCCAAATAGATTTACCATTCGAACTAATAGTACTCCATTCAAACTAACATAAATTTCCATTCAAACGTATAATTGTAGTGCGAATGGACATTTTAGTGGGAGAATTGTATATAGTTTGGGCGCGAAATATTGGGCATTGTTGGAATTGAGAATTTTTAGTTTGAACGTAGACAATGTTGTTCGAACAAAAGCATGTTGCTCGAACTCAAAGCTTTTGTTTGAACTTATAGCATTTTAGTTTCATTAAATATAAAAACATATCAAATTTAATCAATTTTACGTTATGCCCATTTAGTTTTACATGATCACAAAACAAGTTAATGTCTAGTAATTAATTTAATCCATGCCCAAAGTCCTAACAATCAGCTCTATCTCCTTCAAATCAGCATCCACCTTGTTTATATGTCAACCAATGAGAGGCGTCATGCTCCTCTCAATATCAGCGGCAAGGCTTGTCCGCAGGTCAAGAATTACGGATCTTTGCAGGCAGAATATTAGCAATGAAAGCACGTATCTCTACGTGCATAATATCAGTAATTGTCACACGGATCTCTATGCACGTAATATCGGCAATCTCATCTGTATCTACAGCTGCTACAGTGGCAGTACTACGTCTATCTGAGAGTGGAAAACTTGTTCCCTCAATAGACTCTAACTGCTGCCTAGGACAAAGGTGGCCCATGCTTTTGCCCAAGGTGACGATATTGATCAACCAGATTTGTGATCGGCGACACTTAGACATAGTGAGCTCCACTCCTTCACCGGATACGAGTCTTTCTCTCTCTAGTTGAGAAACCAGCTGAAAGCCCCCACTCTTTCTCTGATAGTAAACACTTCTGCCCTAAACCTTCTCCAACTCAACACTCACTCACTCTCTCTCTCCCCCTCCCTCTATCTCTCTCCCGCAACTTCTGTGAGAAAGACTACGTATGCTTCTATCTTTCTTACTTACTTGATAATTGCTCGAATGCTTTGTTAAATGTTTGAAACGGTAAATGAAATTGAGAATTTTATATCAAGCTAAATGAAACCATTCGAACCACCCTTTCTGATCGTTCGAACATAAATATAAGAATATTCAGGTGAATATTCCTGACATGCAATGCATTAAGCCATGAACTTTCCTACCCTAACCAATTGAGATGCATCTCGATGTGGTTTCGATCAAAAGGAAACAGATACCATTTAAATTTATGTTTGAACGGATCCAACTTCGAACGAAGTTTGAACAGTTGTTCGAATAGCCATTCAGAGGATAATTTCATATTTTTGAACATAATTACCTTCAATCAACTATTTAATAATTCTTTGAAGGCACTGTCAATCAATTACTTAGGATATAATATAGAAAATTAATCTAGAATAATGTAGAATATACTAATGTTCTACATTAATTATATAATTACTATACTATACATGTCGTATATATAGTATAAATATATATACAACATGTATATATGAGTATATATTATAAATACTATATTAATACTAATATAGTATAATACTATAATATATATACTATCATATATTATAATATATACACTATCATATATCTTGATACATATATATACTATATATGATATATATCAATGATATATACTGATATTATACATGGATATCATATATATAGGGATGATATCTATATATATACCTAGTATATATCATATCTTTATATATATGATGATATAGTCATATGATGTAAAAATATACTATAGTGATGATATGGTATTATATATATATATATATATATATATATATATAACAAGTTATATAGTGTATGTATGGCCGATATATAATAGGTAGTATTATATATTGTGTATGCTAAATATATATAGTATATATGTATAGTATGGAGTATGTGTATCGTATATATATGGTAGATATATAGTGGGTGCACTACAAGAAATAAGACTTTTTGTAGCGCCACATTTCGTCGCTAATTCTATGGAAAATCGTTGGAAATACCCATTCTCTTCAATTTTTCAATTGCCGCATGTTCGTTGGAATTGTTTGCTTTTTTTTTTTTTTTTTTTTCACAAAATCAGTGAACAACAAAAATCATCACAAATAGTATATTATTTCCGACGATTAAGTTAGTCGCAAATAGTTAAAAATTCACCAGAAATGTGTATCCATTATCATAGGAAATCGTTGAGAAAACGTTTTTGTGGCGGTAACTGATCTTATCAAATACTATAAAACTCGCCGCAAATAAGCATTTCCAACAATATTTATTTTCATCGCTAAAAGGCTATGGGAACCATAAGGACTTTTTGCGACCAACATTATTCACCGCAATAATACATTTCCTTCAAAAATAATCATCATAAATAAGATTTTCTCGACGAATTTGGATTCTGATGTTAAAAGCCTATTTGTGACATACATTATTCATCGCAAAAAATTATTTCCAACGTGAGTCACCGCAAATAATTTGTCAGAAATTTTTTTTAAAAAAAATACTATTGAAACGTTTCACTAGTATTCGTATGATTATCCTTATGATATCTTTGTATAGTATCATCAATATGGATTAACTTCTTTAAAGAAGTTAAAGAAGTAAATCCACATAAAACAGATTTACTAAAACAGAAGTCACCAGAACTGATCTTTAAATAAGAGAAAAAAAAATGGTGGTACTAAAACATTCTACACAAAAATACAAATTCACATTATATTTCAACATGCCTTACAAGAACACTGCATCTAATTGACTTTTAATATATACCAACGAAAGAATTTTAGAGAAAATCAAGGGCTAAACAAAACATGTAACCTATAAACATAATCTTAAACCAAGACATTTTGTAAGCAACTACCTAAGTTTTGAACTCCAACTACCTAAGACATTCTGTAATGATGCCAATATTCTCCCCTTCAATTCCATTCTCAACCAACTTCTCTGTGATCTATGTAATGAGCACGATGAGGAAGAAATACATAAAGGGCTTGCACCATGGTACAAAATTCAAAATGAAATAAGTTCTTGGTCTTAAGCAACAAGATTTATTTAATCATTTATTTTTATGAGTAACAAGAAACATTTAGTCATACCTCTACAATTCTGTAAGCTTCAATAGGATTATTTAGAATCTTTTGATCTCTCCCCTCAAAAGCAGGTAAAATATCTGAGTTGTAAAAAAAGGATATGTAAGAAACCAAGCCAAATAACAAATAATTCATCAAAGGAAATGTTAATAAGAGTATAAATGATTGTATTCATCGAAGAAGAGTGATGACAGATGAGAATAACAGTATCTGACACTAAGCATGCATTTAATAGTCCATGTTTTAGTAAAGAACTGGAGGAAACACTTACCACTTGTATATGATGCTGGTGGGAAGAGAGTTTTCATTAAATTGGATCAATAGATAAGAGACTAAGGTGGGAAAGCAGGAGGTAGAAAAATTCCTAATTAATTCATTATGTGCATTCATTTTGAGTATGATTGCATTTATAGTCATTCTATTTCTGGTAATAACATTTAACTCAAAAAGCTGCAAGCAAGTGCAGTTTAAAATAAACATCAAATTTTAGGTTCCAACATAAAAAATGAATGATACAACCATTAAAAAAACCAACATAGCAATATATTGCACAGTACAGAGCCTAAACCAGAGTCTTGTTTAGGCTCTTAGTAGTTTAAAAGTAAAATGGTATTCAATGGCCATCAAACATAGTTTAGTTTGGTTATGTGAAAGAGGACCAAACATGATATCCTTGGCCTCTAATGCCAAGTAGACACTTCTCTTACTTTTTGTCTTCTATTTTCCTCTCTCCCCTTAGCAAAACAACTCTTCCTATTGATAAGTCAATGAAGGAAAGTTGCATAAGAGAAAACCAGTTACTAGCACCCAAAGAAGTTATAATAAGTTGATCGTCTTCTCTAGTCACAAATGAATCACGTCTCTTGAGTGATTGTTGTGGCCCTGCTGAAGCCATTCTCTTTTCCTTAATATGAATGTACCACAAGGCTTTCAATCAAACTACATTGTTTGCTATTTACCACAGAGACCATTCAGTACAAGCAATGGGAATACATCACTCCTTGATGTCTGTGAATATAACAACATTTTCTAATTAGCTGGTTTGGTACTATAAACACGTTTCTATTAGTTGATCTATAGAATTTGGGAATACTGGGAATATTTGGGCCATCCCCCAAACATCAAAAGCAATAAGAATTTGGGGGGAAAATAGATCCCCCAACCAGCAAAAGCAATGGGAATTTGGGGATGACTTATATTGGGAATGTCCCCCAACATTTGAACCAAAAAAGATTTTATGCTTCAACATTCATTGTTGTTGAAACACCTCTCATTGCATTTCATCCAAATACAAAGAGACAAAGGAATTGTCCTCCATGTTGCTGCTAGTTGTGGACAATGATGCATCCTATTCCAACATGCTTAAAGATCCACCACACTCTTAGGCATGACCCAAGACAATCTAGCTCGACTGAAAATACTTGCCCATAATTCCCTTGCCACCTCACAATGCAAAAAAAGATGCTCAATCGATTCACCATTGCTTATACACATGTAGCACCACTCCATTACAATCACATCACGTTTCCTTAAATTATCAACCATCAAAATCTTTCCTAGAGTTGCGGTCCAAGTAGAAAATGCAACTCTAGGGGTACATGGACTCTCCAAATACCCTTCCAAGAAACCCATTGGGCTAGTGTGCTACCAGCACCTCATAGAAAGATTTAATTGAGAATTTCTTGCACCCCGAGTGTTTCTGCAACATGCTATCTTGCCCATTTCCACCTATCTTCTTGGAATAAAGAAAGCTGTAAAAACTCCCTATTTCATCCACCTCCCAATCCTACGCATTTTTGGATAAGACCATATTCCAATGTACATTACCATTAGCTCGACTCATTACATTTGAGACAGCTGCTTGCTTATTTGCCGCCAATTTGAATACTCTGGGAAAATAGAAAATAAGGCTCTCTCACCACACCATACATCAAACCAGAAGCTGATTCCTGTACCCTCTCCCACCTCAAAAATGGTGTATTTTACGAACACCTTCCACCTTTTTGTAATAAATTTCCAGAGGCTCACCCTATAGTTACCCCTACCCTCCTTGGAACACCAACTCCCCCAATCACAACCATACTTCCGATCAATAACCAATCTTCATAGCGATTCCCCTTTCGATTGGAATCTCCACATCCACTTCCCAATGAGAACTTTATTAAAAAAGAATAAATTACACACCTCCAAGCCTCCCATCTCCTCCAGGCAGAATACTTTTTGCCAGCTCACTAAATGAAATTTTTGCGCCTTTCCCATTCTTCTCCACAGGAAGGCCTTAAACATTTTTTCGATCTGATCGGCCACACCCACCGATAAAGGGAATAGTGAGAGAAAATATGTAGGAATATTTGAGAGAGTACTTTTGATTAGAGTTAGTCTCCCCCCTTTTGAAAGGTAGAGCCGCTTCCAACCCACTAATCTTCTATCTACCTTTTCTACCACACCATCCCAAATATTTTTTTGTTTTAGAAGAGGCTCCCAAGGGTAATCTGAGGTATTTCATAGGAAGAGAGGCCACTTTGCACCCCAACAACTCTGCTTGATGATTGATATTATCCACTACCTCTACCGGGAAAAATTCCAACTTTCCTAAGTTCACCTTGAGCCCCGAAACATCTTCAAAACACAAAAGAACAGCCCTTAAAGCTTGAAGTTGTCCACTGTCAGGATCACAAAAGATTAAGGTGTCATCCGCATACAACAAGTGGGAAATGGAAAAAGCACTTGTGTTAGAATTACCAACTGAAAAACCAGCAATAAAACCTCCCCTTATTGCTGCCTCCAACATGCGACTCAACACCTCCATCACTAAAACAAAGAGAAAATGAGATAATGGATCTCTTTGTCTCAAGCCCCTTGAACTCTGAAAAAATCCACAAGGTTGGCCATTTACTAAAATAGAAAACCGAGCGGTAGATAAACAAAATTACACCCAACTACACCACCTATTGTCGAAGCCATGCCTCCTCAGCATATAAATCAGAAAATCCCAGCACACATGATCATAGGCCTTTTCCATATCCAACTTACATAAGACTCCCAGAATACCATCCCTCAACAGGCTATCCAAGCATTTGTTCGCAACCAAAACTGAGTCCAAAATTTGCTGACCACGTACAAAGGCATTTTGAGGCTTGGAAATGATTTTGTCCATCACCAAGCTCATTTGATCAGCTAATACTTTCGAAATGATTTTATAGATGCTGCCTACCAAACTAATAGGATAGAAATCTTTCAACTCAATGGCTCCTGCTAACTTCGGAATAAGTGCAATAAAAATAGCAATGAGGGACTTCTCAAACTTGTGACAACAATGGAACTCATGGAAGACCCTCATTACATCCTTGTTCACTATGTCCCAACACTCTTGGAAAAAGGCCGTAGAGAAACCATCCGGCCTCGGGACTTTATCTTTACACATACCTCTCACCACCTGCAACACTTCGAGCTCTTCAAATGGTCTCTCCAACAAACTCACTGCAGTACCATCCTACTAATCAAAAAGTAAACCATCCAATTTAGGTCGCCACACCTCTGTCTCTTTCTATGTGGTCTTGAATATCCCCTGGAGATTGAAGCACCGTATGTGGTCTTGAATATCCCCTAGAGATTGAAGCACCGTATTTCCAGAATGTAACACCTCAATCACATTATTACGCCTGTGGGATTAGCCACTTTGTGAAAGAACTTAGTGCATTTGTCACCCTCGGTCAACCATGTTAGCCTAGATTTCTGGTGCCAAGAGATTTCTTCCAACTACAAAACTCTCTCAATTTTAGCCACCACCTTAGTCTTTCTCAGCAAAAACTCCTCACTAACCTCCCTCGCTTCAAGAGAATTCAGCTCGTTCCATAGAAGACTCTTTTGCTTATCAGTATGTCTAAAAGTCTCAATATTCCACTTCTTTAAATCTAGCTTGAGTGCTTTTGGTTTACCTGCCACAATAAAATTAGGTGTGCTAAAGAAAGAGTAGGAGGCCCACCAATTCCTCATCTTCTTCTCAAAACCAACCGTATGAAGCCATTTCAAATTTGAAATATCGCCTTCCCCCGAGAATACCGCCACAATCTAGTAAAATCGAAAAATGATCTAAGCATAACCAAGGCAAGCGCTCCTGGCTTACATCCGGATAATGTGTCTCCCAAGTAGAAGAGACTAAAAACCTATCCAATCTTGATCCCCCTCTACTGTTGGACCAGGTGTTCAACCCCCAACCAGTGGAAGATCAATCAAATGAAGATAAAAGATCAACTCTAAGAAATCTGCCATGGCCTGTGACAAAGAAGTAGACCCGGCCCTCTCCCAAGGAAAACGTACCACATTAAAATCCCCACACACAACCTAAGGTAATTCCCAAATATAATGCACTCCCGCTAGCTCCTCCTATACCAATCATCTATCTCTATCGCCATTAGGCCCGTACACTCCCGCAAAGCCCCACCGCCACCCATCTGCAATGTCCTAGAAAGAGACCGCCACTAAATGATCCCCAATACACTCCTTTACTAAGTCCACCACTCTATATCCCACATCAACGAAACCCCTCCAGAAGCACCCAATGAAGCTAAGAAACTCCATCCCACAAAAGAGCAACCCCAAAGACTCCGGATAATATTCCTATCAACATGACTCAACTTAGTCTCTTGAAGGCATACAATATCTGCTTTCATACTACGAAAGAGGGATCGAATGCGAAGTTGCTTAGTAGTATCGTTAATCCCCCTAACATCTACGATAAGATTTTAGGCTTCATAAACAAAACTACTCCCCATCCTCTTTGATCTTTCCCTTCGCATGTTGCCCTCCTTATTATCATAATTAATAAATCACAACAATTTTTTGCAATTCTCTATCTTTTTTAGCAGCTGATTTTACTACTGTTGGATGTCCAGTTTCAATAGCAACTATAAAAGCCTTGAATTGCTCTTCATATTCTACACAAGAAATTCCCAAACACTCCTGCAGCTCTGCCACTTTTTTTAGCACCCAATCTGTTGAGTTAAAGAGTGGATAAGATGGGATAGCATATATTGGTGTTGGACTGCCAACCTCATTCAGGTCACAAACCACCATCTGTAAACCCCCTGAACAACCATCAGGCTCTTCTACCCTACAGCTCCATCTTCGTTTTCAACACCCAGCTTTGAGCCATCTGACTCCAAATGCCCAAACGAGCCACCCACCCATGTGTCATTCAATACTATCTCCCAATGGTTGTCCTCACTGCACCTGCCATCCACAGATTGCTCCTCTGACATGGGCTGCTCCCTCGACAAGAAAGCCAGAGAAAACTCCCCATTGAGGCTGGGAGCGACGAGAAACTCCCCTTCCTCAAACTTCTCGCCTTTCTTTTGGCGAGGTGATGATGTCGGCCCAGCAGGTTGGTCGACGACAACCGGCGATCCTTTCTGTGCCATGGCTGGGGCCAGCAGGCCACCTATAGGAGGTGTAAGATGGGGACAAGGCCACTGGGCCAATATTTCGGGCAAGGCCCGAGACGCCTCTTTATGTCTCCGAACTTGCTTAGGGCCTGAACTTTGGCCCAACGCATCTATTCCAGCCTTCCCAACCCGTAAAAGGCCCCAGTATCCGACCTTTGCCTAAGCCCATAGTCTCAATTTTCTTACCCTTTATGCATCGTTTTAGCCAACTGATAGTATCTGAAAAAGTCCCCAACTAATTTTCCATTTCAACCAATGTGTGAAGTATATTCTCCTCATTCAGACCCCCTAAAGTCCTACCAACTTCCACTCTGCTCTGCACACACCCCAAACTGGGAGAAACTTCTATTCTTGGCAGGCCTTGCCTCTCAGCTGGTTCCACTACTCAAGGCATCACCAGAGCCTCTCTACACAACCTTGGGGGAGATTTGAACACCATCGTTGAGGTGGAGGCAGCCATGGAAGCACTCCATCTTTGTCTCTGTTTTTCTCACCCAAAATAGAGAAAGAAGTTAAGAGCTCCATCAGTGTCTCGCCAAAACTCCTCCATCCTACCCCTGCCTCCCTGCCAGTACAACTCTCAAACCAAGCCTCCTCTCATGTCCAAACTCTAAGATGGAGAAAAAACTGACATGGTAGTTGAGGTGTCTTTGCACCACAAGTACTTGGTTTCCTCTTCTACGAGTTCTAAGAAACTTAGATGATCCCCCAGAGGCTATAATCTCCTTTACCTTTGCAGCCAATCAAACCATAGCTTCTTGATCAATGGAGATAAACTTCACAACTTGATGGCTGCACTCTGTGATTCTCCACCACTGTTCAGTCTCCTTCTTAAACTCAAACAACTTCAAGTCGATAATAACACTTATACCCCACCCCATCGTAACCAATCACCACTCTAGGCAAAATAAATCTAAGTCTAAGCACCAGGAAATCAATACTCAATACTCCATTAACACCACAAAAAGTCAATGCTCCATTTTTCGCATGTGTACGGAGAGAAGACTCTATCTTGACATGAAAAAGCGATTATAAAGCATATAAACAGAACACGATGTAAAGGATAACACCAGCACTCCATACATCTACTTTAAGTCCATAATAGAGTTGATCTTTTCTTATTATCATCTGCATATAATTATATATAATTCAAACATTAATATTAATTTAGACAATAAATTAATCAGTTAGATTAATATACATATATATATATATATAATCTTGACACAACTTAATTACTCTGTGGAGGTCTTGGTGTATCAAATTTCTTGTTGGATGGGTATCAATGCCTTGTACCTTGTAATTGAGATCTCCCAACCAAACAGTAATGGAGTTTTTAGGGAACAATAAAGCAAATCCCAAATAACAATACAACTAATTTACTAAAACTTCATAAATATTGTTTGTGTATGACTCTCAAGTAGCATTAATCAAATGCTTAATAAATGTAGGATGCACGCACTTTGTTTATCTGTCTTCAAATCTATACCCTAAGATCAACTTGGAAAAACTCTAATTATTAATTTAAGATTCACATTCACTCATGATATTATTATTGCAAAGCAAATAATTTAAGAACAAATTAAGCTGCTTACCAGAGCGATGGCATGAAATGAACGCCTTTCGGATTGCTAAAATAGGGGACTGTGAGGTGGCGTATGGAGGAAAGAAGAGAGAGAGAGAGAGAGAGAGAGAGAGAGAAAAGGAGAGGGTGACAGAGGCGTTGAGAGTTTTGGGCAGCTGTTCATGGTGGCTGGTGGCTGAGCTTCCATCGTCCATTGCTGAGATGAAAAGAAGCAGTGAGGGAGAAAGGGAGATCTAGAGAAAGAGAGGGACTCGAGAGGAAGGGAGAGTCGTTGTAGGTTGGCTTGCTGATTTACTGTGTTAGGAGGAGGGAGGCGGCGTGTTTGTGGCTACTGGTAGTGGCAACATTTGCGAGGGGGAAAGAAATTGAAGAGGGAAAGGGAGACAACATTGGGAGGAAGATACCGAGAGAGACAGGCGATGATTGAAGGGCTAAGAGAGGGAAGAGAGGTAGTCTCCAGCAAGGTGTGGAGTCGGAGGTAGCATTGTTGACGGCGGCATCGCTGGCTTGTTGGGGGGGGGGTTCAAGGGAGGGGAGATGATGTAGTTTGGGGGGGGAAGGAAAGAAAAAGAATAGAGGAGAGAAAAAATAGAGAGTATCGAGCTGGGAAAGATAGAAATATGGGGGAAAAGACGAGTTTTAAAAGGCTATTAAGCGCTTTTTAATAGCCACTAATAAGTATTAATTCGTCGCGTATGACTTTTACGGTGAGAATGTTTGCCGCAAAAAGTATTTATTATGGCAATTTTCATATTTGACGGAAATAAAATGCCGCTACAGTCACCGTATTTTGTTTCGACGACATAAATTGCCACAATATATCTAAAAGTCGCTGCAAGAAGTGATCTCCCTTAGCATTTCCCAATTTCACGAAAAAAATCAACGGTGAAATGGAAATCGCCGCAAATAAGGACTATTTGTGGTGATTTTTTTGCGGCTATCTTAAAATCTCTAGAAATTTCCTATTTTCTTATAGTGGTAGTAGATGTAGAGTATGTTTATTGTATATACTATGGAGTATATAGTTTGTAGTATATGTAGTATGTATATATGTAGTACGATATATATAGTATATATACTATATAGTACATATACTATGCTGTATATATAAACTATTGTATACTACGTAGGAGCATGTCGTGCATTAGAGGTAGAGCATGGCTATAGTGTGGGTTATGGTGCCGTGAAGGGCTAGGTGGCTTGGGAAGCACTGTTGTACATGGGGAGGTCCCTTGGAGGGATTGCTGGTGGTTTCCTGCAGGTTGGGTTGCTAGATGTGGAAGAGCACGTCATGGTTGGTTTCCTGTGGTTGTGAGGCTGAGCAGTGGCTTGTTGGTTAATCTATGAAGGCCACGGGCTGCTGTGAACTTTGAGTGGGTGGAGGAATCGTAAGTAAGGAGGGGCTTGGGTTGTTGAGCAAAATATGTTGTGTAAGAAAAAATGAAGGGAGGAAAAACTTATAGGCAACGTAAAAAGGTGAGGGGGCATGGTTGGTACACGGTGCTTACTGCCTTCGTGGGTGGTGGTTGGCTTTGGAAACTTAAGGGGCAAGAAGACTAATTTGACATTAGAGAGAGAGACAAAAGGATGAGGGAGAGCAGTTTTTGAGAGAAATAAGTATGTCAGTAACGGAAAGGAAAATTGTGGAGGAAAAGAAAAGGGAGAGGATACCGTGGGGCGTGGGGGATAAAAGAGAGGGAGAAATAAAATAAAATAAGTAAACCACTTATCAGAAATGACTTGATTTTCCTTAGCTATTGGGCTTCTCTATGGGCCTAGGCCAAGATTGGGCTCGACTAAACCCACAAAAAGCTGGAATCTTATATAAATTTATTATTATTCGCCTAACAACTTCAAGACGGCTAATAGTAAGTTTATACCGATTTCTAGTCATGCAAACTTCGGGATAAATCTTCATTCATTCTCTGCAAGACTGGAATCTTGTATAAACTTATTATTACCCATCTTACAACTTTTCAAGACGGCTAATAATAAGTCTATACCGTCTTCGTGTCTTGGAGATGTTCAAATGGAGAATTATCCTGAAGAAATGTGTGGCTTTCATTGTTACTTCACTTGACTTCACTATGTAGTCTTCTGGAGCTCGACAAATGCAGTAACAATGAGTGGATAGTATCTAAAGTTTGAGAAGTGATGGCCTAACAATTTTGGCATAGGAGTGTTTGGCATATGAGTGGACACAACTTTCTTCACAATACTGAAGAGATAGTATACCAAGTAATGCATTATTTCATTATATTAATTTCATTCATTTTTCTTATCTGTTATTCTGTTAATCTAATTTTGCATCTAACTGTAGAAGTCTTGCCAACAAAATAAATAGATAAAGTTTAAAGATTCACCATGGAGATGCGATTACAAATTCAGCAACACGAGAAGTTTTGGAGGGAGTTAGCCCTTCAGCGGGAAGAAATGATTCAAGAGATGCAAATGATGATGTTCCAATATTTTATGCCTCCATTTCCATTCCACACATTTTGTAATTTTTTAAAAATTTTGTATCATGACCTAACTTAGAGTTTGATTGTAGTTTTATAGCATTGGACTATATACTATGTTTGAATTTGACATTTGCTGCCTACAACTGGAATGGGACTTCATTTGTTTGAATACGTATGCTATTTTATGTTCAGAACCGGTTAATCGCTTTTCGAACGGTATAGCGTTAACATATAATGTTCAAAACGTTATGATAATAGTTTGAATTACAAGTTGTCATTCCATTTGAATGTGTACCTTTTTTTTATTCCGAGGAACCCACTTCTTTTCGAACGTAAATATTTTTACCAAAATAAAGTTTTAACCATAACATAGATTGTTCGAACCACATATGATTCAATATTTGAATGGATCAAATCCATCTTTGAATGCTTACTCAAACGGGTATAACAAAGCATTCGAGTGCTAATCACTCCTATTAGAACAACAATAACGTTATCTGGTTATGTTTGAACAAAAAGGCAATACGCCTGAACCATTTACAGTCATATCGTTCAAACAATTATAACCCTTATTATTCGAACGTCATTCAAATTGGAAACTTTCTTATTCAAACAATTCGAGTTACCATTCAAACTGTAACTACACACCTACGAACGGACATGTCTTCAATATTCTATGTTCGAATGAAAGTTGTCCATTTGAATGCTTTATAGGGAAGAAATGCTTTTGTCCCGAAATTCTTTTCCATTGGAATGAATTTCGAACAGGACGGGGAAATTTCATCCCAAAAATATATTTTATGAGACAAAATTTGTTTCTCATCCCATAATATCTTTCATGACAGACCTTTTGGGACGAAATATTTTCATCCCTAACTGTCTTATGGGATGAAATTCCACTCTTTTGGAACGAAACAATTTGTCCCAAAAAAGGATTTTTCTTGTAGTGATGTGTGCGTGTATAATATATATATATATATATAGAGAGAGAGAGAGAGAGAACTACTACAGACACAAAGAAATTACACAAAAGTAAACCTACAAACTAACGTGGTTTCATGAGATCCGTTAGATTTACTTTATAATAAAAATAATTTCACATCAAGCCACGTCAGTAGCTACATCAGTTTGTAAATTTGCTTTTGTCAAACTCCTTTGTATCTAATGTATTTTCCATATATATATATATATATTAATCGTAATTCTCTATATTAGACAGTAATTCTATTTGTTCAATTATACATTATATTATGATTTATTGGATATACCATATGATCGAAGAGAACATTGCATTATTATTTTATGCACTCCCGTTGAAATTTGTTAGTACTGGCACATGTGAATATGATAATTGTAATGCTTGTAATTGTAACTTTAAGCTAAATACTTTATACTTGTTATACTCTATTGAGTGAGTATGGGTACTGGTGAATGGAATCCTATATTGCTTAAAAGGAAGAAGTTTTTATTTTTTATAATGATTCCAATGGACCCTAACTGTATGTGCAATTGATTAGTCCCTTCAAAGTATAGACTCAGAAGACTTTGAATTTTCTTGGATCATTACAATACTTGTTGTGTCAAAAAGAACATGTTATTAGTCTATCAGCTTTTGTGAAAATTTCTTAGTTCTACATAACATGGTAATTGTTATCCTTGTAGTAACTATCTTGTAATTTATAAATCTATATATTTTATATTTCTAATATATAGAGGCATGAATCATATATAGTACCTGGTGTGATGATATTTTAGTGATCAAAGATTGCAAGTGATGATATCTTTTTGCATAACATTTTCCGTAATAAAGTGATAGTCAACTTCTATGAGTTTGGTTCAATAATGAAGCGCATGGTTGGAGGCCAAGGCTAGAGCTTCGGGATTCTCACACCAATGGGTAGGCGCCTCAACAAGGGGCATTTTAAGCTTGTATAGTTTAGTAGCGGTTGGTGCAAGTGATATATATTCATGGCACTCCAACTAATCCGAAAGGGATTGATAGCATAACCAATCGTTGAGAGTCAATTTGTTTATATATGAATATTTATACAAATTGTTTGATTTTTGTTAAATATATAGATGTATGTATTGAATTGTTATTTGGTAAATGCATATACATATCGAATATGCATCCCAAGAGTCGATGGCCTATTTAACCCCTTCTCATTAATTGAGAATGTGGGTCCTCTATCCATTTAACTATCATACATACCATTATAATTGAATGTTTGAATTCATTAGTATTTTGTTTTATAAATCGATAGAGTTGACATTAGTAATTTATTGTGCTCATGTGTAATGTATGTACTTATTTGTATGACTTGGCATCCCTTGTTATTTATTATTTTTCTAGAAGATATGTTGTAGGACTTTGTTTGAAAATGTAATTTTTATTATTAAGACCATGTAAATAGATGTGTTTCATGTCTATCGATATACTTTAAGGTCACCTTAACATGATGCACCAAATTACAAATGAGACTTAGGGTGAAGCCTATATGTGCAATGTGTCTAGCGCAGCGATTATGGATTTTCATACATAATGAATGAATTATATGTGCATAAGTCATGAGTAGATCCTTTATAAATTTTATTCAAAATTAATTAGATGTGGTATCTTAATTTATGTAGTGGCAGATGATTAATAGCTTTCTGCAAAACTTTCAATCTCACTATCTAGGAAGGAATTCAATGCTCTAGTTAGATTTTGAAATAAAATTAAATGTGTGTTAATGTTAGTCTCGTGCAATGAATGTAGTGATAATAACCACTAAATACGTAGTTGCTGACCTTACTAAATGAGAGAAATTAAATGAGGCCAACTATGACATGTGGCATAGGAAAATCCAATATCTGCTTAATGAACAAGTGGTCTTAAAAAATCTGCCTCACAAGTAGAGTCTAATCCCTAAAGCTCTTCTTGAGCGAGGACATGTGGAACACATTATGGATTCCATGGAATTGGTAAATCCAAACAGTAAGCAATTGCTCCTACTTTCTCCAAGATCTTGTGCGGTCCTACGTAATTCAGACTTAACTTTTCCTTAACATCGAATCGGGTCACACCCCTCATGGGAGATAGTTTTACATATACCTAGTCTTCGACTTAAAAATCCATATTTCTTCTTTTGTTGTCAGCCTAACTTTTCTACCAACTTTGCACTGTCCTAATCCTTTCTCTGATCACTAGCGATTGGTCTTTTATCTCCTATAAGACTTCTGGTCCAATAACTTGTTTTACAACAACTTCGTCCCAATACAATGATGATCTGCACTTCCTTCTATAAAGTGCTTCATATGGCGCCATTTGAGTGCTATCCTAGAAGGTGTTGTTGTAAGCGAACTCTATCAAAGGTAGAGGCTTCTCCCAATTTTCTCCATACTTTAAAACACAGGTCTTAAACATGTTATCCAGAGTCTGTATCATCCTCTCCGTCTGTTCGTCTGTTTGAGGATGGTAGGCATTATTGAATTTCATAATGGTGCCCATCAAGTTTCGCAAACTCTGCCAAAACTAGGACATGAAACAAGGGTCTCTGTCTAACACGATCGTTCTTGGTACTCTGTGCAATGTAATGATAACTGAAACATAAAGTTTTGACAATCCTTCCGAGAAATCTGCATTCTTGATGGGTATGAACTGGGTGCTTTTAGTTAACTGGTAAACTATCACCCATATAGTATTATTTCAAATTGTAGTTCTTGGAAAATCTATTACAAAATCGATGGAGATCTTCCCACTTCCATTTTGGAATTGGTAGTAGCTCCAAAACACCTGCCGGCTTCTGATGCTCCCCCTTAATAAGCCTATAGACAGAACATTTGTTCACAAATTCTACCACATCCATCTTCATTCCTTCCCACCAGAAATGACATTTTAAATCCTCGTATATCTCCATACTACCAAGATGGGCTGTATATGGAGTGTTATGTGCCTCTCTTAATTCCCTATCTTCAACCCCTGGTTGGGTGGAATCACTCTTCGATTTTTGTAATCCATGGTCTCATCTTCTCTGACCTTGTGGTCCTTTGGTCCTTATAGCTTCTTGACTTTCCGAATAACCTCCATCAGTTTGTTGTCCTCTCTCTAATGGTTCTTTAGTTCTTCCCGATCCAAAGGGACAAAATCTTGTACTGAGGTCAAATTAACCCTTGATTACGGTCTCCGATCAACAGTCTCCTCATACTGTTCAAGAGAGATCCAATTTTTGATGACGAAGCATATGAATCCTCAACTTTGTTCATGCAACTTAGTGCATCTGCTACCACATTTGCTTTCCTGTGGTGGTACTTTATGTCGCATAGATATTCATTGATCAACTCCAACCACCTTCTCTACCACTTATTTAGGTTCTTCTGCTCTAACAAATACTTGAGGCTCTTATGATCTGTAAAAACTTAACATTTTTCGACCTACAAGTAGTGTCTCTAAATCTTCAAAGCAAAAACTATGGCAATTAGTTCCAAGTCATGAGTAGGATATTTTTGCTTAGGGTCTTTCAAATGACGTGAAGCATAAGGTACTACCCTTCCTTCCTGCATCAGCATGCACCCAAGTCCTACTTTGGATGTGTCATTATACACTACATAAGACTTATGGGGCTCCATTAGTATAAGTATCAGTGTCGTTGTAAGCCTTTTTTTCAGCTCGAGGAAACTAGCCTTGCACTTATCACTCCGAACGAACTTCTTCGCATTTTTCTTAGTTAAGGCAGTAAGTGGTCCAAACAGTATGGAAAATGCCTCCACGAATCTTCTGTAACAACTAGCCAATCCTAAGAAATTAGGAATCTCATGCACATTGGTCAACTTTTGCCAATTCATCACTGCTTCAATCTTATTGGGGTGGACCGCTTCTCTACCACTAGAATTCATGCGACCCAAGAACTACACTTCTTCAAGCCAAAACTCGAACTTACTAAGCTTGGCATACAACTCTTGATCTCTGAGTATGGTCAAAGCCATACTTAGGTCACTTCTATGCTCCTCTTCGCTTCTCAAATATATCAGGATGCCATCAATAAATACAACAATGAAACTATCCAGTTAAGGTCTAAATATTTTGTTTAGCATATCCATAAATGTCGTTGGAGCATTAGTTAACCCAAAGGGTATCACTAAAAGCTCGTAATGGTCGAACCAGTCTTAAAGGTAGTCTATGGTACATCATGTTGTCTTACCTTATTCAAATGGTATCCCGATCCCAAATCTATCTTTAAAAATACCAATGCGCCTTAAACTCATCAACTCCATGGGAGCCATATGATATGATGCCTTGTGCATTGGAGCCATCTTAGGTTCCAACACTATTTCTAATTCAATCTCTTTGTCGGGTGGTGTAACTCATTAGCGAAAACTTCAAGAAAGTCTTCAACTACGAGTATCTGACGGACTTCTCTATCTCCATTGTTAGGAATGTTGTTGCACCATCGCAATACACCTCCTAGCTTGTAAGTCTAAAATCACTAGAGGGGTTGCTTTAACTGAGGTTCCCTCATAACTAACCCTATCCTCATTCAGGGGGTTCAAACACAACTTCTCTCTTCGAACAATCTATTTTACCAAAGTGTTTGAATAGCCAATCCATCCCCAAAATTAGGTCGAACTCCATCAGACCAAAAACCATCAAATCAGCCTTCAATGCTCTACTCTCTATTTATATAGGACAATCCTTAGCTTCTCGGGTACAAGCTATTGTACTTCCATCAGGAATCGTCACTACTACCTTACAGGGTAACAACTCGATTCGCAAGCTACAAATCCTTGCAAACATTGTAGACATGAAAGACTAGGACGCGACCAAATCAAATAGTGCACAAGCTGTAAATCTTAATAGATTGACGTTTCCTAACAACGGCAAAAATAGTACTTGTAGTAACAACAATTCCACTAATGCATCTAGCTTAACGACTTCGAGGTCTTAGAGAAATATCCGTAATGACACAAGCTTCCCCTGTCTCTAGAGCTTCAACATCAACATCTTTAGGAGTGGCAACGTAAAATCGTGTTGGAATGTGGGGCCTTGGGTTCTCTTTATTGTCAACTTTGTAAGTGGCTCCATTGCTTTAAGCTATGTTTGGACACTCCTTGATCATGCAGCTGGGCTGTCTACACTTGAAATAGACTTTGTAACCGAAACGTCATATGTCTTCCAAATACAACACCCTTATCCTTGATTGGCCTAGTGAATGGCCTCTTCTTATCCACACTTCCACTGGTAGCATATGGTAGAGTACTCTTCCGTTCATATTTTATCTAAGCGATCAAACTTCTTTGATCTGCCTCAGAAATGGCGGCAATGTTTACCAACTCCTAGTCATTATCGATTATGAAACACGCCACTTGGCTGTAAATTCTCAACTGCAACTGTCCTTGGAATTTCTGTGCTTGCATTCACTCACAAAATTCATATCATATATGTCCATGCTTATAAAAGAAAAGATTACCAACACAATTGGAACACCGAAACGCAACCTGAGACTTAAATTAGAGATCCTTGTTTCTATTGTATTTGAGTGCCTAGAACATCAATATATCCTAAGCTCCAAATACATTTATGCCAAATATCAACTCTAGCAGATATCATGCTCAAATAAACAAGTGATCCAAGATAACTTTGAGAGAAAACACCAAATCACGATGAATGTTAAAACAGATCCAAGTCTTGAGCATATAACTTAATCTTCTTGTAATATGTCAATGTTTCTTGAATATTTAAGCGATGCAAGTCATCATCAATTCTAATCTAAATCTAAATACAATATTTAAGTCATAAAAATCCCACATGTTAAAGATTAAAGTCAAACTAACAACATCAAACTCCAAAGTGCTACCGAGACTTCAAGCCATTAAAAATACAACAAATCTATCATATGCATCCAATAAAATGCTCCAACTCACTTCTTAACATATTAATATTTCAAATACTGAAACTAGAAGAGAAAATATCCAAGATAAAAAAGCTAAAATCTTTGAGCAATGGCTGGTTTTTACTAACACTCTCTCACCAACTCTTTCTCTCAGTTTCTAACAAGGATGGTATTTGTGTAGCTAAGCTGATGCGTGTTGTGGCTGCAGCTTATGTGAGTGGGAAGAAGAAGAAGTCGAAGAAGAAATAGGGGAAATTAGAGACTCTTGGTTCCAGAACAAAGAAGAAAATGAGAAGAAGAGATCGGTTGCCTCCACTTACTCTCTCATGTGCATACTTTTATTTCCAAATGTATGGCATTTTGATCAATTGGATGGGTGATGAGCCAAACATGTGTTGAAGCTGAAGATGGTGTACTTTCCAGGTGGAGAGGGTGCTAGAAACAAAGTGGTTAAGGTTGCGTTTAGATAGTAAGGTGATCTTAGATATTTTGTGAATAGTAGTGAAAAGATAATGATAAAATATTAAATAGTAGTGAATAAGAGTAAAAAGTAGTGAAAATTATGTGAAAAGTAATGATAAAATAATGAATAGTAAAACACTCTACTACCCAAACGGAGCTTAAGGTGGCTAAGCTTGTTGTCACGCGTCATGCCTGGATTGGGCCACTTGGTTCCACATCATCATAAAACTTTTTATTACTCTATAAGTTTCTAGAAATCTCAACTAGATAAATGATGCAAATGATTGTCTAATTATGATCCTAAGTATCTCAATTAAATCAAGAAGTTTCTGATTCATTTAGGGATCGTCTCGTTTGAGTTGAAATTAAAGTTAAAAATTGAATAAAATTTTATTAGAATATATATTTTTTTAATTTTTTTTTTTTGAGATTTGAAAAACTTGAATTGCTTATTTTATTTTGTATGAGAATTTGAAAAAATTGTAATGATTAGATGAAATGAGTTGAAAAGAATTGTGAAAACAAACGAAGCCTTAACATTGAAGTTGAAATGAAATCTCAACTAGTTTAATCTCCTAACATTCTTATGTTTCTTATAAGATCAATGGTCCAATGTTATCCATGAATTTCTTTTTGTCTAAATATTCTTTTGGATTGTCATAGCATGTCATGGCGCCTCTTATTTTCTCACCTTTATAAAGGATTGCTCATGTCTAAGTTATATATATTTGATCTCTCATCACTTTGAAGCATTGGATTGCCTCAAGCACTTTGTATCTCAGGTTGAGAATCTGAAATAAACGAGTTTAAAATATCTATAACTGATTAGGGTCATGAGTACTAAAGAGTTTTAGGAACAATGTGAGAAAAAATGGGATACGCGAGCAATTGACAATTCCTGGCACACCACGACAAAATTGTGTAGAGGAAAGAAGGAATCATACCTAATTGGAAATGGCTCGATCAATGATAGTCCAAGCTAACATGCCAATATCCTCTTTTTTTTTTTTTTTTTTTTTTTGGGGGGGGGGGGGGATGCTCTTTTAGTTGCTGTCTACATATTGAATGGTGTACCTTATAAGTCTCTTCCCCCAACCCCATATGAATTATGGAATGGTGCACAACCAAATTTAGAATATTTGCAGCCTTGGGGATATGCGGGTTATGTTTACACCAATTCCAATAAATTTGGAAGTAACTTACCTCCTAATGTAAGCATACCACTAGAAAACGACTCACAAGAGTTTTAGCTACGTAGAAGCAAATATGGAACAATTCATCGTCGTCATTTTGCAGTTTAAAGGAGAATCTTTCATGTGTTATGTGCGACATTGTTGAGCCTACTTCTTATGAGGAAGCAATAAGTTCATCAAATTTAAATAATTTGCTGGCAGTTATGAGAGATGAGATGAGTTTAGTGGAAAAGGGTAAAGTTTAGAAGTTAGTTTATCTTTCACCTAGGGGTTTTAGAAATTAAGAGTTAGGCTAATGGATCAATTGACAAGCAATTGACGAGTATAAGGCATGTCTTATGGCGAATGACTATACACAAAGAAAGCTTATATATTATGAAGAAGCATTCTTTCCTGTGATGAGTTTTTCTTCCATTCACCTCATTCTAGCTATAGTTGAACATTTAGATTTGAAGTTTTTTCAAATGGATGTGAAAATTACATTTCTCAATGGAGAATTTGATGAGGAGATCTATATGGATCAACTTGTTATTTTGAGGTTGTGGGACATGAGCGCAATGTATGCCAGCTGAAATGTTCCCTTTTTTTACCTTAAACAATCGTCTCGAAAATGGTACTTCAAATTCCAAGAAGCCATCACTTTAATTGGCTTTGAGATTTTTTATTTTATCTTTATACATGGATAACGTTTTATTAGCTAGAAATGATAAGAAGATAACTGTCACCACAAAAGAGTGGTTGTCCTCTACTTTTGAAATGTAGGACATGGATGAAACTAATTATGTGTTTGGAGTTAATATTTTAAGGGATCGGTTTATGAAATTTCTTGGTTTGTCTCAAGAGACTTAGGCCTTGTTTGGGTAATGAGATATTTTCATATTTTCTCAAAACTTCTTATAATTTTCTTCCCAAACATAACTTTTTTTTTTTTTTAAAGAGTTAAGGCCACATGTTCAAGAGTGACCCCTTCCCAAATTTATTAATAATAAAAACCCTCACTTGTGGCGGAGGAATACCATGAAAACAAAACAAGCATATCGGAAAAAAAATACATAACAAGCAATATGCCACAAAAACACCCAAAACTCCCCAAAATAAAACTAAAAATCAACGATGATAAAAAAGCCCAACAACTCAAAGACCTCTCAGATAAGGTAATGACAATTTATCCGTGCGAAGCAATCCTTTCAAATACTTTGGAACTCTCAACAAAGAATGCCAAACATAAGTCAAACCTTGAGCTCCCATTTTTGGTAAATAATCCGCCGATGCATTTCCTTCTCGATAAATATGAGTTATGCCATAATCTCCACCTTCAAACAAACCCATAACCTCCTCCCAAAAATCTTCTAAATACCACACACCACAGCGCTTCTTCTAAACCCAAGATACACAAACCAAAGAATCAGATTCAATATCCACATGACACAATCCCAAAGAACGGCAATATTTTAACCCAATTAATAATGCCTTCAACTCGGCAAGATTATTGGATCCCTCCCCAAGATAACATGGAAAAGAAAGCACCATATCACCCTTAAAATCCCGAATTACTCCTCCTGCACCTAATCTCCCCGGGTTACCAAGGCTACTTCCATCAATATTTAATTTGAATCTATCACATGAGGGCTTCACCCAATAAACCACTTTAACCGGCCTCAATTTGATTTGGCTAAGCGGAATGTTCAATTCTTTCAACCTCTCCTCATCAGCAAAAGCCATCTTTGTAAAACTAGACATGCTACTTAGCATTTTACTTAACCAGATACAAATAGACCTCCAAAGCACTTCCACCGAAAAACATTTGTCTTCCATCCTTGCCTTACATCTACGATGCCACAACTTCCAAATAATAAGAGAAGGAAGAAAACCCAAAATACAACCCACCTGGGACTTATTAGACGCATGTCGAAACCAAAGAAGCACCAACTCAAACCAATGTTTATTTGGGTCGTAAGGGACACCCAAAATATTCGAAAACCTCTTCCAAATCCCAGCAGCAATGTCACCTTCAGCAAAGACATGATTCAAATCCTCATATCTTCCCTGCAAACAGCAATTACATTTAGAAGTAATAGGAATACCAACTCTCCTCAATCTATCAATCACACTTAAACCATTATGAAAAGCCTTCCACATAAGAATGGAAATTTTTTTTGGTATAGCTTCATGCCACACCCATTTAGCCCAAGGTACTGCTGGTGCCGTGACGCTCACACATTGCCAAGCACTTTTGGTGGAAAATAGTCCATTTTTATTATGAAGCCAAACCAATATATCTTGACCAGATTTATGAGCAACCAATAAGCTGCCAATCTCCTCCGCTTTTTGTACTCCCACTAGCCTCTCTAACAAGTCAAAATCCCAGCCATTAGCAACTTTTAAATCAGCCACCATCAATCTTGGCACATCAATTACAGGATAAGAATTAGCAAGAGGGCCTTCACTCAACCATTTATCCCACCAAAAAGAAATATTACCATCCCGCACCCTCCATTTGGAATTATCCAAAACCTCCGGGATACATTTTACCACCATCTTCCAAAACCTTGAGCCTTTTTTAGGATCTAATAAAGATACATGTTTATCCCCAATATATTTAGCCCGAAAAAATTTTGCCCACAGATCCTCCCCAATCAAAACCTTCCAAGCAAATTTCATATGAAGAGAAGTTTGTACCCCATCAAATTCCCGAATCCCAATTCCCCCCCTCATCAGTTGGCTTACACATCAACTTCCAAGCAACCCATTTCTTCTTTTCCTTTCCATCTTTTTCCCCCCAAAAAAATGAACTCAAAAGTTTATTCAGATTCTTCAATACTCCTTTTGGCAATTGAAGAATAGACATAATATGGATCGGCATACTTGCTGACACATGCTTCAACAAAATCAACTTTCCCCCAGCCGAAAGACATTTTAATTTCCATCCCCCAAGTTTCTTCCTCACCCGGTTAAAAATAGGCTCTAAATGTAACTTCATAAGACGCCCATTAATAATAGGTGCACCAAGATAAGTAAATGGAAAAATACCTTCACTAAATCCCGTGATATTAAGCACCTCCCTCTTCCTCCCTGCAGTAGCATTTTTTGCAAAGTAGATGGCTGATTTTTCTTTACTTACCCGCTGCCCAGACCAAGACTCATAAGTCTCAATAACCTTCATCAATTCTTTCAAAGAACGCTTTCCTCCATTAGCAAAAATTACTACATCATCAGTATAAAGAAGGTGAGAAACAAGAGGCGCACCTCTTGGATGAGAAAAATTTTTAATATTGCCACATAAAAAATTTTTCTTTAATAAGGGAGAGAGCACTTCTTCCATGATGATAAAAAAATATGGTGATAATGGATCACCCTGTCGCAATCCTCGACTTCCTTGAAAAAAACCTCGACTCGTACCATTCATCATAATCGAATACCAAGGCGAAGCAATGCAATTCCTGATCAAACCACTAACAGAGGAAGAAAAACCAAAGGCTGTCAAAACATGTAAAAGAAAATCCCATTCCACCCTATCATAAGCCTTAGCCATATCCAGTTTCAAAATATTATTACCCTCCATCGCCTTTTTATTAAGCGATTGCACCACCTGTGTAAGACTGTATTATCAAAGATACTCCTACCTGGAATAAATGCACATTGCTCAGAAGAGATCAAAGAGGATAATAAAGGAGCAAGCCTCGCCACCAAAACCTTAGTGCAGATTTTGTAGAAGACGGAACATAAGCTAATAGGCCGAAACTTATCAAATCCAGTCGGCTGATCCATTTTTGGAATAAGTACTACAAAAGAAGCAGTGTAGAATCTGGGAAGAGGAATCCCTCGAAAAAATTCTTGAACCACCTCCACCACCTCCAAACTAACAATATCCCAACATGCTCTATAAAAACCCGACCCAAAACCATCAAGCCCTGGACTACTCTCAATAGGAATGCTGAACACTGCTTGTTTCACCTCCTCTTCTGTAGGAACCGAACATAGTCTTAGATTATCATCATCCGAAATCATAGTAGAAACATAATCACTAAGCTTCGGAAGTACTACTCGAGACGACTGCCCCAAGAATTCCCGAAAATAATGCACCGCACCATCATGAATTTCTTGCGGGGACTTTAGCGTTAAACCATTCGGGAGCCTCATCTCCGTAATCTTTGATTGCCTCTGTTTATTCAAGAGAGCATGAAAATAACGCGAATTTTGATCTCCATGACGCCACCAACGGACTTTCGTACACTGGGCTAACCGCATTTCTTCACGATTATTCCAGGTCTCTAACTCCATTTTGGACGCCAGCAAATCACTTTCCACCTCTTCATCATAGTTCAGCTGCAAGCTCTCCTCCAGTCTCTCTAACCGATCCTCCAACTGCTTAATATGCCCACTTGTCCATCCAAAAATAGTTTTATTCCATCCTTTCAGCACAGTCTTCAATTTCTTTAATTTCACCGCAAGCTTGATGAGGCCAGTACCAACCACCGGTTGATCCCAGACCTCTCGGACGCATCTAAAAAAATCCACATGATCCACCCACATCTGTTGAAATCGGAATGGAGATGGACCATAATCTGCAACATTATTTACCATGGAGATGACCATAAGCGCATGGTCTGACGACGTACGAGACAAATACCTCATGAAAGAGTCCGAAAATGCTTGAACAAAATTCGGCGTAACCAATGAACGATCTAACCGAGCCCAGCTACGAGAACGCCCAGCCTGCCCATTACACCAAGAGAAACTTTTACCCAAGAATTTTAACTCCAGTAATCCACAAGAATGAATCCAAGAGTTGAACTCCTCCATCGCCAACAAGGAACGTGGACGACCACCTCTTCTTTCCACATCAGATGCAATAATATTAAAATCCCCTGTTATTATCCAAGGTTCAATACCGTTACTCTCCTTTTCAAGATCAGCCCACAGCTCCCGCCGTTGAACATACGTACACTTAGCATAGACAAAGGAAGCTTTACATTTCATCAGACCAGTAGACACAATAACTGTAACATGTTGAGAACCGCAGCTCACCACATTCACATCTACATCATTCATCCAAAATATCCACAATTTACCATCCCAATCCCCATTCGAGAAACCACAATCAAAACCCAACATCCTTTTTACGTCATCCAATACTTCATCACGTAGAAATGGCTCTGCTAACACAACAACTTTCGGTTTATAAATACTTAAAATCTTTTTTAGCCTGCTCTTAGAAGATCTCACCCCTCTAATGTTCCAATATAATATTGGACTTATCATAAATTTAATTTAGAGGAACGGGTGATCACCCGTTTACTGCTTCGAACTTTCATTCCAATTGCCTCGCCCCTTTTCTTCTCACGTTCCTGTGTATCAGAATCAGAACAAACCTCCTTACTAGTCAAAGCGTTATCCACCAATATTTCTGTATCAGGAAAACTGGCCACCGAAGCAGCCATAGCACATTCCTCCTCTATCAACACACTATCTGTACCCTGCGCAACAAAATCTCCACCTTGTAATACTTCAGATTGATTCACAACAATAGCTAATACATCCTCCTGCGCCACATCCACCATCCTTAATTGCATATTGTTCTCTAATCCTTATTTATTTAATTCCTCAGGAACAGAGCACCCCACGTCATTCACAGGTAACTCCACCTCCGTAATAACAACCGTCTAGAAATTATTCAACACATTATCTTGCACTTCATGCCGAGTCCCTAACCCCACACCAGAACTCTACACTGTCATCACCTCAGATACCACTGGCGCCATCTCTCCTAGATCAGCAGATACCCCCTCCGAAACCTTACTTTCCGTAGGGATTTGAGGCTCCACCTCCTTAGACCTCTCCCCAGATACCATATCATGCGAACCCTCGAACTGGAAAATAACTCATTCCTCCTCTTCCCGCAGAATAGGGTGAACATCACTAACCAGCACCAAATCACTCGAATTCTTTCCTTCCTTACATAAAGCCGCCGCTTCTTGTGACTTTGTATTCGCACCATTTGGAACCGAGGATTCCAATTGTTTTAGCTTTTCTCTATATTCCAGACGAACATTTTTCTTCTCCGTTTCCTTCCCTGTCTTCCCTCTTTTACACGTCTTCAAATTATGCCCTTGTAATTTACACTCAGTGAAAAAAGTCGGTAAAGTTTCATAAATCACCTCCTATCTACGACTCGTAGAGCACGAAGGAGCCCCAATCCAGAATGAAGAGATCGGCGATTTCGCAGCATCTAGCTCTACACACACTCTCCCCCTGTCAGTTCTGGTTGCACACCGCGTAGAGTTATCACACCGTATAAACTTCCCTATTGGTGCCATGAGACATTTCAGGATTTATGGGTGATAAAAATTTGGAGCCAAACCTGGAAGGAAAATCCAAACAGGAACCACTGAAGGCTTTTCTTCTTCAGAAAAATCCGGAGACCAATGAAAAGGACGATAAGCCACGCCGTCAACGTCACAAACTTCCCTCGAGAAAGCCTTATTGAAATCCTCCTCCGACGTCAATCGGACAAATACATTCCGCGACTTTCTCATAGACGAAACAACAGCCAAGCCAGACAAACCCCATCTGTTCTTAATAAACATTCTGATCGCATCCAGTGATGGCCGCTGTCTAAGAAACTTCAGGACCATTGAATATCTAAACGGTTCAGCAGACTTCAATATTTCCTCCTTCGAAAACAAGAAATAGACTTCTCCCTCCATAGTTTTTGGGGCCCTTGCTGGCAGAAGCACATCCGGAAACGGCTGAGGGGAGGCAGAGAAGAGCTCTGCGAACGACCGAGGGGTGGTCACCAACATAGAGCCACCAGTGCCCCCCGCGGCAGCCATGCAAATCACATGTAAAAACCCTTGCAGACAAAAAATCGCCTAAGGGTATTTTCGAAACATTTTTTCACCACTTAGAAAGATCCTTATCATTTCTTTATTCATTTCCCCCCAAACATAACTTAAACACAACATTTTTCAATTTTAAATCTTCATCTTTTTCATCAAATTAATAACTAATCATTATCCAAAAACAAAATCACATAAAATTTTCTCAAACTTCCAAATAAAACACAAAAAATAATACAACTTTTTCAAATTTTAACACAAAAATTATATTCAAATGATTTTTTAACATTATAATATTTTTATTCTTTTTATCACTCATTTTTCAAAACCCAATAAAACATCTTACCTCAAATAATTTCATTACTATTCACACAATTCGGAGATATTCAAATTTTCCAAATGAGCTCTTACATTAAGAAGATTTAAAATGATTATGTATGCACAACTTCAAACCTGTAAACACTCAAATTGAGAAAAGTTATACATTAAGTCTAGAATATTGTACTAAGAATGATGAGGAAAAGAAAGAGGTGATCAAAATTCCTTATGCAAATGCAATTCGAAGTCTGATGTATGCTAGTTGTGTACACAACCTGACATTTGCTTTGCAGTTAGGTTGGTTTGTCGTAATCATCATAACCCAAGATGTATTCATTGACAAGCAATTAAGAGGATTTTCTAAGTCCTTTGTCAGACAGTATACCTCTTTCGTTACTATCAAGGTGAAAACATGAGACTGAAGTTATAGCGATGCAAATTAGGCTAGTGATAAAGATGAGTTTAAATCCACGACAGATTATGCATTAATGCTTAGTTTTTTGGGGGGGGGGGGAGTTGTTTCTTGATGTAGCAAGAAACAATCATGCATTGCTTTGTGCACAATAGAGCTAGTGTACATTGCTTGTTCTGCAACTGTACAAGAGGATACTTGGTTAAGGAGATTGTTTCAGCACCTAAAGATTACGACTCTTGCAGTTGAAGCCCATATGATATACAATGATAGCATAACAACTTTGGTGTATGCCAAGATCCCAAATACCATGTTATAACCAAATACATTGATATTTCATTTCATTACTTTCAGGATGTCGTTGCGTGAAGTGAGGTGATCCTAAAACACATATCTACTAGCAAGATGTTAGCCGATCCTCTGACTAGGGCTAGTAGTAGAAATACAAACTCATGTTGAAGTTTGCGACTTATATCGAATTTCATATATGTTGTATTAAGGATATCTTAGACTTTATTGTATATTTGACTATGTTAGTATCTACTACATTAGTGAGATTATTGTGTTTATCTTATATGACATCACGGTCTAAGCTAGGTCCTTGCGTGTTAATTTTCATTTTCTATTTTGACCTATATGGACTTAAGCCTAATAGATTAAGAAAGTTAGAAGTAGCATATTGATATAGATTATTTCTTGTGATGGTGCAATAGGCGCCCAAGCCCAAAGAGAAGCCCTACACCTAGCTAACTTTGGCCCTATAAAGATTTAGAGTTTTGGAAACCCAATTAGGGTTTGCGAAGGAGGGAGGTGCTACAAAGAGTTAAAGTGGAAGAAAGGCCTTTGAAGTTCCCTAAGCCATAATCATTAGACTCATATGGAAGGGAATTCAATTTTTACAAGAGCCTTGGCAAACATGCATAGGGTTTTAAGAATTCTAGAACGAGCAATGATGAGGGAGGTGAAGAGGATTTCGGTTTTTGTAAGATCCACACAGCATTTGGCAGCCATGCATGTCACTTTTCTAGGTTCACTATATCGAGAACACAAAGTGGATGAAGGTAGAAGAAGGGTTACTCGACCATTACATATTGCAACCTTGTGAGTTCCTAGAATTTCAATCATGAGAAAAAGGAAGAGGTAGACTTTGGTTTTTGAGAGGGACACGCCACATGGCACTCATTCAAAGGCTAGGACCTGGAGATATAGAGGAAAGCAGAGAGAAAGAGCAAGAGACACATGAGACTTTTAGATTTAGGGTTAGGGTTTCCTAAATTCTTAGTAAACATGGACACTTGTCATGCATGCATGAAAAGACTCTTAGTGTTCCCAAAGTATGTGGATAAGAGAGGTATTTATAGGAGAACATTTAAGGTACTCAGCCATTTCACCAAGAGGGTAACTGAAAGGCCATTCATGTGTTGTCAACCATGTCCTTCACACTCTATTCTCTTTACACCCAAGCCACTCTCAGGAAAATAGCAAGAACCCTAGTTCCTCCTCCATCCAAACCGATCATCGTCACTTAGTTGCTTCAAAGTTTTTAAAATTCTAGAAGTAGTGCAAGGTAAGAACACTTTTTATGATTCTCTTTATACATCTTGTGAGATGTGAACCCTTTCTTTGAGATTTTTGAATCCTATGAAGAAACCTCATTGTTTTGTTTTTAAGTTCAAGGAACTAAAGTTCCCTCTGCTCTTACGAACACTTTTCAAAGAAAGGAAATGTTTATGAAGTTGGGAAGTTTCGGTCACCAAAAACGTAGAGTATGGTTGATTATTGCAACTCAATGGATTCAGGTCTTAGGGTTTTATGGTTTTATGTCCCAAGGGGTATAGCTTGATGACCAACCAATTGTCATACGGCCTACCTATGGTTTCTCTTGTATGGATAAGCAAAATCTTGAATAAAAGGGCGAGAAGAGTGAATATTTTCTAAAATCGAGTTAGGGTTCATTGACCGAGTTAGGTATGCCTAAAGTTAGATCTTTCTTTTCAAGGTTCTAACTATTAGAACATATACTTTCAACTTACTTGATCGTTGATATTTTCTTTTACGTTGAAAGCTTTGTAAGTTAGTTTTTAACTTACTCATAGATAATGTACTTATGATTAAGTGTAAACTCTGCATTTTGGTTGTTCAAATTGGATTTTGGAATTGCTACTTGTTACATGCTATGATTCATATTGCATATTTGCATTCTATGTTCAAATGTTGTTTGTAAAATTGTTGGTTCAAATAACATGTTTGGAGTCTTGAGAAATGATATTTGCTTTTCACATGTTCTAGACAAGTATATGTTTCGGCATGTTCTAATTCTTTCAAGCTATACACAAGATGCACTCTTGGTATTAGCATAAATACATAACATTATTGCATAAAAGTTATATAGTCACATGTCACATGTTTTCGGATTGTGTATTAAAACATATGGTTTTGTCACAACCCCAATGCTAGGATAGGGGAATATATTGTGGAACTCATTTATCCACTCTAGAGTGCTTAAAATTGGAGTGGTAACCCACGTGTTGATGAATTACAATCAACGAACTTTGAATGAGTTCTTTTTAAAATGATTTTGGACCGAAGTAACCCAGCTAACGCTAGTTGGTGAAGCACATTGTAAATTACAGTGAAGGCGAATTGCAAACTGCCGTATCATATGAATTCTGACGTACTCACACCTGGTCAAGAGGGCCAACAATGTGATTCGGGAACTAATAGGGAGCCCACGATTCCTAGAGGTAGCCGTGAGGTGTCCACCCACATTGTTATATGGAATAAGTTTGTTTAGTCCTAATATGAAACGAAAAGAAGATATTTCGTTGCATGTTTACTTTTGTTGCAATGATACATGGTTACAAGATAAGTGATTTTTGAAAAAGATTGCATATGGGATAAAAAGATGTCACCTGACAAAAACTTTATTTACTTTGTCCGGTCTCATGAACATGGGGTGTGTGATCTTGAGTTATATGTTTCAACGCTTCAGTCTCTGTCCAATCTCAAGTGGAGTCTGGGGACGTCACATCTTATATTATTAGTTAATTGATACTAAGTGAAAATCACACATTATAAAGATGTCACCAGATAAAGATTAGTCCACTAACATGAATGATCGCCTTGGCACTTGAATAGCGAGCAAGATGAGACAAATTGATACTTTAGTACTTGAAAATCGAGCAAACAAACATCTTGATGCTTTAGGAGCATTCAAGATAAATTTAAGGAATGCCGCCTTATCTTGGCTATGAAGAGCTGCACATGAAATGGTTGTACAATTTCATTAAGCTTGATTAAAATGGAATGTGAGATATTAGGCAGGCACTAGATGAGTGACTGTTCTACGAAACTCAAGTTAGGGTGCCTTTACGGCAAGTAGATTAAGATTCTTACAGCATTTGAATAAGCCCAATTAAGTGAAAGTTTTGTCATGACAAACATTTCATACTCTATGTGCTGTAAGTGACCATATAAGGGAGTGACTTGATGGGTCCTCGCTCCGTCATTATGTGAGCCCTATTGGATCAATAGAAGATCTATTTCTATGCCCTTAAACCTAGAACTATGTCATGATATGAAAATTTGATGTCACTACTTTTGCATGTTATCTTAGTGACATAAATAGAAAGTCTCGTGGAACATGTGTAAAAAAGTGGTCAAGTATAATTGAGTTTACGTAAATGTCTATGGAAGATTATTTAGATTCTTACTTGTAATTTTATGACTCATAGCTCAGGCAATTATGTCGTTTTAACTCAATATAACAATGAGCATATTATATAATATGAGTTCAAGAATTGCTTTGAGTTATAAACTCGTGAGGGATTAAGAACCCTTGACCTAATGAGTTATAAACTCATCTAGTGGCATGCTTCATTTTCTATGTGAAGGATGATTGATTAAAAGATCAAAAGGATATTTAATAGGCATCGCACCTATTGTGGACAAATGAGAGATGTTAGTAAATGAGAACCAATGACCCATGTAGTGTCCACATGAGTGGGGAAGTTACAAGTAGTTAATTAACTCCCAACCACAAACAGTTAATTAACTCCTCACCATTGGCAATTAATTAACGTCTAGGGAAATCAATTAACCCCCATCAAGAGACTCTTTAAATATGAGTGTTACATACGTCAGTTGGGTGTGTGGAAAAAGTGAGTGAATATACAAACAAAGGTCTCTTTTCTCTTTCTACAATTTTCTAAAACAACCATCTTGAGCTCTTGATCTTTAAGCATGGAATCATTTGGGAGACCCTAGTAGCCTCCTAAGTGACATAGGGGTGCAATCACAAGAATTTTGACATAGTCTCTAAGATGAGCAAATACCCGAGTTTGTGAAAATTCCACACCAGTTGAAGTAATTCAAATGAACCTTATCTAACAGTTTTATTTGGAAGTTCAGCATTATGTCTTTGAGAATGGGGTTCATAAAATCTCTCCTCATTAAAATGAGGATTTTTGAATTATCAGTGTGGAA
This sequence comes from Juglans microcarpa x Juglans regia, assembly GCF_004785595.1. Taxonomy (NCBI): domain Eukaryota; kingdom Viridiplantae; phylum Streptophyta; class Magnoliopsida; order Fagales; family Juglandaceae; genus Juglans; species Juglans microcarpa x Juglans regia. The sequence continues at coordinate 14,023,755 of NC_054606.1, forward strand.
GGGCTTCAATACCCACAAAGGCCTGGGGGGGTGTTTTCCTAGGCCTAGACCTCTATGGCCCAACAAGACACCCGAGGCCTAAATACCCCTCTGACCCATCGGGGTTCAGGCTGATTCGATAAAGAGAATGCCTGCCAATTATCCCAGCATTGTTAAGATGTCTATCCATTCAAAACAGACAGATAACTCTGTGGAATGAGAATTCAAGTTTCAAATAACAAATGAGGCAATTAATCCGAAGGACCCAAAGAAGGCAGAAGCTCTATTTAAAGAGATCAAGTGGGCTAACGAAGGCTAGAACATCTTTGGCTTTGAGATTACTTATATCGTTACTGACTTAGGTATCAAAGGATTCCCTTTACCACCCCAAGCCTTCTTACTCTATAGTTGCTGGAGATTGAGAGTGAGCATCGGTGAACCACGTCCTCAACACAGTGGAAGGTGTGAAGTTCACCTGCATTATCGAGAGGATGTTGGAAGGTGAAGAACTTGCTTTTGGTGGGGACATGATGAAATGACTAGTTTATGCATTGGAGGATTGTTTTATGCCCAAGAGTATCCCAACCCTTACAGGAGATACATCACTGCGATTGAATATGGAGGTGAGGGAAAAATGGAGCCGCCTTATCAACCCCTAAAGGTGTGCAGGGAATAGAGTACTGGAAGACCCAGGCATCCGAGTAGTGAGTGGTCTACAATCACCTAGATTCCATTACCAACAAAGGGGCCGTCGGGACCTGCAGGTTCCCAAATCCAATTCAAAGGGGCGATATAGGAACTCTAAAAGTTAAGGGTGTGACTGCCAGGGAGATGTGTGAAAATAGGAAACAACGTGCATTTAAGGAAGGCAGTACTACTCAAAGGGAAAAATTGCAGAGTCAGTAGCATACATAGGTCTAGAAAGGTTTAAAGAGGAGCTGCTCGGCCTATTACGTGTTGCGGCAAACAACCTGAAAATAATGTTTGACATGCACATGAGATAATTATGGGCTGGTGCAGATTGAGGCTAAAGTGGATGGCCTAAACCAAAAAGTACTGGGCCTATGTAACTTTGGGTTGGGGCAATCTGTGGGAGGAGTGGGTGTTGACCGAGCGTTTAAAATCCTGGCACATGAACCAATCTCTTTCCTGCCAGAGAAGAATAAAATGAAACAGCAGAAAGCCCAACGCTGGCGAGTTAAGAGTGTTGGGTTCCCCACATTTGAAACGAGCTTGACATTTGGAGATGGCTTCGTTTGGTAACTAAAATTATCTTAACTCATTTCAATTTATTATTACAATTTTTTCAAATTTCAACATAAAATATAATAAATAATTCAATTTTTACAAATTCTAAAATAATAATAATATTAAAAAATAATATTCTAACAATATTTTATCATCTCAACTCAACTCAATTTAACATCCAAACGCAGCCTAATGTTCCGATCGAGGAGACATCGTCGACGCTGAACTATTGGCTAGGTGTTAGGATCCTTAATGGAAGAGTAGATGGAAGAACACGGGAAAGGAAAATTATGAACAAGTAAAAATAGCAAAATGAGATAAATGGTAGAAAATAGACTCCAGATAAATCGGCTACGCCTTGGGAAGTTCGAGGCTCTCAATTCCTCCATATAATTCCAGCTTTCAAGCAAAATGTTCAAATCCCACAATGAATTCCCCCATTTCCCTTATATCCTTAAAGGGATAACAAACTAGACAAATATCCAAGTGACACATGTAAAGTAAAATAACAGACTCTATGAAATTAGACTACTATAAGGACTCAAACGACAAGTAAATGAAACACTCAAACGGCAAGTAAATAAGGACTCAAAATGTTGTTGCTTCAGTTGAACTCCAACGACGCCATAACAATCAGGTTCATAACACTAGGGATGATACAGAAGCATTCTCGGGTGTTTTACAACCGAGGGGTGATGTTTTAGTTGAAGGTCTTCTGGTATTGACATCGGTGCACGCGTATGAAGCTGCAAGCGAGGATGCTGATACCGTAGAAAACACGAGGGTTTCTTAGATGCCTTTGCTGATAATTTGTAGACTGGTGGTTGGTGAAAGTCAGGGCGACTGTTCCCTAAGGCGAGTTAGGCGGTGGCCTAAGCCCTGTAGTGAAAGAAGGCCCAAAAACTACTAAAAGTTTTTTTCTTTCGAAGAGACAGTAGCCACATATTAGTGATCCCGTCCCAAGTTTATTAAAAAACCCTCACTTGTGACAGAGTAAAACCGTGGTAACAAGCCAAGCATTTAGGAGAACACAAGAATCTTCCCAAATACAAAACCAACACAAAACAGAACAGAAATCTAAACAGGCCTAAATAATAAAGCAATAAAAATCTAAACAAGCCTATTTGACAAGCACCGAGGGATAAAAATTCTAAGAGCATTGGCATTGGCTTCATCAAAAGCCAAGTCAAATGTAAAATGTGATGAATTTCATCAAAAGAGAGCTGCATTGGATTAGCCAAAGAGATAAGTGTAAAACTTTGAGTTACAGTAAATGGATATGTTTCTTCAAATTTGAAGGGTTACTGTTTACTCATCAAATCTATTTTTTATTGACTTTTAATCTTCAATAGTCTTTTTTATTCACGTTTAATCTCCAACCGTTTTATAATAATAATGTAAGAATAAAATAAAATAATTTATTTTATAATAATAGTGTAATTATAAAATATGAAAAAAATAAATATTATTATTAAAAAATAATATTATATTATTATTTTGATGAATTTAATAGTTAATCCAATGTGGAGTTATAAATAATAAAGTTTTAGATATATGAAAAATATGTATTTTCATCAAAATTTGAAGATGAATTTGATGAGTCCAATACTAATGCTCTAAGAGCACTGGCAACGAATTCGGTAAAATGAAGAAAAGTCTAAAATTTGAATGGATTGAGAGTTAAAGCACTAGCATTGGATTCAGTAAAGCTCAAAACTTAAGCTTTGAGCTACAGGAAATTTAGTTTCATCTTCATATTTGAAGACTCAGTATTCATAAGTCTATCGTATTATTGTATTACAAAATACAGGAGACTATTAGTTTGGGTTTGAAAATTAGTTTGTGAAATGTGTTTGTTGGGTAATTTGGTTGAGAAACAATAATTAGTTGGGAAACAATAATTTAAATATCAAATTAAATTATTAATGTACATATGGTTAGTGTAATTGTAAAATATGAAAAAAAAAATTAAAAATATTATTTAAAAAAATAATATTATATTATATTTTGATAAATCCAATGGCTAATCCAATGTGAGATTATAGATAGGGAGGTTTTGAATTTATGAAAAATATGTACTTTTCATCAAATTTTGAAGATGATTTTGATGGAGCCAATGCTAATGCTCTAAACAAGCCTAGTATAAGTAAAAATCTAAACAAGCCAATATGGAAAACGGAAGAAAAATCTAAACAGGCCTAAAAAACCAAACACAAAACCGAACAAAACTATAAATATTGAAGCAACATCTCATTGATGAAGATAAGGAAGACCCATCTTCTCAATACGAATAATACCTCTTAGATGTCTTGGAAGATAACAATGCCCTTCATAAATCTCATTCTTTCTACTTTTGCCTTGTCTAGCTAGAAAATCAGCCGCACCGTTTCCTTCCCTATATTGATGAATCACCACAAAGTTTATTCCATCAAGCTCTGCCTTTAAATCAACCCAGAAATCCCAAAGGTACCATAAGGTACATCTCCCTTTTCGGATCCAGTCTACAACAATATGAGAGTCACTTTCAATAATGACATTAAAAAAGTAAAATTGCTTACAACGACGAATACCCTCCACAATCACCTTAAGTTGGCCCTGTTATTAGTCCCATTCCCAAAGTGAGTTGAGAACGTTGTTTTAACCACACCGTTAGAATCACGGATAATTCCACCATCTCTCGAGTTCCCCGGATTTCCACGATAGCTCCCATCACAGTTAAGTTTCACCCAACCCGAGGGGAGTTTGGACCAAGTCATTATTTTTACCTCTTTTGCCCCAGTTCTCGGACGTTCAACCTGAAATTCTTCAAGAATTTTAATGTCTTGCATAGATAATTTTCGGGTAGCTCTAAGATTATTAACCAATAACTTCATCCAAAACCGAACATCCCTCTAGATTTTCTCGACATTATCCAGCACTCCTTCCATTCTTGCCTTACACCTTCTTTTCCATAAGCTCCAAGTAATTAGGCAAGGAATTAAACCAACTAATGTGCCTTTAATGGAGGATTTTTTTTTTGCATAATGAAACCAGATCATAACTCTGGTTTTCCAAGGCATCTGATGCATAAACGGGACTCCCATCACAGCACTTGCGTGAAACCAAACAGCCGAATCTACATCCCAAGAAGATAAAACACGGTCGATAGTTTCTGTGGCTTTTCGTGCACAGCAATAACATGAAGAAGCTAGATAGATGCCCTTGCTCTGCACTCTGTCATCCACGGCTAAGCAGTTAGGCCAGGCTTTCCATAAACAAACATAAATTCATTTCGGCAACACGTTGTGCCAAAACCAATCATGGTACAATGTATTTGGACTTTTGCATCTCACCACCTCCCACGTCGTGCCAGTAGAGAAACTACCATCTAGAGAAGGTATCCAGATGAAGATGTCCTGTCCACTTTTTCCAGCTGTCACATTTTTTAAAATCTCCCCTGTTAGTTCCAAACCAACTAACTCTAGTAAACGATCAGAGTTCCAAGAATTGTTAATCTAGCAATCCTTAGTGCACAGCTTAGAATTTCGTACAGCCTCAACTCTAACTGATAATGTGCCTGAAGCAAGCCATTTATCAAACCAGAATGAAGCATTTCCTCCTCTCACCAGCACTTTTATATTCTCCATAACTTTTGGAAGACAAGACATAACCGACTTCTAAAAGTGGGATGCAGTAGGCCCCACAACATGAGACGAAATATGCTCATTACAGAAGTATTTTGCTCTAAGAAATTTAGACCACAAAGTCTTGGTAGTTAGCAGTCGGTAAGCAAACTTCATGTGTAGAGATTTCTGTACATCTTTAAGATCTCTCAAACCCATACTTCTTTCTGAAATAGGCTTACAAACTTTCCCCCAAGATCTCCAATGAAACTTTCTTTGCCATCCGCCTCACCCCAAAGAAAATTGGCCAAAAGCGATTTTATACGAGACACACTCACCATAGGGATATTCATCATAGACATTAAGTGAATCGGTATGCTTGATAAAACGTGTCTCAATAAAATTAGTCTTCCTCCATACGAAAGAAGCTTCATTTTCCAGCCTGCGATTTTCTTCCTTATCTTCTCTATTATCGTCTCCATGATCCTAGATGTCATTCTTCTTGAAACTAATGCACCCCCAGATACGTAACAAGAAATATACCTTCCTTAAAACCCGTAACTCTCAACAACCCATGCTTACGGATTAAGGAGATATGCTTCAACATAAACAGAGCAGATTGCCCCAACCCACAGTTACGTAGGCCCAGTACTTCCAGGTTTAGGCCATCCTCTTTAGCCTCAATTTGCACCAGCCCATAATTATCCAAGCTCATGTGCATATCAAACATTATTTTCACAAAACTGCTACAAGCAACTGGGGTGGGTAACCCTCAGGGAATCAGTTGTGCCATGTCAATCGAGATATTTTTCTTCACTTTAATCCATTTGCATCTTTAAAATTCTCCAACCATACATGGTAATAATCCCATATTATAAAACACACGATTCCACTTCGATTCTCTTAAAACCCTTTTGGAAAATCTCATTTTTATACCTTTATGAGCCCCAGACTTCCGATTCTATCAGCTTAAAGTTTTCCCTCACTTTCCTTCATTTTCTGAGGGATAGGAAATTCTCGCAGCCCCCTGGTTGCTGCGCTCAGATCCAGACCTTCCAAGGAAATGGCTTCATTCTTGTCGCCCTGTTCCGCTGCTTCATATTTAACCACATGCACACTGATCGCGTTGCTAGCTCTCACTGAACTCACCGTACGTGTTAAAAGAAGGAGGCAAAACAACACGGAGTGAAATACAAAACACAATGAAAATCGAGAATCAGTTTGAGAGAGTGTCGTCGCCGTGGGTCTGCCGTCGTCGTTGTTGTGGGTCTGCGCCATTGGTCTTCGTCGTGGCTAGCCGGTTGTCGGTCACCTTTTACAAGTTTTCCTTCATTTTCCTTCACCTGTGTTTTTCCTTCACTGGTAGTGGGAAATGCAAAATCTTGATGGTTGTCACAAGATCAGTGATGCTAGTTTAGTTGCAATTGCTGATAACTGCCCGTTGCTCACAAGTCCTATGAACCTACAGGTCCCGAGGGCCCCTTTGTTGGTAATGGAAATTGTAGGCCACTCACTACTCCGATGCCTGGGTCTTCCACTCTATTCCCTGCGCACCTTTAGGGGTTTGATGAGGCGGCTCCATCTTCCCTCACCTCCATATTCAATCGCAGTGATGTATCTCCTGTAACGGTTGGAATACTCTTGGGCATAAAACAATCCTCCAATGCATGCACTAGTCATTTCATCATGTCCCCACCAAAAACTACTAAAAGTTAATTATTAAAACATTTTTAAAAAAAATTATTTAAACTAAACAATGTTGACTTGAAGATTGAAAAAAATTAATTCTTAACTCCACGGTAAAAGAGAAATGGACATTAACCAACTTTATGTAGACTTTAGAAAAGTAAAAAATCACAATAAAATTTCAAAAAGACGTTTCAATCTATTTGTCAAAAACATTTCAGAACATCTCAAGAACTCACTTTTTATACTTGAAATTTACAAATTTTATTTCATCTCTCTGTACTCTAGACTCCAATCTATAGTCTCTAATCTCTAAGGCGTCATTTGGATAGTGAATTGATATGAGATGAGATCATTTTAGATGAGTTGAATAAAATATTGTTAGAATATTATTTTTTAATATTATTATTGTTTTGAGATTTGAAAAAAATAAATTGTTTATTATATTTTGTGTGGAGATTTAGAAAAATTGTAATGATAAAATGAGATGAGATGAGATGATTTAAGATCACTTCTCAATCCAAACGGGACCTAACTCTCTTGCATCCATGTTGCTCATATTTGGCACTAGTAGCCTCTCCCATCGCTGCATCGCACTTGTAGACGTTGAGTGGTATCTCTGCCGTGCCATGGTCGACGAAGGTAAAGGTAAAGCTGAAAATTTTGTGTTATATATATACAATAAAATTTCGTGGCAGCAAAACAACTATGTGACTTGTCTTCTAATCTCTAGAACATCCTTTGCCTTTTCTTTTTTTTTTTCCGTCTTCTACAAGACTTCAACCGACCACGACGATCAGAGGTTTCGTAATTGAATTCATATGGCCCATGGGCCACGTATTCCTTGACTTTTTTTTTCAAATTTTGTTTTATTTCAACTTCTATAATTTATTTCTTGATTTTGAATATTAATATTAATATATTTTATTTTATTAGGCAGATTAAATTTTTTATATAAAAGTGGTCCTGATCTATTATATAAAAGTGAAACTCATTCGCTAAACCTAGTTCTATTGCTTTATGTTAATATTTATTTTATTCTAGAATATTCATAACCATAGTAAGAATATTCTAGATTTCTAGCCATATATTTTATCAATTGAGAATGAAGGATTAGAAAAAATATAAAAATTTAATTAGCAATTTTGCATCACAAAAAAATGAAAAATAATTTTTAAATAAAAATATAATTTGATACAAGAAAAATGTCATATTTTAACTTCTCGCCTTAATTCTCAAAATCTATTGAGCTGGCCCTGATGTGAGTTTCTAGGATCATTTCATTTCATTTCTCATACCTGTAGGGTAGATAGACCCATTCTAGCTTACTAGGTGAGCTCAATTTTGTTAAGAGGAGAGCTAGAGAAATAAAAAGGCTTAATGAGACCTTCAATGATGGACGAAGAGAGGGATCTAACCATGGAAAATGGAAGGGAAACGTAATGAATGTTGTATTATAAAGCCAAAAATCATTTTATAGAATGTAGGAGGTGAAATGATAACGAAAAATACCTTAAAATTAGAAATTAACTCCTTAAATAGAGAGTAAACATCGCATGCTTGCAAGAAACAAAATTGGAATGGGTTGTAATCAAGTGGCCGGATGGCATTAGTTGGCGTTCAATGGAGCTTCAAGCGGCATCTTATTGGTGTGGGAAATAGGGTGGTGGAAAATGTAGAAGATTTTGTGGGAGATTTCATGGTAGCTTGATCATTCATGAATATTGTGGATGAATATCAGTTGACCTTCATATGTGACGTTCATGATAGTCCTAATCTAGATCGTACAAGAACATTATTATGGGATGAGTCGGTAAAACATAGGGGTGTAACCGGTCCGGTTCGGTCCGGTTTTGGTTAAAATTTAGGACCGAATCGGTATGTACCGGTTTTGTATTTTTCAAAACCGATTAAGCACCAGTTATACTCCTAAACCGGTACTTCCGGTTTTACAGGTTTCCGGTCCGGTCCGGTCCGGTTTTCCGATTTTTTTAAAATGTAAGTTTCACAATTTGTTATTAAAAATTTGTTTATAAAAAAAAAATTGATTTAAAAACAATTGTTTTATACTTTTATTAATATATTAGACTATATAATAGTATTAATATTAGACTATTGGTATAGTTATAAGTTATATATTAGTATTAGTTATAAACTTTTAGTGATTTAATATTAACATTTTATGTAATAATTTATAAATTATAACAAGAAATTACTTCATATATGAATATATATAATTATATATATTATATATAAAAATTTCATATAAACATTTATAATTATACATTATATATAAAACTTATATATATTAATATTTAATATATATAAAATATTTTGTATAAAACTTATATATAAAAATATTATTTTTTATTTTTTTTAATCAACCGGTCCGGTCCAGTTCGGTCCGGTCCAAAAAATCCTGGAACCGGAACCGGACCGGAACCAGCCGGTTTTTAGATTTTAAAAACCGGTTCCGGACCGGACCAGTTCAAAGCCGGTAAAACCGGTCCGGTCCGGACCGGTTTTCCAATTTTTCTGTTTGAATTTACACCCCTAGTAAAACTAAGCAGTATATGAGACTTGTTTAGTGTATGGGCGGCAACAGCTAGCTTCAACATCACTCGATTCTTGAGTGAATTAAGGATTGGGTAGCTCTAGTTTCAGTTCCACAATGCTATACTCCTCAAACTTCAGCTCTAAACAAAATTTACTAAGCATTTCTCTTGTACGTGCCTCCCTCACTTGGTTGAGCAACGAGAATACCTATCTTGGTCAAGATCAAAAGATTTCCACTATCCCTTAGAGCATTGGCGTTACATTATGTAAATGTAAATAAAATGGATAATTTACTTAATAGAAGATAAAAAAGGCATGCATTGAATTATGCAAATGTAAACCAAAATGACTTTTAGCTATAGTAAATCAACTCTTGGTTATATTTGACCTTCACTATAGCTCAACCAAATCTATTAAACAAATATTTATTTCGTCTGATCACTCTCTCTCTCTTCCCACTATTGAATCGCATTTTGGTCGAGAAAATCGTCCCCCCATCCAAAACCCATGCGCATGCTCGTCCCAGTCATTTGCTGGCAAGGAGTAGTTCTACCAACCACCCAAAAATAAAATGTAGTTCTACGATTCTACCTTGTGCTGCAATTGAGCAGGTGTTTTTTTTTTTTTATGCTTCTACCTTGTGCTCATCCCAAGTGTTTTTTTAAGATGAAAATGTAATAGACAAGTGTTCTTTTCAATGGTGTTGTATGAAATTTTTAGAATATATTTATTGCACTCCATGACTCATCCACATCTTTATCCAAATCTCTTATTGTATAATATTAATATTCTCACATAGCTCTTAATTTAGAAAAAAAAAATTAATAGAACAAAAAAAATTGAAAAAAAAATTATTAAATTTATAATATTTTATTATTATTTTGACTAATATATAGATAATCTAATGTGAGAATAAGTTTTAAATGAAATAGTCAAATGTAAAATCATATCATATTATGCAAATTTTATATTTATATTTGCATAATCCAATGCAAATAGACTCCCTAGTTATTTTGTGTAGATATTCATGAAGACCTTAGCTAGGTAGTTCAAGTGGGCTCGTTGGGAAGAATGTAGAGTGTGACTTGCCTGTATAGCACATGCAACGTACGGTCAGGTTGCTCCCCATTTGTAGACCATTCCGCCAAGCTTAAAAGTCAAAAAATATAATACTCTGTCAATATATATATATATATATATATATACACACACTCACTAGCAGTAAAGTTACGTGCAAGGCTTGTTTGCTCCATATTATTATAAAATAAATTATTCTAAAATATAAACATATAGTGTAGAAGAAGAAAATTTAATGATAAGGTCTATAAAAATAATATAGCTCATTCTAATTAGAAACTAATAATTCAAACAATAATAAGTTTAAACAAACTATAGGTTCAAGCAAGTTTGAAAAGTAAAGGATCATGTTTTGAATTCATATTACAGTTTGTTTCTTAAACGACTAAATATCACATAATTATTTTTTTCGTTACTAAAATGGCGGTTAAAAATTTGTGGGGGTTATTTATTTAGCAGTGTTGTATTCTCCTCATTCACAACATTTATGGAGAGAACATTGAAGTTTTTGTGATACTACTTTTGGAGTTGATCTAAGTATGCACCCAATTGTATGATCCATTTTTTATTTGAATATAATGTTGCAATGTTTTGGATATACGGTAAATGTTCCTGCATGAAATAAATTCGGAGTTTAAGCATGGTTATCCAATATTTAGGAGCATGTTAATATAGAATATATGAAGTATGGTGAACAATTATAAATGTAGTGTTTGGGTCTAATAATAATCTTGTCAATATATAAAGTGGACCAATCTATAATTTGAAAGAGTAATGGCCTATGTAAAAGACATTATTATGAGTAAATAATTTTAAATTTCTAACTGACCAGACATATATAATATCAAAACCAGACCTCATTAACATATTAAAATTAACAACCGAACAAGAAAATCCAACGACCTAAGACCCGTTTCAAAGTTCCTCCAACGTAGTTTGGCATCAAGTTCCACTCTTAATGATCAAGTTGTTAAAGAATTTAGACATTGTATGCCAAAAACTTTAAGCCGATAGAGGTAAATGGTTCCAACGTCTATATATTCCTATAGTCTTTGAAACAAGGGTAATGTTTTTTGATATCTTTCAAAAATGCTCCATGGAAGAGCTGATCATGTGAGCCCCTTTTTTAAGTATTGGAGGTTTTTTTATAGAAGAATGTGATTCTACTGCATGCATTTTCTCATCTTTGATCATGAAATTCTCTATTTCAAATCCAAGAATCTGGTGATGACCATCTTATTGGCATGGCTTGTAAGTGGGATATTAAAAGCAAATCTTTTCTATACTTAATTAATACATGAATCACAATATAAACAAACTGATATATAAATACCTCTAATGCATGTTTCATATTCATACGAGAAGAGCTTCTAATCTATTCATTAATATTTATAAATAATCATTTCATTCGATATTTATAGAAAATTAAGTTATTCTAGTTTCATCTCAATGAAATATCTATAATATTTCATCACACAGAAATGATATTATTATATGAAATGAAATATTCCCATTTGTTATACTTGGTGTTGATTCAACCTTATAGTGAACTAACATTTATGCACTGAAATGATTTCGTGTTTAGAACTTAGACATTTCTAATGTAATTTATAACATTTGTTTAATCTAATGTATAACAAAGAAAATTTATACAACTCACTATTTGAACATCTAAGATCAATTTTTTAAAAATAGAAATTTGAATGTGAACAAGTTGGTTACCTCACCTGTGTGTTCCATTAATTTAATTGATGTGCAACCTAGAGCTTCTTCTGCAATTTCACCGAACGTGACAACGCCAGTCGTCCACTGCCATCGTAGATGTCAATGTAGGCTCGATAGCTATATAAACAAACTATATTTATGAGTCTGAATGATTAAATAATAATTCGAATATAACATAAAATTGATTAAACAAACTATATTCATGACGTAAAATATGAATATAATATATATACCGTGGTTGTGCATTACTCATATGCTTGCAATGATAATACATAAATTTTTCATTTTATTCATATCATGTCCCCTTCTTACATCCAATGCAAGACATGTAGAAGAACACTTGATAGAGATCAACTACAAAGATGGTTGCCTCAATCCAAAATTTTGCCTTCTGCATTAAATTTAGAACAGACACACATTCATAAAGGGTTGTAAATAGTATGAAACCTTAGGAGAAGATTGCATTTATTTTAAAAATGCATGTGCGGTATTTTTAACCGGCAATATATATACAGAGAAAAAAAGTTGACGAAGACCGTTGAAATGTACCATCATTGGCTGTAATGATTTAAGGAAGCTAACAACATCATCAATCTTAATTTTGTCTTTAACATCAACAGTTGATGCTGATGCCGATGTGTCATGCAGATTTTTTTCGATGATTTTTTCAAGCAGTGTATCATTAAGCATCGCCCTTAATATTTTTAGAAAAATTTAAAATGAATGAGAGAAATCATGGAGGGAAAAGTATAAAAGAAAAAAACATTTTTAAAAATAGTCGATGAATATGCATTTTATGTATATATTTTGAAACTTTTTAATATAGTATAATGTCCAGGTTTTTTCTATAATAAGTACAGATTATATATGTAATAAGATAAGAAAGAATGGAGTTGCACCAGAAATGATAGGATTTAAGGTAAATACACTTGTTGGTTGAGATGGAAGAAAGAGACCTATATTGTAAGGAAATAAAAATAGTTAGTAGATAATGATATTCTATATTAAATATATGCTGATATTGTAAGTTGTGTAATATACCATTATATGAACCGACTTTCAAACGTGTTGCAAGTAGAGTTGGTTTAGCTTCAATAATATGAGAAATTGTCTGACGTTCACCATCCACAAACCGACCCCACATAGTCAACCATATGGACATTAGGCAGTAAAATTTAGGAGAAAATATTTTAAAGTATAATATGACAAAATAGTATTAAGAACAATGCAATTAAAGGGTTATCAACATCACATATGTAGTTCAGAAATCTTTTTTACCTTTGGTCAATTACATATATTTCTTGGATCTTTGTTGGCCCATGTATTGTGGTAATATTACCACAATAAGGTTTCATGTGTATTGCAACGGCCAAAATAGCAGCCCAATTATGTTTACTTTTTTTTTGTGAAAAACTAAATAAGAGTATCAAGAAATAACTTAAATATATTAATGTGACATTTACCTATTTCAGATCCAGTGTCTTTATAATTATGCAGATTGGTGAATGAGATAATATTATATTTGCTGGTTGTAATTTCTTCATCATTTGGAATGTTTTCGATGATTGTTCTTGAATTTAGATCCACTGGTATTCGTGCGCTTCGATTCTATGTCTTGGATCCAAAGGCCTAACATAGGCATTGCTAATGTAGTACGACCGGAAGATGTGTAACGTGTCATTACGTAGATCTATACCTTGGCAAAAAATTGTTGCTTACAGTCGGTTGCCTTGCACAATGTTATATAAATGAATAGTTATATGCACTCAATTGATTGTAAAGTACTATTTATTAAATATATATATATATGTAGGATTTAATTTGAGAATATAGTTAAAATGAATCCATTTTGTAAAGACAAAACATATTTATTTTGGATATATCATGTAAAAGAATATAATATAAACATTAAGTGTGTTTTTGCAAGTATAATAATCATGTCAATGTATTATCTCGGGATCTATCAATTTTAGATTTTGATTTTTTACAGATGAATGTTGTACAGTACATTTTTGAGATTTATTTGACACAATCATCTTAACGCTCCAATTTCTTGTACATGGAGTAATGTCCTTGATTGATGTATGGATAGTCCACATGTTGAAGGCTACTCATGCATAAAGAAAAAAAGATATTAGTATAAACAATTGAGTTTAGACAACAATTTTAATAAATAAAAAATAGGAAGTTGAGAAAAATACAGAATAGAAAAACAAATTGTATTCAATCAAAAGGTATATATTGGAATTAGATTACTCACAGAAGTTCATGATGGATATGGTAGTATTAATAATTCTCTATAAACAATATTATTTGTTTCAGTTTCTCCACAATCATTAGTTAATACTGGTCTTATAAAAACTTTTTCTGAAACAAAAATCTTGGCTCTTGACAATACCACATATAGTTGCCCATTACAGAATATAAGTTAAGGCAAGTATACACCAATAAAATCTAATGTCTACCCTTGTGCCATATTTATTGTCATCGCAAAACTTAGTCTGATAGGGAATTGTGTTCTTTTGAGTGGGAAACCACTATTATCGTCTGCATTTGACAATAATGGAATCCTTGGTATGAAAACTCTTTTCCCACTATGGTGATCAACTACAATTTCAGCATCAACGACATTTCGTTCAAAATTGTGGCAAATAAAGCACGTTCCATTACACATGCCTTCTGAAGGATTCACATTTTTTAGTAACATGATAGAACACTTCTTTTTTTAGTAACAAATCATGGAGTGGAAGTCCATTTAGTGTTAATGTGTTTAAAAAATCCTCCATAATGCCCTGTTCTAATGTATCAATTGTTTCGTCAAAGTTATAGTATTGTGTAAATTCACCAGGAAATCTTTGAATGAGTATTGCATTTATCTCATCGGCAGAATTATTCTTTGGTATCAAGATAGCTCAATTTGTCATTTCGGATAAGTTTTCTGAATAGCTGCCAATATCCTAGAAGATCGCATCAATCAGATTATCTAAGAACTCTGCATCATTTTTGTAAGGAATAAGCATTTCATTGAGAATTTTTATCATATTCTCAATTGTGATTGGTATTGTTCTATTTCCGACCTAAAGTAAATAATCTGAGAAATTTGGATCAAATTTTGCTCTCATATTTTCACTCAATCTAATCTTAGTTAAAGTGGACCACATGTATGACGATGCTAAACTGACATTAACCTCTAGTTATCTTGAGCTTTTATGAATCACAGGTAAGACTTGACGAAAATCTCCATCAAATACGATAACTTTTCCACCAAATGGTAATCTTGAATCAGTTATGTCCCGTAACATTTTATCCAATACTTCCATACATTCTTTTCTAGACTTAGGTGTTTCATCTTATATGATTAACTTTTAACAATTTGGCAAGAGCACCTTATTTGCTTACACTATAAGTACTATTTTTGTCAAGATCTAATAGAATTTTGAAGCGTGAATGTGTTGTTCGACCCTAGGTAAAATAGATGGAGCAACACCAGACGATGCAGTTGCAAGTGCAATTAAGTTTCTTAATCTCACTGTAGTGAAGAGTGTTTTATATAGGAATGTCTTCCTTGTTCTACCAGGATTGTCAATAAAAATACAGCAGATTCATTTAGAAGGATTTTCTACAAAATTGATTTGTATGCATGTTGTTGTTCAAGATTAAGAGTGATTGAAGTCATAAGATCTTCCTCTGGTATCAAGATTGCAAATTCATTATTTATTTTCCTAGATTCAATTTCGTTTGGATCAAAAGAAACATCATGTTCTATTAAATAAAACATGTTTATGTCTTTTCCCATCGATTCAAGTGTAGAAGATATACTTTGTAAGACTTTTATCTTAATATATGCCGATGTTGCATCACTTGCTTGGAAATCACTTGATATATCTTGTTCAAAACATTCTCAAAGTTCTCTAGGATTTGTTGGATTATAATATACCAAAATTATTGCAAATAACCGTCTTAAACTATGTGGTATTTGGTATAAGGAAACCTCTTGTATATAATCTTATAAACTAGTATCTCTTTCTAACAAACTATGTAATGTAACTGCTTCACGAAAGGTTGGTGCAATGACACCGCCAACTATTTTGATGTGGTTAAATGACAAATGACCTCTTATATGATTCAATAATATCCATAAGTAGTACCTTTCACCTTCGAATGGGCTTGCTGTAACAATGTGGCCTATGACAGTTTTCTTCTTCCTTGGAGTCTATATTTTATATTGTTGGTTCCAAACAAAAGCCTTAGGAAACTCTTTGTACAATAGCCTTCAGGCATTTTCATTGACTTGATTTGTTGAAAAGAATTTGGTCAATATTGATTTTGACGAGAAATCAGATCTCAAAATTTTGTTCAGGTCGTCATGTGCATGAAAAGCTACCAAGTGTTGATCTTCAAGACGTATATGTAAACTATAAACTGATGGATACATCTCATCAAGAGTAAAGCCATATATCGGCCACATGGCTTCTGGTAGAGCAATCCATCGAGCTGATTGAAATTGTTGGATTTCATCAATCTCTTGGATATTTTGTCCATGAATCAAATTGAAAGCAACACGATCATGACTTTTGTAAATGTACTGATAGAGGTATTGGACTTCTTTGATTATTGAGCAAATTTCTACATTGATGTGACAATCGAATTTTGTAAGAAGATATGGATTATGTGGAACAACCCAACGGTTATCTAAATCTTTACCTCTGACTTTGACAGTTATTCCATTATCACAACGTTTGTATTGTGGGAAACAATCGATTCCAATAGTTGTGTTAGATGCAAAGCTTTTTGGTTAATGGTTCTTGCAACTGCCATTTATTTTCATACACATATTGTTCAGATTCAATACTTTACAGGGGCCATGCATTATATGCCTTACCATTGTTTTGTGCAAATGCAAATTTTCATCTTTATCAGGTACTTATACTGATACAATTTCATCAAAAGATTCAGGAGCATAGATTTTTCAATCTCTTTATAGTATGATCAATAAATGTGCATGTGGTAGTCCTCTTTTCTGGTGTTCAATTACATATACATATGTTGAAACTTTCTCAAATACCTTCCATTTGAATAATTCATCATTCAGTTCTTCTAATTTTGTTCTAAAGATACGTGCAATTAAATCAGAGCGATTTTGTGCCTCTTCTTGCAGACCTAACTCATCCAAGATTTCTTTCCAACTTAGGTTACACATCATGGTTAAAAAGATGTCAGGTTTTCCCATGTGTTGGACTAAACACATTGCTTCTATGTATCTTTTACGAATATCTCTTGGGCCTCCAATAAAAGAAGAAGGCAAAATAATGTGTTTGCCAACTTTGGAAGCACTGCCTTGTCCACTTGAAATGCTATTAACTATTCCTTAGTACACCTTAGATTGAATCTCTTGTTACTTATTACGAAAATAATCTAATCTCAACGTCTCAATTTTTATGTACATTTCAATAACAAACTGCTGCAGTAAACTGTCAGAGAACAACAAAATATACCTTATATTTTTCCTGATTTGAAACTTGTAACAATAGTACTCGCGGCATGAGACAACGGGTTCTTTTTTACTCTTTTTCAGCACTGTAAGATGATAAATTTAACAAATTAGAAATGTAAATCTTTTATATTAGAACACTTAAAAGTTAGAATAAGAACAATTATTCTAACCTTCTTGTTCCTTTGTAAGTATCTGCTCTGCTGATAATGATTCTTGGGGGTCAATTGATGCTCTTGTTACTCGTTGTGTTGGTATTTCCCCTTTCTTTACTCTTAATATCCCTTAGTGCCAATCAGTATCACCAAAAAGAAATAACAATAGATATTGCAGTGGATCATAACAGCCAAAATAGTATTGGACTATATAACTCCCACATGCATGATTGAATATCACAATATTTCGTCCTCTTAAGCACTCTGAATCATCATCTTCAATCCAAATGATTGCTACTTGGGAAGCTGATGGAGCGTTAAAAACATGCTGATCTAAACCCACATCTAACCTAATATGAATTTTGTGATTTTTCAACTTAGGCGAATGCCCAAGGGTCTGAAAGAATGTTGAGTATAGATTAACTTGAAGAATGTCCATGAGTTGAGCAATAATTGATGAATCCAACATTCCAGTGTCATGAACACGATTGTTCAATTCATGTTCAATATCATAAAAATACAGTTGCAGATATGAAGGACATCTATCCAATGGAACCAAGTCATTAATATAATGATAAATTTGACATTGAGTTCGGAATGTATAAATTCCTCTGTTTCTTCTGCACAAATCTCTATCAAGTTTAACCCCAAACGATGTAAAAGTAAACCTATTGTTATATGTGCGCACATAAGTAAGAAAGTTGACAGATTCAACTGTGTTAGACGTAAACAAATGATAAAATTGTTCTGGAACATCATTTGTAGTTAGAGATTGTTCCATCGGCACAACAAAAACCATTCGTCTGATGTTGAAATTTTTTTACTTCACAATATCTACAAAATGGAACTGATGGTAACAAAGTCGTCTCAGATAGCACTGTTTGTAGTATTTTCCTAAGACCAGCCAATCGTTGATGCCACTTTCCTATGGAAAAAAAAAAAATCAAAGAAATGAAGCAAATTCTTAAAGGTGCTATGATTTCCAATAGAGATATCATTGAATGAACCTGCATACCAGGAAGAAAGAAAATTGAAAGACGTACAACTCAATTCTATACATCTTCCTTACCCTGAGAAGGTGTTGATATCCTTGTCTCAAAGTTAGGTTGTCATCGAAAAGAATAAAGAGCCTATTGAATAAAGGATTGAGCATGTTGAATAAAAAGAAATAGGAGAACTGATGGGAAAATACGGTGAAAGCAAATGATGTACAATAAACCTGCTCGACCGGAAGGTGACTAGCTATATGTACATTTTCTGTAAATGTATTTGTTGCCCCAAATGTCAAAGACATTGTAGCATTGTCCAAACGAAAAGGTTCTATTAACACAATTTCAGCTATGTTTATTTGCTGATAGGGAATTCCGGAACTATCAACATTAGAACAATATTCAATTTGTTTTGTGGATCAGCATCAGCATGAAAAATACGTTGCCTTTTTGTACAACATGGTTTGACCTCCTCATTATTGTGCATGAATTCTACATCACCTCCTCATACATTTGTTTCATCATGAAGGATTGGTTGGGAGAGAAATTGTTCTTCGTGTTGAATAGTATCATTCGTGTAATTCATTTGTTGAAAATATCTTTCTCTCTTTTCTTGTCGTATATGTTCTTCTTCTTCTAAAGGAAGAACCCTATACCAATTGTTTATCCTAGGATGTTTTCCAGCCCCTTGGGAATCGTTTTAAACAAGGACTCGAGTTATAAGAATAAAAAAAATTAATTGATCACATCATGATAAATTTGTACTGATATATCAATGTGAGCTTACACCACTCTTAATTTATACACGCAACGAAACATCTCTTGTTAACAACTGGATAGAAGAAAAACTCATGATGATGAAGGTCAAAAACCTTTTAAATCCAAATATATGTTCCAACAGGCCAAAACCAACCATCGAAATGGATACATTCAGAGCATCATCGGTTACCTCAGGACTATTGGAAATAGACAAAAGAAGTCCAACGAACCTAGCAAACTCAACCGAGCTAAAAAGAATAGAGAATGAAAATCATAAATGCACTACCAACAAGCATAAAAATTATATGACCCTTTTAGTATGAATTTCAAACGAAGAATGTTCAAACCAAAAACCTACAACCAAATTAATTCTTTAAACAAAGAAAAAGAAGCAACAAATTTTGAAATCTATGAAAATGTTATATTTTGTCTGTAAACTTTTATATATACACCACTATATGTTCATTGGAATCATCTAATAATCAATCATATGAACCTCACTTATCAAGATAACTCAAAACAAGAGATTTACATAATGGGAAAGTAATGTGTTTTAAAACCAATAATTTAATAAACATAATTTTTTCTCGAAATATTTCTTATTTCTTGTCTTAGTGTGATAGAGGTTTTAAAGTCTTGATTTCTAGCCATTTCGTACAGTTGGCCCACATTGAACAGAAGATAATATGTAATTCTTTATAGTTAATCTTTTTCAATTGAGAAGAAAAACTCATGATGATGCAAGGTAAAAAACATTTTCAATTCAAATATATGTTCCAAAAGGCCAAAACCAACTATTGACATAGATACATTCAGAGCATCGTCGATTACCTTAGGGCTATTAGAAGTAGACGAAAGAAGTTCAACCAACTTAGCAAACTCAACTGAGTTGAAAATAATTGAGAATAAAAATTAAGAATGCACTACCAACAAGGGCCATATAATAATGCACTACCAACAAACATAAAAATTATATGACCCTTTTGGTATGAATTCTAGACGATGAAGGTCCAGACCAAAAACCCACAACCAAATCAACTCTTTAAATGAATAAAAGGAAGCAAGAAATTCTGAAATCTATGAGAATGTTATATTTTTTCTGTAGACTCTTATATATACACCACTATATGCTCATTGGAATCACCTAATAATCAATCATATGAACCTTACTTATCAAGATAACTCAAAACAAAAAATTTAGATAATGGAAAAGTAATATGTTTTAAAACCAATAATTTAATAAATATAATTTTTTTTCTTGAAATATTTCTTATTTCTTGTCTTAGTGTGATAGAGGTTTTAAAGTCGTGATTTCTAGCCATTTCGTACACTTGGCTCTTAAGAAATTATAATTAGACTTTAAGTTTATACTGAAAGCAAATGGTTGAAATCATCTATTTTCAAATGATGTTGCGAAATTTTCAAATAGTGAAGTTAATGGGGGAAATGAAGATGTTGACAAGGATGATAAAAAAAGTTATCCAATCATTTAAGGATGTTGGCGTAGCTTGTAAGCCTCAGTAGACCTTCATATTAATTAATTAGTTGTTATTGTCACTACGTGTTGAATAAAGGTTTCACCAATTAGTGCTCAAGTAGTTGAGATATTTAATTGCAATTGGAAAAGAGATTTCTAACAAATCATTTTTTTTGTAAAGACTCTTATAGAAGAAAACAAGAAGGAAGAGATGATTGTTTATACCAAGGTATCTTCATTTTATAAAAGCGTAAGTTTTGGAGGTATAGTACTATTCATAAAATAGCATTGGCATTTCAGTTTCTGGTACACTTGGCTCTTAAGAAATTATAATTAGACTTTAACTTTATATTTTTCAACTTCATTAGTCTTGAATCTATATATGGCTTAATTCTCTATGATGATTTGGATTATTGCTTACCTAGTTTTGTTGCATTGATTGGAAGATACTGTACATGCTCTTAATTATTTCAAATGTAGTTTAATAAGTATACAATTCAATATATATATGTGACTTGCATGAGATGTATCCCTGCATTCAACTCAACAGTCAAATAAAGTAATTAATTAGCCTGGCACCTCATTAAGAAATTGGTACCTAATCAATTACATACCTAAAATATTTTGAAGGAAATGGATAATAAAAGAAATCTGTACGATTCATTTGGAGGTACAATATTATTTATAAAATAGTATTGGCAATTTACCATACAATAACATTCTAATTAATATTAAAATAAAGAAACTTAGTTCATTCATTTGTATCAAACAGGAAGACAGGTTTTTTCTTTCTGCATAAATTTATACAACCAACTGTGCACGTTCTATCCATTCTCTATTTATAGATCCCTACCAATAAAATATTCTATAGTATAATTTAAGAGTGGGTCAAATAGATGAGAAAAGAAAAAGTAGAGGGAAGAGCAGGCTGGCATGAAAAAAGAAAAGAAGGGAACCAATAAAGAAAAAAGGGAAGTGCAGCACTGGGCATGGAACCAAACTCAAGGAAAAGAAAAAAAAAAGGCATGATGGGATGCACTCAGATTGGGAGAAAGAAAGAGATTATACTGCTACTGCCACCCCTCCCTTTCTTTTTCTTATTCTTTTTTCTTCTTCACCATCCTGCGCTGCCCCCTCCACCGATTCCTTTGCAGACCGTCGGCCCGTGACCCCTTCCACCTCTGCTCATCTGTGTAGACGACCCATCGATGCTCCTGCCGAATGTAGGATGGCTCTTCTTGCTAGAGTCCCTCTGCCGAATGGGTTTCACACGGTTTCTCCACCAAACGCAACCCGACCACCACCGCCGAGCTCTCCTTCCTCCAACGACTACCGTATGCTCTTCTAGCCACGCATAGCTCCTCCCCTTCCCCCACGCACGAACCCATTTCTCACGGCAACTCTCTCTCTCTACACAAAACAGTAGCACCAACCAGATGCTTGAGACTCAACGAAGAAGAATTAAAATTGTGACTGAAAGACAAAAGAAATCATGCAAAGGAACGAGACACCAAAAATATAGATGCTGGAATACAGTTCATTACAATTCAATACTATTCATTACTGTTCACATTCTATAGATACTTTAAGTATAAAGAAGATATATATATATATATATGTATATATATATATATATAAACACCCATCAATTCAAGCATTTATTTATTTAATTATTTATTTGTGGGTCCAGCACCAAGCCTTCTAAATTCTAATCTATTTAATTAGGGGTTGGGGTAGCTTGAGTTGCTCATTCAAGACCAGGCCAGGCCTGACTGAGCATGCTCTTTTGTAAATGACAATTAAGCCTTTTTGGGCAAAAATGCAAAACAATAACTAGTGCATGTAACTTATATTGGCCAAGAACCCGCAGGTCTCCACGAGGTGTGGTTTTTAGGAAAATGATTTACACCTACAAATTTAAAAGTACGTAAGTTTGATATAGATCCTATTTGAATATAGAAATGGTCTAATTTCATCTCATCATTATAATTTTATCAACTTTTTATACAAAATATAATAAACAATTCAACTTTTTCAAATGTCAAAATAATAATAATATTCTAATAATATTTTATTTAACTTTTATCTAAAACCATATCATCTCATCTCATCTCATCTCACTATCCAAACAGGGTCATACTCTATTTGAAAAGAGTAAAAAAAATCTTTAACTCACATAAAAAAAAAAAAAAAAAATACAATTTTTTTTTATAAGATAGAATCCACTTTTTTTTTTCAAGAAAATGTTCAAAATTTGCATACTCTATAACGATATGGACTATTACTCTAAATATTTATATTATAGTTCTATTTGCAAGGCAGTGTGTAGATCAGAATATTTGCACCACTTATACAGTAAGATTTAATTTATATTCAAATTTTCAAATTTTTCTTTCAAATTAAGTTATTCCAGTTAACTGTTTTGTTAAATGTGTTATCCACACCAGCTTGTAAACAAAATTTTCGTTTATACTAATTGCTCAAAGGTTTATATTAATAGCTCAAATATTCATCAAGATAAATACTTTAGTCACAAAAAGATCTCAAAAAAATAAACATACAAATTGAAGTGATTTGATGTTATACATAAGATTATAAAGCTACTTTTATTATAAAGTAAATCTAATATATTATATGAAATTATGTCAATTTATAAATTTTTTTTTTATGTAATCTTTTTGTAGTTATTTTGCTGACAAGAGTGCACAAAATCACATATCAAAAGCATATGTGATATGCTTCTAAAAGGATAAATATCATATTCTCATCCTTCCGCTTTAATTTCCAGATGCAAATGGTCTCACAGAGGAGACAATCATCAAAATCATCATATTCAACAAAAAACAGTTTCAAACATGTCAGCAGTCGGTGGCGTATTTTTTGCTTGATACGTACAGCTTTCACATGACGATTCTTGCACGTTTTAAATATGTACAGCTACCAGGGGAAACACGATATGCAAGATTTCCTTTTCGACAATTCAACCACCTGCATGCAAAACTGACCAAAGTTTAGTTGTTGGTGGAATAACGAAATGGAATGAGTTGAGATGAAAGTTAAAAGTTGAATAAAATATTATTAGAATATTATTTTTTAATATTATTATTATTATAAAATTTAAAAAAATTGAATTGTTTATTATATTTTATATAAAAATTTTAAAAGTTTATAATGATAAGATAAAATAAAATAAATCGATATAAATGGTTCTCAGTAACAAACAAGGAAATGACGTATTTTAGACAGGAATACGATAAAGAAAATTATTTCTCTAAACTTGAAAAGTTGAAAACGCATCATCACTAAGACATGGTTGTTCAAAGAAAATTATAAGACATGGTTGTTCAAATATTTGTCCTCCCTCTACTTGGGGGGGGGGGGAGAAAAACATAAATCTAGATTAATTTGTTAGTGCTTTTATATTTTTTTTCGAGAGAACATAAATTAATCCTAGTTTCTAGTAGTTTAAGAAATTATAACTCTAATACTTTGATTCTCATCACATTAAGGCCGGTGCTATAGAAAATTAAATTAGATCGATCATCTGAAAATTGAAAAATGTGTTCGAAATAGATATATATATATATATATATATATATATAAGTGCGGCTATACATTAGCCGCACTCTTCGCACATGGTGTGCTGTGATTATAGGCTGATGTAAATAATTACACTATATATGTGTGTATATATATATATATATATATATATATAATTTAATCCTAGTACAAACTATCATTGAGGGGTAGGTGGAATAAACAAGACCTGTTTGTTTTTTATAAACTTTTATCTTGTGGAAGTTGAAAAGTCAGGATGTCTTCTTCTCTACTTATATACTCAGGTAGAAAATATTTTAATCACAAAATGATTATATAAAAATAAATTTATAAATTGATGTATCTTAATATAATATGTTAAATTATAAAGTTATTTTTATTATAAAATAGATCTAATAAATTCTATAAAGTCACATCAATTTATGAGTTTAGTTTGTGTAATTTCTCTGTATCTGTAATAATTCTTCATACATATTAGTTTGGGCTAATTATTTTTTGGGACTTTGGCCTATGAAACATTTAGCTTGTTAATTAAATTAATTCGTCTTCCTAATCTTTCCAGCTAATGCTTAGAAACTAGAGTTTTTTTTTTTTTTTTTTTTTTTTTTTTTTTTGTGTTATATAGAAAAAAAGGAAACTAGGTTTTTTTTTTTTTTTAAACTAAACTAATATTTTTTTAAAGCTTTTGAGAGGGACATGGCCCCTCCCTTTTATTAATACTTCCTCCATTGCTAACATCAATGATACAATCTGGAGTATATTATAAATTAAAGTGAAGTTACATATTGATATGACAAATTATCATTTATTTCGACTCTATTATATGCTTGTTGATTTTGACTCATTTTTTAAGTAGTTTATAAATTATGTATT
This sequence comes from Juglans microcarpa x Juglans regia, assembly GCF_004785595.1. Classification (NCBI taxonomy): domain Eukaryota; kingdom Viridiplantae; phylum Streptophyta; class Magnoliopsida; order Fagales; family Juglandaceae; genus Juglans; species Juglans microcarpa x Juglans regia. Next base: position 14,048,930 of record NC_054606.1, read on the forward strand.
CGGTAATTTGTCACATTGTACCGAAAATAATAGTAAAAGTAGTAATCTGACAATGGTATATATCTCTTAAAATAATAAAAACCAATAATAAAATAGGAGGAAATGAGAGATAAGGTAATTCATTCTTAGAAATTAGAAGTCTACGTCCAATATTAATATATCACAAAGTGATCGACTTAAGTACTTGCTTGGGTACGTTGAGTCGGGTAACCATAAAAAATCCCAAGTTGATGTGTAAAAAAAATGACATCCAAGAGACCCATCCGATTGACAACCATATTGAAATATGAACAACTTCCGATCACGAGTGTACACACCGTACCGATCTGAAAGGGAGATCCAAAACCGGTCTAACTCTAAATGGCTATTAAAGAGAGAAGACATGATTTTTTACTAAATTTTTATTCAAAGAGAAGTTGTTTTTGAACTCGATTAAGAAGTACTGGATGTAGGGGTAGTGATTCAAATATCTGTATCGAATCAGAGCAAGATACATGTTTATAGCAAGTTGGGAGATCAGGTCGAGCGTGGGTCAAGAGAGTAGGGTGACTTGATTTGGATTGGATTTGACGAACTTGACTCGCACAGATCCACGGTTGGGCAGTGGCCTGTTGGTCCCTGTGGATCTTGACTTGCACAGGTTTTGTGTAGAAATTGAGTTTTATTTTGTGAATTTGGATGAGGATGTTACTCATCATCTCGTATCACATATTTTATATATTTTAAAATTTTTATTTATTTATATTTTATTCTTATTAAAATAATTGAATTATTCTACTTATCATCCATACACCATATATTATTATAGGAAAAATGAAACTAATTGTCTGTATTTTATTGCGTGGCTTGGCTCTATTAGGGTTGACAATTCCTCCGCCCACCAAAGCGAACGGGTGGTGGTGCGTGGATGGGCTAGGGCCAAGCAGGGATTGAAGGTGGTGGGAGTTTGGAAAGTGCAAACACTGCGTGAACAGTAGTAGTATTTTGATGCCCTCTTTTCTTCGATGGTAGTAAATGCCTGTTGTTATCATGATTATCTCATAAAATAATCAAATAGAAAAAAACAGTAAGAGTGATCAAATATATGTGAATATTTATTTTTATATTTTTATTTTTAAACGGGTCAATTGGGTCGGGTGGTGTCGGATTGACAATAAATAAACAAATTGTGTCTGTCAATCCGTGAAATAGATAATGCTGGATTCGGGTTAAAATATTTGACCCGTTTAATTATTTTTTATCGAATTCGGGTTGATTCCAAGGCCACATAAAAATTGTTGAAGAAAATGTATAGTGTTTATTCTCAGAGTGCTACGTGCGTCCACCGCATAAAAAGGTCCCCAACTGATTTAAAACCCTCGTTGCAGTCGAGCTCGTCACATGGAGTGTGGCCCTAACAAGTTCGATACATGGAGTACCTTAATTTCCAAAGGACTTGCATCTCGATAGCATATTTGCCAAAACATTTAAGGCGCATGAGCTGTCGGTCGGACCACAACATTTTACTCCCACATATTCAGACCAGTACTTGATATATAAGGCTTTAAATTTAACAAACACTCTTTTTCAAAAAAATAAAAATAAAGAATACCTCCTTTATTGATATATCATAGTAACTCAAACATTACAGTATTTTTTTTTCTATATTTCACTATCTTTGTGGGGCTTTTTTCTATACAAACTCTTTCCTCAGAAAAGTTAAATGCTAGTTTTGTAAGTTTATGAGCTGTGTTATTCGATTCTCTATATACAGACCTAACTTTCTAATCCACTTTGTCAGTTAATAACAGTCTAATATCTTCAACTATGTTGCCATAATCTGTCCAAACTACTTCCTTATTGTTTGTAGCCTTCCCAATCACTTGAGAATCACCTTCCAAAATCACATTCGACAGCCCCAATCCTACACATAGATAACCAAATCTTCTTAAGGCCAAAGCCTCTACGATAACAGGTTTTTGTACATGGCTCACAGTTGAACTCAGGCAAGCCAGAATTTCCCAACTAGAGTCACGAATCACAAAATCAAGCCCCACCTTTTTAAGCTCCATATCTATTGTTGCATCCCAATTAGCTTTTATGCTCAGACCAAGCAGTCTGAACCCCCTTCTCTGTGTATCTTCAGTTATTGTTCATTAGCTGTAGTAAATTCATGAAGCCACTCCTCAACAGATTTCAATATAGACCTAGGATCAACAAACTTACTGTCAAATAACCATACATTTCTTCTAAGCCATATTTTCCTCAACACACAAGCAACTAACTCCACCTCCTCCATACTCAGTTGTTCATTAAGTTTCATCCACAAATACATGAAGCTAACCTCATTGCTATGCCATTTTTGTACAGGATTTTCTGGTTCAACCCATACGTCCGAGGTTACAGGATAGATGTAAAGAGCATGCATAGTTTATTTTGACTGTAACACCCTGATCCTGGAGGTCCATAGAGTTAGCTCTTAATACCTAATATCAACTTCAATAACACAACTATAAAGTCCAAAAAATTTCATAAAATATTAATTTATTTACTCAACTCAAAAATCTATGTTCCTTCATAGGGACAACAAAGAAAATTTCAATAACATAAATTAAAAAACTCTCCAAAGACTCAAAAATATCATTAATTCATCAAATTAAAATAACCGAAAATAAATCAATTTACTAACTACAACTCTCAAGTAAACAATTGTACCCTCAGACACTTATTCTCCTACGATCATCACACCTTACTAAAACTTCCTACTCTTGTTCTCCAGCTGAACCATCAAAATTATCTGAAAAATATTTGGAGATAAGGAGTGAGTTATCAACAACTCAGTAAGCAGAGAACATATACTAGTGCGTCAACATGAGTATTTACAAAGTTTGAAATGCAGAACAAAACACTTATTATTTTGAGAATGTAGAGTCAGAACATGTTATAAAAAATATTAGAGCGAAAGTTTAAAAATATTCATAATCAAAATCCCTTTGGCATAGCATAAACTGAAACATCACATCTTATCTTATCATATCAGAACAGATATCATGTTTAACCCCCGTGGTAGGGTTGTGCAAACTCCGGCGGCCAACTGAGCAGAAACAAAAGGTGAATTTTTCCCTTATAATTCTCGGAGCCCCGAGTATATACAGAGGAAAGACCACACAGAAAAACCACTTTGCTTCCAAAGTGGGTGCATCAAAACCAGAAAAGTTGGTACCAACCCGAGTAGAGGCCACTGTTTTACACCCGTGGTAAGGTCAGAACGGAACAGAAACTAAAACAGAATGTTATGCCAGAGGTTTTTCAGAAATTACATCATATCATATCAAAGTATTGAACATCTTCATAACAGAATAGAATCAAATCACAAAAACATAATTTATGTACAAAATTTCATATTCGCTCTCTTTTGTACAGTTTAAAAATAAAATGTCAAAATAAGCTCATGTCTACACTAGTCATGAAAGAAAATACTTTCTTCTTAAACAGAGTCTAATGAGTAATGTAGAACAAATAACTAAGGTAGTTTAAATTTCTTTTCATAACCAAATATGCATATTTTTCAAAAATCAATCTCATCTCATTTTATTTTTATGCAAAGTCTAACATAAGAACCCCGCTTACCTGCACTTCTTAGCTTTTTCAGAATTTTCCTAAAAAATGCCAAACAATAATTAATTGTCACCTATAAAATAATCACATAATTCTCGTAATTTTTCAATCAAGCACATATTTCAAAATTAAAGCCTAAGGAGCTAAAATAACCTATTTTTAATTCCTCAAAAACCTTTCAATCCCTAAAAAATATCCTCACTTCCAAATTCCTCAATATCCAACTCGATCTCTAACTAAGATATTAAATCCTAACTTATTTACTATTGAAAACAAACTATAAAGTTTAATACTAGATAATATAATTATCCCAAAAAAATAAATCATAACTATTTTTTAATAGACTAAATCATATCTAAAGTGTTTAAAAATAAAATTACACAGTTACCATTTACATTGGAAAGAAAACTTCAAGTTTTTAGACCACTATAAAAGAAAATAAAGCCCACCTATACATATTAAAATTTTTAAAACAGACTAACATAGCTTGTAACTCAACGGGTAACAATGTAATTTCACCAAAAATATTTTATGCATGACAAACTTTACACTAAGCTTCCATGAGACTTTGATATAAGAAAACACATTCATGAAATCATAGTCTGCGAGGCAGAGGCTCACCGATAGGAAGTGAACCTTGCAGCGGAGCAATGGGTTGGGCGGTCGACGATAGTGGTCACTGCAGCGGGGCAATGGGGGAGAGAGAGAGAGAGAGAGTCTCGAATGGAAAGAGAAAGGATCTTACTGAGGGTGCTTGCGTTGTGCAACACTGAGAAACCATGACAACAACTGGGTAACGTGGCAGAGGCTTGCTTTCTAGTGAGTGATAGTAGCCTAGGGCAGTGGTGGCAATGGTTGCACGGTGCAACCCTCCTAATGGTTGGGCAGCTCGTGGAGGAGCCTTACGCATTGGAGATATTGGCACTGTTTTTATGATAAAAAACAGGGGATGACGTCTCGTGGTTCCTAGTGGTTGGCATCGTGTGTATGGTGCAGGTACGGTGGTTTACGGATTCTCGAGGGGTTGGGCAATGACTAGTGGCTTCCGCCATGCAGGGGAAAGACTCGCACGATGGTGGTTTCCATTTGGCTGAGCACACACGGGCTTGGATTTTTGTGATGGTCTGAATGTAAAGGGCGGCTTGAGGTGTGGTGGGGCAGAGCTTGGAGGCCTCAGTAGTATGAGGTGGTTTCTATTATTGTTGCTGCGTGTGGAGTGGCTATTGTGGCTCTGAAAATTCCAGGGTGATAATGGTAGTAATGTGCTTGAGGGGCTATGCATGAAGTGTATAAATATGTGATTGATATAAAAACCCTAGAGCAGGGAAGTAGAAATCTGCCTTGAGGGAGTGGGATACGAATTGATACGCAGGGAGAGTTTGAATATCTAAATCTGTTGATAGGTAGATTTTATGTGAGAAACAGAAAGCGTAAACTGAAGAATCGTGGGGAGTTGAAAAAATCAAATGGAGAGAAAATCGAGAGAAATATATATGGTTGTTTGATCAAAGTAGTGGTATATCTAGCCGCTGCTGAAAACCCTAGTGGGAAGATCACGTACGTGCATGGGATGTGGGGTCAGAGAGAAAAATCTCATGGAGTTGGGCTTTATGGTCCATAAAAAAATAAATGTAGTGAATAAAAAAAATAAATTGGCTCTTCCTTAAATCTTCTCGGCCCATAAAATAATGCCAAATAAAATTTTCAACTGGTTTTTCACATACTTAACCCAAAATATGTGAAAAAAAATATATAGGCTTGGCTCTAAGACCAGGTGTTAGATTGACTCTATTTCATAGATTGGACTTTATGATTTGTTTCTTGGCCAAGTTATCTCTAGTAGGCAGCAGATTGTGACATGCCTTCTACAAGAAGTGCTTGACTATACATTGGACACTAAGCCCCCAAATAAGTCTTCATTTTTTATCATCATAGGCTCATTTTGATGCTTCCCCAGCTTTTCTTCTCTTCCTTTTGTGCTCAAGGTGACAAGCATTCTTGATAGAAAATTTCCATTATTCAAGTGCCCTCATACCATTTTATCCCTTGCACCCCATCTACTAATTTGAATACTATTGATCAATTCCACTTCCTCTTTTGAAAAGATTTCATTGAGCAGGTTTCTCTTCCATGTGTCATCTTCACTGTTTATAAGTTGATCTACCTTGGCATCACTTGGTAGGATATTAATGGGTGATTGCACTCGAGTGTAGGCTTGTTGTGGTAACCACTTATCTCTCCATATCTGCACCCTTATCCCATCTCCCACCCTTTAGGCCATCCCTTCTTTCACCAAATCAAATGTTGAACATAAACTCTTCCATATATAAGAGGGACCATGATCAGGTTTTGCATCTAGCAACCCCCATGCCTATAATACTTCTCTTTCAGAATCATAGCCACCAGTGAGGATGGATTATTTACCATTCTCCAGAATTGCTTAGCAAGCATATCTGTGTTGAAACATTCTAGGTCCCTAAATCCCATTCCACCACTCCACTTGCCTTCAATGATTGTGTACCATCTTCTCAATTGGATCTTGTTATCCTCTTGTTTATGACCCCTCCAAAAATAGGCCATGAGGGATGTTATTTCTTTGCACAATCTATTAGGCAGCCTGAAGACACTCGTTACAAAGGTAGGGACTACCTGAACAACTACTTTAAGGAGCACTTATTTCCCTGCTTGAGATGAAAATGTAATTTTCTAGCTACTAATCTTAAACCATACCCTCTCCTTCAAGTTTCTAAATGTATTGTATCTTGATCTGCCCATCATGGTTGGTAAACCAAGGTACCTTTCATAGAAACCCATGCCATATTTCTTATTTGCAACCCAATCTACATATATGTATTGGAGCTGAAAAATATGGTGGTTTTCTGTAAATTGAGACATTGGCCTGAGGCTGCTTCATATAGCTTTAAAAGCCCTTGTATTTGCTTCCACCCAACCATTCTAACCCTACCAAAAATGAGGCAATCATCAACAAAAAGGAGATGACTGATCCATCTACCCCCTCTTGAAACAACAACCCCTCTTATTATCCATCTTCTTTCAGCAACATTAATCAATGAGGATAACCCCTCTGCATTAACAAACCTTTTGCACATGTTAAATGCAGCTAAAACGAAAATTTGATATGCCTTCCTGGAGGGATTTTAAATGCATCCTAACCTTTTTCTATTTTTTTTTCTTTGGCAATTTCAATCTCTGTAAGACAAAGCATTCGTGAGTAATTGTAAAGCATCGTCCATATTTGGCTTTGCTATTTGGTCATTGTTATTGTCTGCCTTATCATTGTATTTACTATCTTAGATGAAGTTTGGATAATGAGTTGAGATGAGATAAAAATTAAAAGTTAATAAAATATTATTAGAATATTATTTTTTAATATTATTATTGTTTTGAGATTTGAAAAAGTTGAATTATTTATTGTATTTTATGTGAAAATTTAGAAAAATTGTAATGATTAGATGAGATGAGATTAAATGAAATGCTTTTTCTATTTAAACTTAGACTTAATAAGCAATCATAGTATCTATTCATGGTGTGGTCATTTGTTTGAGACGACTTGTTGATAGTCTCAACTCCCTATATCTTTGAGAATAAATGATATTTGCAGTTGGGAAGTGTGCAAGTGCCACACAATTTTTTTGAAAAAAGTGAGTAAATACGAGACTCTAACAGGAAAAGAAAACTATTTTTTTAATAATAGATCTCATTCTTTTTTAAAACAAGTATGTGGCGCTAGCACACTTCAAGACTGTATGTAGCATTACTCATCTTTGAGTGATGATACCCATATCAATAAGTGGAGCCCACATTTGCCAACGGTGGTGTTTGGGCTCTATGCATCAATGGTATCAAATGCTTGACATCCCATGTAGATCAGGTTGTAATTCTGTTCGGCTGCACATGTGGGGCGATGGTTTCCGAGTAGCAATTGAGAACAATTCTAAGTTCCTACAAAACGTGAAGGAAAAAGGAAACGAGAAGAGGAAAAAAATTAAAAAGGGAAGAGGGAAGTCTGGAGTTTTCCCTCATAAAGTGCAAGCATTGGGCTTAGATACTTTTTTCTCCATAAGCAATCTTTTTATTAATTAACAAGGAGAGGAATAAGTGAGTAAAGCGTGGGTGATTCCAATAAATATCTCATTAGAATGAATACAACACAAAATTAAAAATTTAAAAGGAATATCTTGAAATAAATAAATGTTTTCTACCCTTCCTTATCAAGCAAGATGTGGTGCCCTTGGCCCTCGGCCCTTAGTTACTTACCCGACGAGGGACTGCGGTCCCTGAGATGCTAGCTGGTGGCAACACTCCAATTGTTCCCAAGGAAAGCTAGTGTGTGTTCATACGGTAAGCACACACTAATTGTAATAAATTGCAATGGAATATGTAAAGAGATTAGTTGAAAACTAATACTAAATGCACTAGAGAAGTGTACAAATAAAATCCTTCATTAATAGTAATATGTATACGTCACTATCATTTCATCCCTAACAATATTGTACAGTGTCTTTAATTCATTGCTTACAGCAAAACATAACAGACCATAAAGCGTTCGTCACCTTACTAAAATAAACATCTTATAATACAAATATTCACTAATTGGAGACAGGCCTTTGTTGCTACTCCTAAGGCTAGGCTGGTCTTTCTTCCACGAGATAATTCTTCTGGAATAAATCTGGATCAAACCTATGGCTCCAATGAACGAAACCACAAGTGGGACACCACGGTGACATTTTTAAGAAATCTCAATCAATAAGTTAAAACTCATGACAATACTAATAATGAGAGACAATGGCGATGAGTATGCATACACCCATGTAAATAATGTTGAGAACACATATAGTGTTGCATGGCAAGGAACCACACTCAAGGCAAAACACATGTATTCTTAGTTATAGTGAGGAATCACCCTATGAACAAATCATAAGTATATAAGCATGGTGAGGAATCACCTTCTAAGCAAACAACATCATTATCATGGTGAGAAATCACCCTCATATCAAAACATGTAAAATCACAAGATTTCATCATATAGGTACCAATAGGGAATCACTTCACCGCACGAGGAATCTTTCTATCTAACCAATGCATGAACTCATTCACTAAAACTGACGGGAAATCACTCAACCCATTTGACACGGGGAATCAATCTACCCAGCCAACACATAACAAAGGACACCACGCATCGTCAAACATGGACTTTCTCTACCCATGATATCAAGTGAGGCCAATACGAAACATTTCACCCCGATCATTACAAAGAATCCCTTTACCCATAGGAAACTCATGGTAACGTGTTGTTGGAATAGGACGGGGACTCCTCAACCCTCTCCATGATTTTTAGGATGCTTGGGAGATAGGACACTTGAAATCACATCTCAAAATCCCTTCCTTAAGAATCACAACGTAAATATAGCCAATAAATATAATGAAGAAAATATGCACTTTTTATGTAAGAAAGAGGTGAGTTACGAAATATGAAAACCCTAAAGATACTCACAAAAAATTATCCCAAATTCCTAGTATAGTCGTAGGAGCTAACCTACCTAACTCGTATTACTAATACTAAAGCCGCGCTAGTGCCGATTCCTCAGTGGTGATGCTCCTGAGCTCTTTACTTCCTTTAAGGTTTTCGAATAGAAGAAAGTGAAACACTTTATGATATCAAAAGCAAGGTGTTAGCTCTTATCCAATGCTTTTTATGCGGCAGGACTCTCAGTCATAGTCCTGATTTTCTTTTGACTCCTGATATACTTAAATGAAAAACCTTTGATCTCAATCGTCCATTTGTCCTCTAGACTTGAAGAATCATACAGACCAAATGATTTGATAGGACAACGCGCATACGTTCCTACAGCTTTCCCCAAAGTCATTCCCCTAGTAACAATCTCTCACATGGTGCTAGGCCATACCTCTAAGATTAGACGATATGACATACAAGTAAGTATTCTATCTTCCCCCAGGCTTACTCCAGATATGATGTATTTGATGGAGCATGGGCTTTGTGTACAACACCCGCTAACCTCTGAGCACCTCCGTATTATCTCGGAGAGCTCCCATCTTTGCATTGAGCTTCTCCTCCCTCATTGCTTGCCTCTGTACGGTCAGCACATCCTTTGCTTGCTTGGTGCCAAGCGAATCTTCCTCCATCAACCTATGTTGTCCCGCATCAATCAAGCTCTTTACTTTTTTTTCTTTTTTTGTATTTAACAAAGAGTTAGGGCCACATATCCAATAGTGACCCCTCCCCAAATTTATTAATATACCCTCACTTATGGCGGAAGAATACCGTGGTTACATCATTAGCATCTAGGGGTTTACATAAAACCAAAACCCAGCATACAAAAAAAGGACCAACCTAACCAAAACAAACCTCAACAAAAAAATAAAACACTAAACAACTCTCAAAGTAGGCAAACCACACCGATCCAGTCGCAAAATACCTTTAAGCATATGAGGAATATTTCCTTGAGTAAACTCTTCAGAGTCCCACTACTACCCAGTCTCGCAAGCCAATCTGCTGCAGAATTTCCTTCTTGAAAAACATGTTGATACTGCACATTCAACCCAACGAGAAGACATTTGATTTCTTCCCAAAAATCCTCCTAATACCAAACATTACATCGACCTTCTTTAAGCCAGTTAACAATCAAAAGCGAATCCAACTCAAGAACAATATTATTAATACCATATAACTTACAACGTCGCAAGCCAAACAACAGTGCCATCAACTCAGCGCGATTATTAGAACCAATGCCAAGATATGCAGCAAATGCAAACTGAGTAATGCCCTCATGATTACGTAACACTCCTCCCGCACCAAATTCACCAGGATTATTCAGACTACTGCCATCCACATTTAATTTAAACCATCCCCGATTTGGCTTATGCCAAGAAATAGCATGCACCTGTTTTGGCATAACGTGCTACTCACCTTACTCATGATCAACTACACGTTGTCTGCCTGACTACCTCCTTGCCACAAGTATTTTGCCGACACAAGGGGATCTCTCAGTGCATTGTGTTGAACAAAGTGGAACTTTTATGCTTGGTGGACTATAGAACCATGGCTAGTAGCCGTGATAGTTGGTATGCCTGCACTTAAAAGGTGTAAACAAGTCAAGTTCGAGTGATTCTGGGTGGTCAAGTCTTATTTGTTTAAATTTATTCAAATAAGATCATGCTCAAGCTTTTCATCAAGTTGGATTTTATGTTCATTATGAGCTTATTAATACTCAAACAAGTACAAGCTTGTTCACGAGTTGAGTCGGGTAACTATAAAAAAATCCCAAGTTGATGCGTAAAAAAAATGACATCCAAGAGACCCATCGGATTGACAACCATATTGAAATATGAACAACTTCCGATCACGAGTGTACACACCGATCTGAAAAGGAGATCCATAACCGTCTAACTCTAAATGGCTATTAAAGAGAAAAGACATGATTTTTTTACTAAACTTTTATTCAAAGAGAAGTTGTTTTTGAACTCGATTAAGAAGTACTGGCTCTTGGGGTAGTGATTCAAATATCTGTATCGAATCAGAGCAAGATACATGTTTATAGCAAGTTGGGAGATCAGGTCGATCGTGGGTCAAGAGAGTACGGTGACTTGATTTGGATTGGATTTGTCGAACTTGACTCGCACAGATCCACGGTCGGGCTTTGGCTTGTTGGTCTCTGTGGATTTTGACTTGCACAGGTTTTGTGTAGATATTGAGTTTTATTTTGTGGATTTCGACAAGGATGCTGCTACTCATCATTCCATATCATACATTTTATATATTTTAAAATTTTTTTTATTATTTATTTATTTTTATTCTTATTAAACTAATTGAGTTGTTTTACTTATCATCCATATACCATATACTTGTTATAAGAAAAAAAAAATTAAAATATATGTAGTGTGTGATGTGTGAAGATGATAAATAGAATTATTATACATATCTGTATTTTATTGGGTGGCTTGGCTCTATTAGGGTTGACAATCCCTCCGCCCACCAAAGCGAATGGGCGGTGGTGTGTGGCCTGCTTGGATGGGGCTAGGGCGAAGCAGGGATTGAAGGTGGTGGGAGTTTGGAAAGTGCAAACACTGCCTGAACAGTAGTAGGATTTTGATGCCCTCTTTTCTTCGACGGTAGTAAATGCCTGTTGTTATCATGATTATATCATAAAATAATCAAAAAGAAAAAAACATAAGTAAGAGTGATCAAATATATGTGAATATTTATTTTTATATTTTTATTTTTAAACGGGTCAATCGGGTCCGGTAGTGTCGGATTGACAATAAATAAACATGAAATTGTGTTTGTCAATCCGTGAAATAGATATGTTGGATTCGGGTTAAAATATTTGACCCGTTTAATTATTATTTTTTTATCGAATTCGGGTTGATTCCAAGGCCACATAAAAATTGTTGAAGAAAATGTACGGTGTTTATTCTCGTAGTGCTACGCGCGTCCACCGCATAAAAAGGTCCCCAATAGATTTAAAACCTTCATTGCAGTCGAGCTCGTCACATGGAGTGTAGCCCTAACAAGTTCGATACATGGAGTATCTTAATTTCCAAAGGACTTGCATCTCGATAGCATATTTGCCAAAACATTTAAGGTGCTTGAGCTGTCGGTCGGACCACAACATTTTACTCCCACATATTCAGACCAGTGCTTGATATATAAGGCTTTAAATTTAGCAAACACTTTTTTTAAAATAAATAAATAAATAAATAAAGAATACCTCATTTATTAATATATCATAGTAACTCAAACATTACAGTATTTTTCTTTCTATATATCACAAACTATCTCTATGGGGCTTTTTTCTATATAAACTCTTTCCTCAGAAAACTTAAATGCTAGATTTGCAAGTTTATGAACTATGTTATTAGATTCTCTATATACAGACCTAACTTTCTAGTCCACTTTGTCAGTTAATAACAGTCTAATGTCTTCAATTATATTGCCATAATCTACCCAAACTACTTCCTTATTATTTGTAGCCTTCACAATCACTTGAGAATTGCCTTCCAAAATCACATTCGACAGCCCCAATCCTGCACATAGATAACCGATCTTCTTAAGGCCAAAGCCTCTGTAATGACAGGTTTCTGTACAGGGTTCATAGTTGAACTCAGGCAAGCCAGAATTTACCCACTAGAGTCACGAATCACAACATCCAGCCCCACCCTTTTAAGCTCCATATCTATTGTTGCATCCCAATTAGCTTTTATGCTCAGAAAATGTGGTTTCGCCCATCTGGCCCCCCTTCAGTCTGAATCCCCTTCCCCTTGTATCTTCAGTGTTGTTCATTAGTTGTAGTAAATTCCTAAAGTCACTCCTCAGCAGATTTCAGCACAGACCTAGGATCAATAAACTTACTGTCAAACAGCCATACATTTCTTCTAAGCCATATTTTCCTCAATACACAAGCAACCAACTCCACCTCCTCCATACTCAGTTGTCCATTAAGTTTCATCCACAAATACATGAAGCTAACCTCATTGCTATACCATTTTTGGACAGGACTTTCTGGTTCAACCCATACATCCGAGGTTACAGGACAGATCTAGAGAGCATGCATAGTTGATTTTGACTCTATTTCACAGATTGGACATAGACTGGACTTTATGATTTGTTTCTTAGCCAAGTTATCTCTAATAGGCAGCAGATTATGACATGCCTTCCACAGGAAGTGCTTGACTGTACATTGGGTATTAAGCCCCCAAATAAGTCTTCATTCTTTATCATCATAGGCTCCTTTTGATGCTTCCTGAGCCTTTCTTCTCTTCCTTTTGTGCTCAAGGTGATAAGCATTCTTGATAGAAAATTTTTCATCATTTGAGTGCCCCCATACCATTTTATCCCTTGCACCTCATCTACTAATTTGAATACTATTGATCAATTCCACTTCCTCTTTTGAAAAGATTTCATTGAGCAGGTTTCTCTTCCATGTGTTATCTTCATTGTTTATGAGTTGATCTACCTTGGCATCACTTGGTAGGATATTAATGGGTGATTACACTCGAGTGTAGGCTTGTTGTGGTAACCACTTGTCTCTCCATATCCGCACCCTTGTCCCATCTCCCACCCTCTAGGCATCCTTTCTTTCACCAAATCAAATGTTGAACATAAACTCTTCCATATATTAGATGGACCATGACCAGGTTTTGCATCCAGCAACTCCCATGCCTATAATACTTCTCTTTCATAATCATAGCCACCAATGAGGATGGATTATTTACCATTCTCCAGAATTGCTTAGCAAGCATAGCTGTGTTGAAACATTCTAGGTCCATAAATCCCAATACACCACCACTCCACTTGCCTTCACTGATTATGTACCAACTTCTCCACTGGATCTTATTATCCTCTTGTTTATGACCCCACCAAAAATGGGCCATGAGGGATGTCATTTCTTTGCACAATCTATTAGGCAGCCTGAAGACACTTGTTACAAAGGTAGGGATTGCCTGAACAACTGCTTTAAGGAGCACTTATTTCCCTGCTTAAGATGAAAAGGTAATTTTCCAGCTACTAATCTTATTAGACCATACCCTCTCCTTCAAGTTTCTAAATGTATTGTATCTTGATCTGCCCATCATGGTTAGTAAACCAAGGTACCTTTCATAGCTACCACACACAGACACCCCTGCCATATTTCTTATTTGCAACCCGATCTGCATCTATGTATTGGAGCAGAGAAATTTGGTGGTTTTCTGTAAATTGAGACATTGGCCTGAGGCCTCTTCATACAGCTTTAGAAGCCCTTGTATTTGCTTCCACTCAGCCATCTTAGCCCTACCAAAAATGAGACAGTCATCAGTAAAAAGGAGATGATTGATCCATGTTCAATAAGGATAGCCCCTCTGCATTAACAAACCTTTTGCACACGTTAAATGCAACTAAAATGAAAATTTGATATGCCTTCCTGGAGGGATTTTAAATGCATCCTAACCTTTTTCTGTTTTCTTTCTTTTTTTTTTTTTTTTTTTTTTTTGGCAATTTCAATCTCAATAAGACAAAGCTTTTGTGAGTAATTGTAAAGCATCGTCCATATTTGGCTTTGCTATTTGGTCATTTTATTGTCTTCCTTATCATTGTAGTTACTGTCTTAGGGGAAGTTTGGATAATGCATTAAGATGAGATGAAAGTTGAAAGCTAATAAAACATTATTAGAATATTATTTTTTAATATTATTATTATTTTGAGATTTGAAAAAGTTAAATTATTTATTATATTTTATATAGAAATTTAGAAAAATTGTAACGATTAGATGAGATGAGATGAAATGAAATGAAATGAAATGCTTTTTGTATCTAAACCTAGCCTTAATAAGCAATCATAGTATCTATTCATAGTGTGGTCATTTGTTTGAGACGACTTGTTGATATTCTCAACTCCCTATATCTTTGAGGAGAAATTATATTTGTAATTGGGGAGTGTGCAAGCGCCATGCAATTTTTTTGAAAAAGAGTGAGGTCTATTATTAAAAAAATAGTTTTTTTTTTCATGAGAGTCAGACCTCACACTTTTTTCAAAAAAATTACATGGCGCTTGCACACTTCATGACTGTATGTAGCATTACTCATCTTTGAGTGATGATGCCCACATCAATAAGTGGGGCCCGCATTTGCCTACGATGGTGTTTGGGCTCTATGCATCGATGGTATCGAATGCTAGACATTCCATGTAGATCAGGTTGTAATTCTGTTCGGTTGCACGTGTGGGGCGATAGTTGCCGGGTAGCAATTGATAACAATTCTAAGTTCCTACAGAACGTGAAGGAAAAAGGAAATGAGAAGAGGAAAAAAATTAAAAGGGGAAGAGGGAAGTCTAGAGCTTTCCCTCATAAAGTGCAAGCATTAGGCTTAGATACTTTTTTCTCCATAAGCAATGATGGGAACCAAGATGGACCTACTCTTAAAGATCCTTTGCAACTTCCAGATGGGCCAAGAAGATCAAGGAGGCAATGCAAGGATTGATACAATCCACTTGGGACGAGTTTTGCAAGAGCTCAACATTCAAGATGGTCTTCAAGGATGAAGATCCAGTTTTAATTCATTTGATAAACTATAGAAGAAGGCAATGACAAGACTTAAAGGCTTTGGACTCTTGAAGGGTTTCAACTTGTTTAATTCATTTAAATGATTAATTTTACTAGTTTAGAATTATTGAATTTAATTATGAGAATGACTTAAGGGGGGTCTATTCAAGGGCATGTTGAGAAATTTATTATTTTGTTGAAGTAGGGTTTTAAGAAGTACTGTAGCGAACTAGGGTTTTAAAAGTACTGTAGCCGAGTTACTGTAGCGTCGTACTGTAGCCGCAGCACTATTCACTTAGGGGTATTTTTGAAAGTTGGGGCTTTATTTTGGCTAGGGTTTTAATTAGGTTTTGATTTAAATACTCTTTGTTGCCTCATTTTAAGAAGTTTATGAAATTTAATGAATTTATTTATTGTGAGTTGAGTTTTACTCGTCTTGTTCTTAATTGAATTTTTGAACTTATCAAAGATAAATCACAACCTTTGTGGCGTTCCTCCTTGTAATCTGGGTTTTTGAGATAGGTTCTTTAACGGGTCTAGATTTTAATATAATCTAGGTTCTTGAAACGAGTTCTCATTGGGTCTAGATTTTACATCCATTGACTTGATTTTGACTTTTTTGGAGAGTTTTCAAAATGATTGTGGGTTCAAGGGATTTCATTCCCGCGGGTTCATATCAAGCAATCTTTTTATTAATTAACAAGGAGAGGAATAAATGAGTAAAGCATGGGTGATGCCAATAAACATCTCATTAGAATGAATACAACGCAAAATTAAAAATTAAAAAAGAATATCTTGAAATAAATAATCTTTTCTACCCTTCCCTATCAAGCAAGATGTGGTTGCCCTCGGCCCTCGGTAACTTACCTGACGAGGGACATTGTCCCCGAGATGCTAGCTGGTGGCAACACTCCAATCATTCCCAAGGAAAGCTAGTGTGTGTTCATACGGAAAGCACACACTAAGTGTAATAAATTGCAGTGAAATATGTAAAGAGATTAGTCGAAAACTAATACTAAATGCACTAGAGAAGTGTACAAATAAAAACCTTCATTAATAGTAAGATGTATACGTCACTGTCACTTCATCCCTAACAATATTGTATTGTGTCATTAATTCATTGCTTACAGCAAAACATAACAAACCATAAAGCATTCGTCACCTAACTAAAATAAGCATCTTATAATATAAATATTCACTAATTGGAGATAGGCCTCTGTAGCTACTACTCAGGCTAGGCTGGTCTTTCTCCCACGAGATAATTCTCCTAGACTAAAACTGGATCAAACCTATGGCTCCGATGAACAAAACCACAAGTGGGACACCATGGTGACATTTTTAAGAAATCTCAATCAATAAGTAAAAAGTCATGAGAGTACTAATAATGAGAGACAATGGTAATGAATATGCATACACCAGTTCTTGTAAATAAAGTTGAGAACACATATAGTGCTGCATGGCAAGGAACCACACTCAGGGCAAAACACATGTATTCTTAGTTCTGGTTAGGAATCACCCTCATATCAAAACATGTAAAATCACAAGATCTCATTATATAGGTACCAATAGGGAATCACTTCACCGCACGAGGAATCTTTCTATCTAACCAATGAATGAACTCATTCACTAAAACTGACAGGAAATCACTAAACCAATCTGACACGGGGAATCAATCTACCCAGTCAACACATGACAAAGGACACCACGCATAGTCAAACATGGACTCTCTTTACCCATGATATCAAGTGAGGCCAATACGAAAACATTTCACCCCATTCATCACAAAGAATTCCTATACCCATAGGAAACTCATGGTAACATGTTGTTGGAATAGCACGGGGACTCCTCAACCCTTTCCATGATTTTTAGGACGCTTGGGAGATAGGACACTTGAAATCACATCATCTCAAAATCTTGTCCTTAAGAATCACAACATAAATATAGCCAGTAAATATAATGAAGAAAATATGCACTTTTTATGTAAGAAAGAGGTGAGTTATGAAATTTGAAAACCTAAAGATACTCACAAATAGTTATCCCACATTCCTAGTATAGTCGTAGGAGCTAACCTACCTAACCCGTATTACTAATACTAAAGCCGTGCTGGTGCCGATTCTTCAGTGGTGATGCTCCTGAGCTTTTTACTTCCTTTAAGGTTTTCAAACAGAAGAAAGCGAAACACTTTATGATATCAAAAGCAAGATGTTACCTCTTATCCAATGCTTTGTTATGCGGCAGGACTCTCAATCATAGTCCTAATTTTCTTTTGACTCCTGATATGCTTGAATGAGAAACCTTTGATCTCAATCGTCCATTTTTCCTCTAGACTTGAAGAATCATACAGACCGAATGATTGACAGGACAACGCGCATACGTTCCTACAGCTTGCCTTGGGTCCAATCCCACAGTCAGTCCCCTAGTAACAGTCTCCCACATGGTGCTAGGCCATACCTCTAAGACCAGACGATATGGCATACAAGTAAGTATTTTGTCTTCCCCCAGGCTTACTCCAGATATGACGTCTTTAATGGAGCATGGGCCTTGTGTATGACACTCGCTAACCTCTGAGTACCTCCGTATTATCTCAGAGAGCTCCCATCTTTGCATTGAGCCATTCATTGCTCGTCTATGTACGGTCAACACATCATTTGCTTGCTTGGTGTCAGGCGAATCTTCCTCCATTGACCTATGTTGTCCCGTATCAATCAAGCTCTCTACAACATGCTACTCACCTTACTCATGATTGGCTACACGTTGCCTACCTAACTACCTCCTTGCCACAAGTATTTTGCCCACACAAGGGGATCTCTTCAGTGCATTGTGTTCACAGAAGTGCTGAACAAAGTGGAACTTTTATGCTTGGTGAACTATAGAACCATGGCTAGTAGCCGTGATAGTTGGTATGCTTGCACTTAAAAGGTGTTAAAAGGTGTAAACAAGTCAAGTTCGAGTGATTCTAGGTGGTCAAGTCTTATTTGTTTAAATTTATTCGAATAAGATCATACTCAAGATTTTCATCGAGTTGGATTTTATGTTCATTATGAGCTTATTAATACTCAAACAAGTTCGAGCTTGTTCACGAGTTGCTCATTTTGATAAAATAGATTATTTATATTATATTTTATAACATTGCCTACAAGTTTTGACAAACAAATCTTAACTTTTTGTTAACATCTTTATTTATAATTTATATATATACATATATAAGTTATTATATTTATAGGAATTCAAGGAATATATTTAGTATTGAGATCATTATATCCATACATTCTTTAAATATAAAAAATATCCCTATTGTAAATACATAGTACTATAAAATATAATAGAGATGAAGTTATATGAGTTTAAATGAGAATATACACCTCAAGCCCAGTTTTATAGAGATGTATCGTTTATTAATCGATCATATGAATGACTTATTTGATAGACGAGTTGAAGTTTTAACCAAACCAATCTCAACCTCGTTTTCTTTACAGTCCTAGCTATGCTGTGTTATTATGAACATATTAGTGAAAGGACCTGTTGAAGATGTGTTTCACTGCTTAGCACTCTCGATCTCCTGCAACCAAAGGATAAAAGGCACGGGGTGGAGAAGGGGAGCCTCTGATGCCTAAGTCAACAATAATAGGAGTAATCTCTAAAACCAATTCAATCCCTTTCGTTTACGCACATGATCCCTTTAAATAGACATTTCTCTTTATTTTGATCCTTTGGTTTTAATCACCCACTCATTTGAAACTTGAATTTCTGTCTCTCAGAGCTATCTATCTGTTTTATGTGGATAAGTGTCCTTAACCGTGCTGGGATAATGGGCGGGAACTCTCCTTGTAGGTCTAGCTCGAACTCTATCGGGTTAGGTGGGTATCTAGGCCTCAGATGTCTTGTTGAGCTATGGAGGGCCAAGCCCATGCTAACACCTCGTGGGTCGTTGGGAGTATTAGAGCCCTTCCAGTTACCCCGCGAAGTCTCATGACACATTATGCCATGGGACTTTAATATTAGGCATTCTGAGGCTCACAGTGTTTGGGCTTTATAACTGATGTTGTTTAAGAGGCCAAGCCATGGGCCTCACAATTTGAGCCCAACGTCGTATGCCCCCATTAACCCACCCCGCGATTCTTTTCCACACACGAGGGCTTTTGAGGTGACGGTGGTGACGTTTGGAGTTTTACATCATGATTCCCCACGCTTTTTGTCAAACACTGATACGCCTTCCCACTTCTACTAAAGTTCAACGTCCCATCGATAGAAATGTACTACAGCTCCAAGGATCCGGTGGAACATTTGGAGACTTCCAAGGCCCATATGACTCTCCATGGGTTCCCGTGAGAGATTGCATGCAGAGTTTTCCCTTTGACACTAAAGGGAACAACTAGAGGATGATTCGGGGTACAATGGCGGGCTCCATTGAGAATTTTGAAGAACTCAGCAACCAATTTGTTACCCAATTTATGGCCAATCAACGGAGGATACGACCGAAGGCATACTTATTGATAGTAAAACAGAGGAAAGACGAGAGTTTGAAGGGATACTTAGCACGGTTCAATAAAGAGAGAATGACGGCTGATGACCAAGATGAAAAAATCCTGTTGGCTGCACTACTCGGGGGAATATGGCTGAGGAGCCCGTTTATGGCTGAACTAGCAAGGAATACCCCATCCACCCTACGAGAATTTATGGATCAGGCGGATGACTTTATGAATGCTGAAGATACATTGATCGCCCTCACCACCAAACCGGGGCGAAAAGAGGACAATGCGTCAAGGGAGAGCCCTAAGAAGACTCAAGAAAGTAGCCAAAAGCCAAGGAAGAATCAGTACGAGAAAAGGCGAGAAACCGTGCGGTATACTAGTGGTCACGTTCACTATTCTAGTGCACATGACCTGGGCGAAACAAAAGAGAGTAGGCGAGATGAGGACCGCGGGTAGCGATAGCAAAGGTACTGCAAGTACCACAAAGTGAATGGCCATCGAACTAATGATTGCCATATGTTCAAATAGAAAATCGAAGAACTAAAAGGAAGTGGAGAGCGGGAGCGTATCGTGGCA
Organism: Juglans microcarpa x Juglans regia; assembly: GCF_004785595.1. Lineage (NCBI taxonomy): Eukaryota > Viridiplantae > Streptophyta > Magnoliopsida > Fagales > Juglandaceae > Juglans > Juglans microcarpa x Juglans regia. The sequence goes on from NC_054606.1 coordinate 14,069,631, forward strand.
GAGAACACATCTCCGCCACGACGCTGGAATGACAAGAAGCAAGAACACTACGATAGACGGAGTGGCAGCCTGAAGAGGAGATCCCCTAAAAAGGTGAGAAGGTCACAAGAACCAAGAGACCAGCGTCCTAGGTAAGAAGCAGATAGACGGAGGCTGCCTCTAGAAGAAATTCGTACCATAACTGGTGGATATGCGGGAGGTGGACCAACCTCTTCGGGGAGGAAGACTTATGCAAGATGGGTGAGGTACGAATAGATTTACAATGTGGAGAGGCCGGTTAAGTAGGCGTGGATGCATAACTCACCCCTAATTTTCTTTAGCGAGGAAGATTCCAAAGGGTGGCGCACCTACACGATGACGCAATAGTAATGACAATGCTAGTCGCGAATTATACGACGAGAAGAATATTGATAGATCACAAGAGCTTGGTGGACATTCTGTTCTGAGATGCTTTCATAAAAATGGGTTTAAATGTTAGCCAACTTTGCCGAGCACCAACCACACTAAAGGGATTTATGGTAGATACAGTCCAACCCATGGGGTTCATCACACTGTCGGTGTCAATGGGAACTGACCTTTGCATCGCCACAAACATGATTGAGTTCTTGGAGGTCATAACTCAATCTTCATACATTGCCATCGAAGGCCAACCAACATTGAATGCTTTGAAGGCAATCATGCCAACTTATCATTTGAAAATAAAGTTCCCGATGTCGTTAGAAGTTGGCGAGGTACGTGGAGAACAAGTACTCACTTGAGAGTGTTATGTACAAGAGTCAAAAAAGGGAGAGCGGGATGTAAAAATAGTAGAGTCGCGAGAATATGGCGAGGGAGTCTGCCTACCACCTCCACCAACAGTTCTTATGACAAAAGCAGAAACAAGGGACGAGGAACAAGGAGAAGCCGATGAACCATTGGAATCCGTGTCCTTAGATCTAACCCAGCCAGACAACCATATAAGGATTGGGACTACGATGGCAAAAGAGGAACGAGATCGCCTGATACAACTTCTTTTCGAGCACAAAGACATTTTTGCATGGAATCACCAAGACATGCCAAGAATCAATACGAAAGTGATGGAACATCAGCTGAATGTTAATCCGGACGTGAGATCTGTGAAGCAAAAGAAGAGAAATTTTAGTACGGAAAAGTATAAGGCTATGGCAAAAGAAATGGATTGTCTGTTAGTAGCAGGGTTTATCAGGGAGACTCAGTATCCAGAATGGCTGTTAAACGTTGTCCTGGTGAAGAAATCCAACTGCAAATAGTGAATGTGCGTCGATTTCACAGACCTAAACAAGGTATGCCCAAAAGATAGCTTTCCTCTTCCCCGGATAGATTTGATAGTCGACGCCACGGTTGGTCACAAGATGTTGAGTTTTATGGATGCCTACTCTAGATACAACCAAATCAAAAGGAGCCGCGCAAATCAGGAGAAAATGGCCTTCATAACCGACCGAGGCCTATACTGTTATATAGTTATGTCGTTTGGATTGAAGAACGCGGGAGCAACCTATCAAAGACTAGTCAATAAAATGTTTGAAGAACACATAGGCCGAAACATGGAAGTGTATGTGGACGACCTACTGGTAAAAATTATGGAGTTTGGGCAGCATGTGGAAGATTTAAGGGAAGCTTTTGGCATTCTAAGGCAATACAGAATGAAGCTCAACTCGACTAAATGTGCATTTGGAGTCCAATCGGGTAAATTTTTGGGCTTCATAGTGTCTAAAAGGGGCATCGAGGCTAATCTCGAGAAACTCAAAGCAATCATCGAGATGAAGCCACCCACGACTTTTACTGAAGTACAAAAGCTAGCTGGAAGGATAGCGACTCTTAACAAGATTGTGTCCCGTTCAACTAATAGGTGCATGCCTTTTTTCCAGGTATTGAAAAAAGCACAGGAGTGGGATACACGATGTGAAGAGGCATTTGTACAATTAAAAGAATACCTCACCCACCTGCCGCTACTCAGTCAAACTAAGCAACGTGAGCCCTTGTCAATCTATTTGGCTGCCACTCCGAAGGCAGTATCCGCTTCTTTAGTTAGAGAAGAAGGAAAGGATTAGAGGCCCGTATATTATGTAAGAAGAGCTTTGAGAGGAGCAGAAAAGAGATACCCGAAGATTGAGCTAATTGCCTTCACCCTAGTGACGTCAGTACGGCGGTTGCGCCCTTATTTCCAGGCTCACCTCATATGGGTCATCACTTCAACACCCTTGCAAAAGGTGCTGCAAAGACCCCACACTTCGGGGCGCCTAGTGAAATGGTCTGTGGAGCTAAGCGAATATGGCATTAGTTATATTCCCAGAACTTCTATCAAAGGGTAGATTTTGGCAGATCTTGCTGTAGAATTAACGAATTTTCCCAAGGAGATACCGAAGGCACCTGAGACGAAGCCATGGCTCATACACATCGATGGCTCGTCTTGCCGAATAGGAGAGGGTGTGGGCATCCACATGGTCTCCGAAGATGGTGTGGAGTCATTTCATGCCATCTGACCGAACTTCAAAGTGACGAATAATTAAGCGGAGTACGAAGTAGTGCTCATGGGCTTGGCCATAGCAGAAGCATCGGGAGGGCAGGTAGTAGTAATTAAGGCAGACTCTCAAGTGGTGGTTGGCCAAGTAACGGAGGAGTATTCAATGAAGGGACCAAAGCTTGTAAAATACCTTCATTGCGTCCAAGAGAAATCCCGGCGATTCCAGTATTTCTGAATCAAGCGAATTCCAAGAGGGGATAATGGGAAGGTAGACAAACTAGCAGAGGCAGCATCGACAGGACAGGAATAGGTCTTGCACTGGGAGATCGCCCTCAGACAAGTAGATACGGCGGCTATAGGGGATGAAGTTTTTGGGATTGATGGAAGTTTACCTGGTTGGGCAGATGACATCACCCAATATCTGAAAGATGGAGAGCTTCTCGCTTCTCGGGAGGAGGCAAAGAAGATAAGAAACAGGGCGATTCATTTGACCTTGATAGATGGAACGTTATATAGGCGGGGCTTTTCTAGCCTACTATGCATCTCAGAGGAGGAGGCCGAGTATTTAATGAAAGAAATGCATGAGGGTATTTGCGGGAATCATTCAGGAGGAAGGTCACTAGCAGCCAAGATCTTAAGGGCGGGCTATTATTGGCCCAACGCTTTGCGCAATGCAAAAGAGCTTGTCAAAAGATGTGCCCAGTGCCAGATACATGCACCAGTCTCAAACATGCCACCAGAAGAGTTAAGATCGATGACAACACCATGGTCATTTGCACAATGGGGGATAGACTTGGTTGGCCCTACGCCTCTGAGTAAAGGAGGGACAAAGTTTATCATTGTTGCCATCGACTATTTCACAAAATGGGAAGAAGCGGAGGTTATGGTAATAGTGACTGTTCAAAACGTGATGAAGTTCATGTGGAAGGCGATTGTGTGCAGGTTGGGGATTCCACAAAGCATTGTCTCCAACAATGGCAAACAGTCCGATTCGGAGCATTATCGTAGATGGTGTGCAGAGCTTGGGATTAAAGTCAAGTATTTATCTCCGGGACACCCACAGGCGAACAACCAAGTCGAGGCAACCAATAAGACTATAGTCGAAATATTAAAGAAAAAGGTTGGCGAAAAGAAAGGGGCATGGGTAGATGAGCTCCCAAAGATACTATGGGCGTACAGAACAACATCCAAGACCTCAACAAATGAAACTCATTTTGCTTTAGCATATAGAATTGAGGCCATTATACCTGTAGAAGTGGGGGAACCATGTCATAGAAGGCTCCATTTCAACGCCCGTGAGAACGAAAGGAAGCTGGAAGAGCACCTGGATCTTCTCCAAAAAAAAAAAAAAGGGAAATGCTGAAATAAGGGTAGCTACTTACAAAAAGAAGATGGAGCAGTATTTCAATAAAAAAGTAAGACCAAGATCCCTCAAAGTTGGTGATTTGGTCTTAAAGGAGACAGGAGTAACCACGGTGGAAGAAGGAAAGCTAGGACCGAGGTGGGACGGACCATACTTGGTTACATGACCAACCGTTAGGGGACTTATCGCCTAAAAGATACTGTGGGACTTGAATTGCCGCATCCGTGGAATGCTAAGTATCTAAGGAAGTTCTATGTTTAAATATTTCATTTTTTCTTTTCATGGCTAAGACTATTTTGATTAACTGTTATTTTTTTATGGAGGTTTTCATTTCAGCCATTCATAACGTGTTATAACTGTTATTATTTTCTATACTTTCCTCAAATTAAGCGGTCGAGCATCTATCCCACCTTGCTCCAGTCGGTAAGGTTATGTGGTCGAGCATCTCTCCCGCTACACCTTTTCGCCAATGATTAAGCGATCAAGCATCTCTCCCGCAACATCTTCTCGCCAATTATCCAGCAGTCGAGCATCTCTCCCGCCTTGCCCCAATTGACAAGATTACCCAGCTAGCCAAGACAAGCAAGGGATTTTAGATAAGTTGAACTCATCCTTATTCTTGTTCATCTAAGTTGATTCGATTAAAATCAAGGTCAACTATGTTAACCATTCGGTTAGACATAAGTGAACATTCATTTAGACACAAGTGCACAACTAGTCAAAACAAAAGTATAAAAGCTTTCATCTAATCCATATAGCTCAACAATAACAGAAAGTATTCCCAAAATTAGAATTTACAAAGTCAAAATGCTGATCATTAAAAGGGCATATTGCTTGAAATATAAGTAAAGGCAAAACATTAGAAATAAAGTATCAAGGAGCAAGCGAATGAGGAGGAAAGGCATCACGTCTCGTCCAATAGAATCATAATAATGGTAAGCAGCTAGACTAGTGCGAATGTTTTCCCAATCTAAAGTGCGGAGATTAGTCCGAGGAAGTGCAAGAAGAAATGATTGCAATTGCTTGACACCAAGCTTGAAACTGATCCCAAAAGCACAATCCCAAATGGCGCGAGTAGAGTTGATCCGAGGAATAAGGCAAGTAATTTGTTCTTGCAAAAGGCCTAGTTCCTAATTCAACTCAAAAATTATTTGCTCAGAAGCAGCCAAGGCTTACTTATTGCCTTCGCAGCTCTGATTCAACGTCAGCAAACTGTGATCATGTTCTCTGAGGGCATTCCGGGCGGCAGCCAACTCTTGCTCTACCTTAGCCTTCTCACCTTGAGCAACACTCATCCTGAGGAAGGTCTCTTGCTGCTCTTCTTCAGAAGCAGGCCTCCACCTCTTGCTCCATCTCATTCAGGTGGGCAGCAAGATTACTTTGTTCAGCCTCTACAACAGCTGCGTTGGCTTTATATGACTCATTTTCTTCTAAAGTGCTCACCAACTGAGATTGGAGAGAAGCAACCTGATCTCAGTGAAGGGCTTCGACCCGAGCAAGCTCCGTTACTAGCTTTTCATTCTCCTGAGCAGAAATGACAGCCCCATGAGCTCGACCAACAAACAAACGCATGGAGTCGTTCTCCTCTTCAAGCTCCACATGATCATTCACAAGCATCTCAACCAGCTAATCAACTCCCTAAAATAAATAAATAAATAAAAGAAGAAGAAGAAAAGTCAAAAAGTATCATGACCTCATAAGAATGACAATAAAGGTAAGGTGAAAATCAAGCTTACTAGCTAAAGAATACAACGTAGTTTGAGAACAGTCGAGCAGAATGCTTCCTCCCAACGTGATTTGAAAGGCTTAGTCCTTGAGCTGAGAAGAGGAGGCTTCACCCCACGTGGCAAGGATCCGAAAGGAAACCACAGTTGTGCTCTCAGAAAACAACAGCTCCCGAGCAGGAGAAGACGACAGATTGACATTTACTTGAGGAGAAGTCCTGGCTGGTTGATTGATATTGGAATGTCCCATTTGCCCATCACCAACAATAAATGTTGGCAATGTCTCTTCGACCCTCCCCGATGAGGTGTTGAACATGGGGGGAATGCTAGCATCCTCCCTTAACAAAGAAGGAGAAGGTTCCCCACCTCCTCTTTAGGAAGTACTGAAAGGGGGTGAAGGAATCAACACCCTGCTCCCACTCGCTGCCGACAAGTTTGGGAAAACAAAAGGTAATTCAGGAGTTTCCCCACCTGAAGTCGTCGAAGCAGCAGATGCATGCTCGCCAGCATCCACCAAATGGAAAGAATTGGCACCTTCGGGCAAGAAAGGAGGAAGATTGCTGACGGGATGTGCATTAAGGCGATTGGGGTCCATAACAAAAATAAAGTCCTCCCCTTCCCGGGGAGAGACATCTTCAGGATTTACTGATTGACCAACAGAAAGGCCAGCCATCAAAGCTTCCGTTTCTTTGGCTTCGATAATAAAATCCAACTCGACATTCGCTTGCGCCATGATAGCATCCAGAGAATCAGGCTGAGTTAAGGGAGGATCCCTTGACCCCTCCTCGCCTTTGTTTAACGAAGGAGGAAGTGGAACACCCCTAGAAGAACTGGATGCATCCTTAGGTTTCGACACAGGATGAACTTTTTTTTTCTTCGCCCCCGCCTCCATGGGTGGCCCCCTCTTTAGGGTTTCCCTCCGACAAAGGGCACCCAAAAAACTCACAACCAAGCACGTGGGCGCAATTAGGAACCATTAAGAATCTATCGATGTTTGTAGGTGTTAAAAGGGCGTCAGACCAAGTAGAATTAATGTTGGACATTGCCCAAGATTGAACTAGGGGAAAACGAGCTTCTTCTCGGGGGGAACAATAAAACTTTGAAGTCACGCTCATCGGGAATAGGCGACCAATCTGCTCCCAGTGTACAACCTCGTCCCCTGAAAACTCCCACCCCCTTCCTGATACAAAGAAAAACTTGTTATTACAATCCTTGGTGTGAGAATATTTACGCTCAAGTTGAACAAGCTTACTATGAGATCTAAAGCTACATAGATTCCTATCCAAACGCTTGAACCCATGAATGTAAAGGAATTTCCAGGCAGTGAGATCAAGGTAATCATCATCAGTGGTTTCTAGGACCCATCGCCACAAAACGTAGCAAGCCATCAAGATACACCACGCATTCGGCACTAGTTGGACCGGAGCAACGCCCAGGACGACTAAAACATCGTGAACAGGTCGTACAAAGGGTAGATTGAGCCCTATTGAAAACATAGCTAAATATAAAGCAACGAAGACAACCATACCTCTGATAATTATCGCCCCCCTCCATTGGCCAGACAATGACAACCCCACAATGTCGGGGATGTTGAAATGCTCCCTCGCACCGTCTAGTTCACGACGGGAGAGAGAAGAAGACCAGCGGTGACCGTCAAAGATGGAATGGGAAAGACCTCCATCGGCATTAGGGCTAGCCCCAGCACCACCAGAACCACCTAGGGAGGAGGGCGAAGAACCACCGCCTCATGAAGAACCTCCGACCGGACTCTTGCTAGAAGCCATGAAAGCAAGGGTACAGAAAGCACGGGTACAGAAAGCACGAAAGAAGAAAGAAGGAAGAGGAAATAAGGAACGCAAGAGCACGGGAGCAAGAAGACAAAGGAAACTTGCACAAGAAGACAGAGAAAAGATAAAGGGTGATCAATATGGCAATAAATACTAATGGCAATCGATAAGAGAGGAGGCGTATCGTTTGGAAGGAGTATCAGTGTCTGACAAAAAGCGTGGGGAATCATGACGTAGAACTCCAAATGTCACCACCGTCACATCAAAAGCCCTCGAGCATGGAAAAGACTCGCAGGGTGGTTAAAGGGGGCATACGGCATTGGGCTCAAATCATGAGGCCTAGGGCTTGGCCTCATAAACAACAACAGTTATAAAACCCAAATACTGAGAACCTCAGAATGCCTAATATTAAATTCCCATAGCATAATGTGTCATGAGACTTTATAGGGTAACTAGAAGGGCTCTAATACTCCCAACAGCCTACGAGGTGTTAGTATGGGCTTGGTCCTTCACAGCCCAGCAAGACACCTGAGGCCTAGATATCCACCTAACCCGATAGAGTTCGAGCTAGACTGATAAGGAGAGTTCCCGCCTATTATCCCGGCATGGTTAAGGACACTTATCCACTTACAACATATAGATAACTCTGAGACACGGAAATTGAAGTTTCAAATGAGTGATAGGATGATTAAACTCAAATGATCAAAAGAAAGCGAAATATCTGTTTAAAGGGATCAAGTGCGTAAAGTAAAGGGATTGAATTGATTTTAGAGATTATTCATATTATTACTGATTTAGGCATCAAAAGCTCCCCTTCTCCACCCCCATGCCTTTTATCTTTTGGTTGCAAGAGATCGAGAGTGTTAAACGGTGAAACACATCTTCAACAGGACCCACTTCTGCCTCATGATCATTTGGTGGAGAAAGAAGGCAACTCTTATTAAAAAGAAAAATCAAGACCGCATCGCGTAATGCCGTACCGTCATGAGAGTGGCGTCCACTTGGTTTGTGCAGTACAAATTGCACTTTTATGTTTACTTGCTTTTTATTTCAAATATTTTTAAAAAATAAAATATTTATTTGTTTATTTTTGGCTCCGAAATAAAGCCTTTCCCGTATTCCCTTTTTCTTTTGTTCATGCAGCCCACTTTGACTTCATCGAGGTTACTCGTTTTCACCTTAGTTAGTTCCTAATTGAATATAATAACTGTTTTATCTTATTTCATCTCATCTTATTTTATTTTATTATTATAATTTTTTTAAATTTTTACATAAAATATAATAAATAATTTAACTTTTTCAAATTTCAAAACAATAATATTAATATCAAAATATAATATTTTAATAATATTTTATTTAATTTTTATCTCAATTCATTTCTTTTCACCTCACTATTCAAACAGTAGCTAAATCATTTAGTTCACACTCGAGAATTTGGTTAAAGCATTTTTCTTTCGGTACTAATATCATATTTTACATAAAGTTCATACAAACCTAAGATCACTGTCCGAAAGTGGAAACTTTTTCACATATTTCCATCGTTTATAAGCTTCTTCAAACTCAAAAAATCCGAGAAGAGACAAGCATCAAAATCGTCATCCTCAACGAAACTCTGTAAAAGATGTGAGCATTCGGTGGTGTAATATACATATTTAATTAGATATATTATTACGATCGCTAGCTCATAATTTAGGAAATGATGCAGAGCAGAGGGAACGCCCACGTTTATATTATTCTCGCTTGATAGATATGGCTTTCATGTATGAATTTTCTTGCACGTTTTGAATTTGCAACCACCAAGAGAAACACGATATGCATGATTTCCTTTCCGACAATTAATCCAATTATTCAAGCCGGAAAGTCAAAAGAAGAAGTACTAGTTTTGAAACATGGTCGGTCCCTCTTCACCTGCCTTCGTACTTATTATCACTAGCCGCGCGTGCATTTCTGACAACCCATACTACATGGATTATCTACCAAATTACCGTTTTCAATGCCAACTGAAAACTGGTGAAGGATGCATGTACCAAACACTGGAGTCGTAGAAATATTACTCTCAACTAACAAATGAGGAACTTACCTGTGTAAGGTATATATTATATATTATATTATATATATATATATATATTTCAGTGATGAGATAAGATGAAATAAGATTACATGAGAATTATATAAACAATAACGAAATAGTTTAAGCCAATTTATTTTATTGAGTTCTGAAAAAATGAGAAAGAAAAATTAAATTGAATAAAAATATTATAAACTTAAAATATATTTTGAATATAATTTTTATTTTGAAATTTAAAAAGTTGTATTGTTTTTTATTTTTTGTTTAGAAGTTTGAAAAAATTATAATAATTAGATAAACAGTTGAAGATTTGAAATTGTAAAGTGTTTTGTGTTTGAGATGAGATCAACTCATCTCAAGTGTCTAATTAAACATGGATTAGTGATCAGCAATGCTGTTTTTAATTTTTATTTCTTTATTTTTAGTCATCTTTTGTCAATATGATACACATTTTAAGTGATGTCACATGTGATCTACTACTTATTAACAATCAGGGAGAGAGTTTTCCTTCATACTTTAGAAGAGTTGAAAACGCCTAGATGATGATGACTATGTATGGTTTGTTCAGTTCAAAGGTTAGGCCCCCCAAAAAATAAATAAATAAAACCAGTTGAATGCCACATACATTTGAAAATACGAAAATGATATATTATACAATATTTTTTTATAATCTTTGTACTACTATTATAAAATCTCTATACCACAAATCATCTATATGATATAATTTAATTTGAAAGAAAAATATTTACAATTTAAATTTTATAAATTAAAATTTTACTATCTAAGTTATATATATAGACTCTATATATTGATTGAGAATAGAACAACGTTTTACGCAATACTATTTCAATATTTTTAATAGAATAATATTATTTTAGATAAATATATTCAATTTAAAATATGATTATATAAAGAAAGACTGTACGGTATTATTATTGTTTGGATATTAGTTCGCCTCTATGACTAGTCAACTATCAACAATGAGTGATGCTACATCCATGATGATTGATATCGAAAAGTGTACCGATTAGTGTTAATTTTTTTTAAAATTATTTTTATGTATATTTTTTTAAATTTTAATTAATAAATATACATAAAATACATAAAAAATAATAATTGATACGTTTTGTCGATTTACTTAATAATTTCCATTAACAAAAAGTCTTTAACGCATAAGAGTATTTTAATTGGATTAGTTAAAAATTAAATTCATTAAAGATTTGGCTATTAAATCATAAATGTAATCGTATTAGAATAATTATATTCTAAATAATTAGAATTTAGTTACATTTATTTTTAAAATTATTTTTAAATTTAAAATGAACTATTCATTCATCAAATATATTTTATATTAATTATTTTTCTTTCCCTTTTAAATGATAATTGAAAAATATAATTAAAATATAATTACTAATTAATACTTTTATTATAAATAGTAAAATATGATAAAATAAAATAAATTCATAATTAAAAAAAATTTGAAATTATTAATTATTCATTACTATATAAGAAATAAATGAATAATCTAAAGTAGAGATTTGATGTAAATAATTTAAATCAAATTTATTTTATATTATTTTATTATTATATAATAAAAAATAATTATTTCAATATAAAAATATGTAAATAGAATAATTAAAAATTAAATTTATTTTATATTTATTTAAAAAAAATATATTTTAACTTTAGAGTGCTACAAGAGATCAGAATCTGCAGTCCACATGATCGGCTAGCTGTAGCTCAAGATTGTAAGGTTCGAAGTTTAAAAAAAAAATTAAAAGACTGACATGATTGATGATTATTTGGACAACATTAATATTGATATGACCAATCATTTATTTCGACTCTATTATATTGCTCGTTGATTTGGATTCATTTTTTATCGATCGATTATTTATAGATTCTGCATTTGTCACATTGCAAGTACTAGAAACAATAATACAAACAATGCGGCAACAATAAAATAAGAGAAGAATATAGACCGTAGAAAAAAGACAGATATAGCCTGGCGATTGATCATACTTTGAAGTCTACGTCCAATATTGTATCACAAAGCCTTATAATAAGATATTTTAAAATTGTATAACTGTCTTATAATTATTTAAAAAAAATAAATAAAATATAATGATTATGTAGTGTTTACGTACTTTACGATTGTATATAAAATTAATCTTCAAATAATGCACATGAGCGGGATGCATTTAAAAAGAAAACTTAACATGTTAAGTGGCCGAATTTAAACAAGTTCAATTAGAGCAAATAGTAAAACCTTGTCTATTTAATTTTTATTCGGGCATGACTCGAGTTTGAGTCAAAATTAATTAAGTAGCTCGTTAAATAATTCGAACTTATTCGAATTAAAAATAAAATGTTGTAATTAGCTAGGTGACAGACTAAACTTTGAAATTTTAGAGATCATATAGTTTATGATATATACGCACATAATTTTTCTCTTAGCTTAATTTCTAATTATTTTAGATATTATCATTAAACATGATACTGTAAAAATAATCAATATGCAGTTATTTGAATTTATATAAGTTGGATCAAATTTTGTAAGAATTGTATCGTTTAAAAATCGATTATGATTTTGCATTCAGAAACGACTCATTTAATAAATGAATCAAGCTAAAAACACTCCACTTATACTTGAGCTAATCACAAATAGTTTTATTTATTACAGCCCCAGGTATAAACATCAAATCAGAAAGGGAGATCCAAAACCATCTTAGGGCTAACAAAGTGAGTTTTGTTTCCAGTTTTTTCAAAGAACCTTTTGGATTTGATTCGGAATTGAGTCTTGGTGTATTAATTTGAAATTCTCGTGTCGTACACACATATAAAATAGAGTAATGTTAGATACAAGTTTCAAATAGACAAGTCTCATACAAGCCTTTTATAAAATAATAGATCTCACTAATAAATAATAGTTTTTTTTACACTTTTTTAAAGTGGAGTCTACTTTTTTACAAAGACTTGTATGGAACTTATCTATTTGAAACTTGTACAAATGATTACTCTACAAAATATAGGTTGGACACAGTGAACCGAAACAAGATAGAAGCAGATCGGAGCGAGTCGGGAACGGGTCAATAAATCTGGGCGGCCTGATTTAGATACGGATGAACTGGACTGTGAATTAACAAGTATGGCTCGGGAGAGCATAGACCATTTGCCGAAGACAAAAGTGGTGTTTTGTATTAATATATAAAATAAATAATAAAATCTATTTTTTTCCGTAAGTTTAACATTTTAGGATAATTGGTGATTTCACATAGTATTAGAGTAGATGTGTTGAATTCGAATCCCAACTTTACACTATATCTCATTTAATTAAATATTTCACATATTAAACCACCAATTTATAAATAGTCTAACTCATACGTGAGAGAAAATGTTAATATATAAAATAGATAATACAATCTATTTCTTTTGATTAGTTTAAATTTTTAAAATAAGTAATGATCAGCTTTTAATTTCGACTTCCAAGCGTAGTAGCTGTCAAAGTAATACGAGGGTAAATCCTAAGATCGAATTCACAGAGGCAATGAGAATTTAGTAAACATTTCATATTCGCAAGACAACATATTATCAATATTTGTGGTGACAAGAAATTTTGAAATGATAAGAAAACAGTACACTAAATGATCTAGCAATGAACAAAAAAAAAATAAGAAATGAGAAATAAATTTCAAAAGTTAACCACAAACTATATCTACACCAAAATGGGGCTATTTACTAAGGGAGTGTGGAATGAATTAAGAGTGAAATTGTTGGAAAGTTCAAGTACGAGTAAAGCTGAAAATAAAAGTGAATCAATTTTTTTAAAATTACTAAGAATCAAGAGATTTAAAGAAAATGTGTAGAAGTTGACTTAAACTTGTAAGAAGCAATAAAACAAATACTTGAGATGCAATTTTCGCCTACTGATTTGGTGATGGATTTACTTCTCTTTTCATCTTCTCTCAACCATTCTCTCATTCTTAGAAATCATAGTCAAATAATATAGCAATGAACCACAATTTTTAATCTAATAAAACTACTTGACAAATTATATGATAACTATAAAATAGTGAAAGAAAACCATCGAAGTCATGTTACTTGTTAAAGTATCAATTGTGTCCTTACATCTACAACTTAGCTAAATCAAGAACAAAGAACTCCAATCCTTTTTAGATGCAAATTGAAATATAATCCATTAAGTTAATCATCAAAAGCACAAAATATTAAAAAAAATCCAACCCCAAATAGTTATGGGTTTCTCCTTGAATCCCAAGCTGAAAATTGTTGAAGTCCATGCCCTGAGCAGTCATTGTTGACTGCTCAGCACTCATCTCCCCAACGCTTAACGCCCCAACGTCCAGCAAATGAATGCAAAATTAAATGCATTCATACACAATCCTCGCCTATAAATTGAAGCTCCATGCGAGAGCTTCAATTCACACCCAAGAAGAGAAAAGAGAGAGAGCCTGGAGAGCTCTGAGAGAAAAGAAGAGAGTTGAGTTGAGTGAAGTGTGATCCTCCTTCTCTGTAATATTTTCTTGTGTACCACTATTTAATAGTAAAGCTCTTTTTCGTGGATGTAGGCAGTTGCCGAACCACGTTAAATTCTTGGTGTCACTGAGTGCGTAGAGTGTACTCTTTTATTACCGCTTTTATCCCTTCCGCTGTGTTGATTTCCCCAACATGTGGTATCAGAGCGATTCTTGGGAAGAGTTTTTTTTTCAGAAAACTCGTTTTTAGTGTGTAGCTCAGTTTTCAACTTTGAGCATACCACTATGTTCGTCTCATAGAGAAAAGAAAAGCGGTGAAAACCAGAGACCGGACGAACGCCGCAAGCTCCTCCACGCGCCGTCTGAAGATCGGAGAGTGAGTCCACTCTCGACACGCGCTGCACGCGCCCAGGAGAGGCACGAGCGCATGATACCCACTCTCGGCACGCGCCGCACGTGCTCCAGAAAGGCCCTTGCACGTGAAATCACGCGCCTGACGTTCTTATTGACTCCAGAAAGCACGTGAGTTACACGCACCTACGCATTCCACGCGCTCCAGTGAGGTTCTGGCGCGTGAAGAACACGCTCCCACGCGCTGTTAGTCGCGCCACGTGCTGCACGTGCGACAGTGTTCCTGTTTTGGTTCTTTTGCTCATTCCTTGTGCTATCTGAGTCCGATTTTGACGAAACAAGACTCGTTTCCAACAAAATCAAGCGTTCTGGACACAACGGTGCTGTCTGTTTTGCAATATTCCACTTCAAAGATCCTGTACTTGCATTTTGTATTTAGAATCAGTCTAAATCTATGGAGGATTCAGCATCAGGCGCCATGATAAAGTTGACTGCCTCAAACTACAATCTTTGAAGGCCTCGGATGGAGGATCTATTGAACTGTAAAGATCTATCTGACCCTTTGGAAGATGAAGGGAAGAAGCCAGATGAAGTTACGGATCAAGTGTGGAGAAAGATGCACAAGAAGACTATCGGTCAGATCAGACAATGGATTAACCATAGTGTTTTTCACCATGTGGCCTAGGAGACAGATGCATATAGCCTCTGGAAAAAGTTGGAGGATATGTATCAAGCTAAGACTGCTCGAAACAAGGCCCTCTTGTTGCCGAGCACACTAGCGAGTTTCAAAACCTAGTTAACCAGTTCGGATCCGTCAACCTGAATCTTGGCGATGAAGAACAAGCCCTGCTACTTCTCAGCTCGTTACCAGATAATTGGGAGACGCTGGTGGTCTCCCTCAGTAACTCTACTCCAGATGGAAAACTTATCATGACGATGGTTAAGGATGCCCTGTTTAATGAGGAGGCCAGACGAAAAGAGATAAGCATGAATCAAACTCATGTCCTTGTCACCGAGAGTAGAGAAAGGCCTCGAGGTGATAATAGAGGGAGAAGTGGAGGCAGAAACAGAGGGAAATCTCAACCATGTGGAAGGTCCAGCAGTAGCAGGAACCAGCAGACGGGTAACATGAAATGTTACCATTGTGGCAAAGAAGGCCACATAAGGAAAAACTGCCGCAAGTTTTTAAGGGAGCAAGGTCAAAGCAGTAAGCTGAAGAAAGAAGATGGTGAAACCTTTGTCACTCTTTCGGGAGATGTGGCAATACTCTCCACCAGTGACGAGACGTGTCTGCACGTTGCAAGCCATGATGTTGAGTGGGTGGTAGACACAGCAGCATCATACCATGCCACTTCCCATAGTGAATTTTTCATTACGTACAAAGCAGGAGACTTTGGTACTGTAAGGATGGGAAACGCCAATTCCTCGAAGATCGTGGGAGTTGGCGAAGTGCAGATAAAAACCAACTTTGGTTGTACCATGGTGTTGAAAGATGTTCGACACATTCCTGACCTTCGGCTCAACCTGATTTCGGGAACAACCATTGATCGACAGGGCTATGACAGCTACTTCAGCAATGGCACTTGGAAGCTATCACAAAGTGCCATGGTTGTTGCCCGAGGACATATTTGCAGTACGTTGTACAAGACCCATGTGAAGATTGATACTGATAGCCTCAATGCAGCAGAAGACGAGGCATCACCGAATCTGTGGCACAAGAGACTCGGACACATGGGTGAGAAAGGGTTGGATACGCTTGCGAAAAAGGCACTCATCAAGGTTGCCAAAGGAATAGCGTTAAACCCTTGTGAGTACTATTTGTTTGGCAAACAACGCAGAGTCTCGTTCAATTCCTCTACGAAGAGAAGATCAGAGTTGTTGAGTCTGGTACACTCTGATGTATGTGGTCCCATAGAAGAAGAGTCATTGGGAGGTAACATATATTTCGTGACATTCATTGATGATGCTTCACGAAAAGTCTGCGTATATGTTTTGAAGTCAAAGGATCAGGTTTTCGAACACTTCAAGAATTTCCACACGCTAGTGGAAAGAGAGACAGGAAAGAAGTTGAAGTGCCTACGAACGGACAATGGAGGAGAATATGTTTCCAAAAGGTTCGCTGCATACTGCGCTGATCGCGGTATTCGACATAAGAAGACGATCCTATATACCCCTCAGCACAATGGTGTAACCGAAAGAATGAATCGGACCATCATTGAAAGAACAAGATGCATGCTCAGTATGGCTAAGTTACCAAAGCCATTCTGGAGTGAAGCTGTTCGTGCTGCCTATTACCTGATCAACAGATCACCTTCCGCACCACTGGAATTTAAAGTTCCTGAGAAGGTTTGGTCTGGAAAAGATGTCTCTTATTCTCACCTGAGAGTGTTTGGGTGCAAAGCCTTTGCACACGTATCCAAGGAGCTGAGACAGAAGCTCGATGTCAAGTCAACTCCATGTATCTTTGTTGGATATGGAGATGAAGAATTCGGATACAAATTATGGGATCTAGTGACAAAGAGAATTGTCAAAAGTAGGGACGTTGTGTTCCATGAAAACCAGCATATAGGAACTGAAGCTTCCTCGATGTCAGTAGAGCTTAGTTCCTATACACATCCTGCACCATTACAGTCCGCCACAGATAATGAGGATATGCAGGATCGAGATCCAGAAGCAGAAGAAGAAGCTCAGGGTGTTGAGCAGAGGGAGCAAGAACCCTCTCCACCAACAGCTGGTGTACCACCACAAGGGTTAGATGGTGATGAACCTCCTTTGGTTGATGAAATTCAACCAAGAAGATCGGTAAGAGGCCGCCTACTGATTCCTTCGATGAGATATCCGGAATCAGACTATATTCTGCTTACTGATGAGGGGGAGCCGGAGAGCTTCCAGGAAGTTCAAACTCATGCTGATAGAAGCCTATGGGTGCAGGCAATGCAAGAAGAGATGCGTTCTTTGCAGAAAAATCAGACCTATGAGTTGGTGAAACTTCCTGAAGGAAAGAAAGCCCTAAAAAGCAAATGGGTGTTCAAGCTGAAGAAAGATGGCCAAGGAAAGCTGATAAAGCACAAGGCCAGATTAGTTGTCAAAGGATTCCAACAAAAGAAGGGAATCGACTTTGACGAGATATTTTCCCCAGTGGTGAAAATGATGTCAATCCGAGTCATACTCGGATTGGTAGCCAGCTTGAATTTGGAACTCGAACAAACGGATGTGAAGACAGCCTTTCTCCATGGAGATTTGCATGAGGAAATCTATATGGAGCAACCAGAAGGGTTTGAAGCTCCAGGGAAAGATCACTTAGTCTGCAAGCTAAAGAAGAGTCTCTATGGCCTCAAGCAAGCGCCGAGGCAATGGTACAAGAAGTTCGACTCATTCATGATGAGTCATGGTTACAAGAGACTTGTTGCAGATCAGTGTGTCTATGTTCGAAAGTTCCAGGATGACAAGTTTGTCATACTCCTTCTTTATATTGATGATATGTTAATCGTTGGTGAGGATAAGTCCAAGATTAACAAACTAAAGAAGGAACTATCCAAGTCCTTTGACATGAAGAACTTAGGCCCAGCACAGCAACTTTTGGGCATGAAGATTGTTCGTGATAGGAAAGACAAAAGGGTGTGACTATCACAACAAAAATATGTTGAACGGGTCATCAGACGTTTCAACATGGGAGATGTTAAGCCAGTCAATACTCCACTTGCTAACCACTTCAAGTTGAGCAAGAGCTCGTGTCCTTCTTCAAAGAAAGAGATTGAAGAAATAGAAGTAATTCCCTACTCTTCAGCAGTAGGAAGCCTGATGTATGCAATGGTTTGTACCAGACCAGATATTGCTCATGCTGTAGGCATGGTGAGCAGATTCATTTCAAATCCAGGAAAGGATCATTGGGAAGCAGTCAAGTGGATTCTTAGGCACCTAAAAGGTACATCAAAGATGTGCTTGTGTTTTGGGGGAGCTAAACTAGTTTTGGAAGGCTATACAGATTCAGATATGGCAGGAGATCTGGATAGCAGGAAATCTACTTCAGGATTTCTCTTCACTTTTGCAGGAGGAGCTGTCTCTTGGCAGTCTAAATTGTAGAAGTGTGTTGCTTTATCTACAACTGAGGTAGAGTACATTGCCGCAGCGGAAGCTGGAAAAGAGATGTTGTGGATGAAGCATTTCCTCCAAGAACTAGGGGTTAGTCAAGAAGACTATAAGGTACATTGTGATAGTCAAAGTGCTCTAGATTTGAGCAAGAATTCAATGTACCACTCCCGTACCAAGCATATTGATATTCGCTATCATTGGATACGCGAAACGATGAAACAACAGCTATTGAAGCTTGTGAAGATCCATACGAAAGAGAATCCAGCGGACATGCTGACGAAGGTGGTTACAAGTGAGAAGCTTGAACTATGTAGAGACATAGCTGGAATGGATAGCATCTAGGTAAATGGGCATGGAGGGGGAGAATTGTTGAAGTCCATGCCCTGAGCAGTCATGTTGACTGCTCAGCACTCATCTCCCCAACGCTCAACGCCCCAACGTCCAGCAAATGAATGCAAAATTAAATGCATTCATACACAATCCTCGTCTATAAATTGAAGCTCCATGCGAGAGCTTCAATTCACACCCAACAAGTGAAAAGAGAGAGCCTGGAGAGCTCTGAGAGAAAAGAAGAGAGTTGAGTTGAGTGAAGTGTGATCCTCATTCTCTGTAATATTTTCTTGTGTACCACTATTTAATAGGAAAACTCTTTTCTGTGGATGTAGGCAGTTGCCGAACCACGTTAAATTCTTGGTGTCACTGAGTGCGTAGAGTGTACTCTTTTATTACCGTTTTTATCTCTTCTGCTGTGTTGATTTTTCTAACAAAAATCTAGTCTATCATCTCTAGATTAACAAAATGTCTAAAAAGATTAAATTCTAACATCTCTAACTATTACTCTAAACAAAAATTGCCGGTAGGGAAATAATATGCTGTAGTCGAAAATCCACTAAAAGAAAAAGCGGAAAAAAAAAAACTAGACGAAGAGGAAAAAAATCCGAAGAAACCGAAAAACAAGAGTGACGGCGCACGAAAAAAATTTGCATTTTATCCTCTGCGTTTTGCCTCTTTCCCCCTCTGCAGTGTACACCTTCTGCGTTTCAGCCCCTTTGTTTTTCTCTGCAGCGCCTTCAGCTGTGCGTTTCATCTCCTGGTCTGCGTGTGTCGCCCTGCACCATTTCCTCTCCAGCCCAGCGTTCGCGTGAGTGCCCTGCAGTGCGTGAGTGAGTCTTGCCTCTGCAGTGAATGGAGGCCATGATCCCTGCAGTGCGTGAAGCCCAGCTGCTCGAGCCAGACCCTCCAGTGTGTTGAGTTGTGCTGTTGCGCTCAGCTCCAGTTGCTGGAACTCCTTGCATTTCCGCTTGAGTGGGTCTGCACCTCAAGCGTGCGTGAGTCAGCTGCACGGCTTGAGGCAAGCTGCTGCCTTCCTCTCCCTTTTCTCTTTCTTTTGTGGTTTTGTGTTTCAGATTCTTAGCTTCTTAGCATTTGGGTGCTGCCGTGCTTGTTGGGTATTTTCAATAATACCCATATGATTTTAACATCTTTCCATAATGCCTTGTAATATAAGTAAGATATGAGAGTAAAATTTTGACATTAATTCTTTATGTAGATCATCTATATTACGACTCTTTTCAAGTGTAAAATATTAAAATTTAACATTGAGTTAGGTATTAAAAATTATTACATAATTAAATATTTAATTCATTTTTTTGATTAAATAATTCATTCACTTTAGCAACTTAATCACGTAATTTTTGAGTCTTTATCAAGTAACAATTTTATTTGATATTAGAGCGGACCATGTGCTCGTGAGAGAGGCAAAGGAGCTGGAGGACGCAGGTGACACGAATTGAAGATCTCCGTATGAGGTTGTCAGCCCTTGAGGCGCAGAGTTGTACTAGGAGAATGCTCGGCTATAATGTGAGACACTAATATGCTCCGATTTGGCTAATTTCGACGATGCTGGATATTTCAATTCGTAGGGTCACTGACTTGAACCGCAGAAATGTCTTAGAATTACTAGAGTATATTATAAGTATTGGAATAATTACAAGGATGGTCAGAAAAGATCAACATTAGAACAACCTCAATGATTTATTTAGATTTCTGTCTAAGATAGGTAATTAAAGACTACTTTCTCTATTTTAGTTAGAGAAATGATATTTACAAATGTGAAATACACGTAATATTTTTAAAAAAATTAAATAAATACGGTGAAAAATGATTAATTTTTTAATAATTGATACAACTATTTTTAAAAAAATTACACGACGTTTATATACTCTATAATTATATATAATATTACTCAAAATGCTCTTAGGATAAGATAACAGGAAAAGAACGTAAAGAAGGCAGACAACGACACAAGGCCACATAAAATAATGGCTTTGATACCATCCTTAGAAAAATGAAAGTAACAATAAATATGGAGATGAGAAAATGGGAAAAGTGAAACGAAGAACTGAAGGGTTCCTTCCGAGGGGCCTACCCCCACTAAACAAAAAAGTCCAACAGACCAAACCTCACACCGATCGAGTTCATCGCATGGAGTATACGCTTTAGGAAAAAAGTTGGATACGTGTCCCTAAAATCGATACGCATGGGACTAGGAAGAATAATAATGCCTCTTTTTTTTTTTTTTAACAGAATAATAATGTCTTAATTTCAAAAGGAAATGCATTTCCATAACACATGCATTAGGCAAAAGATTAAGGACAAATGAGCTCTCGGTCGGACACCGAATTTTACTCCCAAATATGTCATATCGGTACGAAGACGTGTTTACTCGCAATATAAAGCTTTAGGTTACGTTTGATAGGTGAGATTGTTTTACATATTTTATGAATAGTAATAAAAAAATATTAAATACTAATAAATAAATAAATAATAAAAAGAAGATAAAAGTAATAATAAAATAATGATAAGTAAGTAAAAACTAATAAAATAAAATTTTTGCACATGATAACTATAATGATAAGTTTATTTCTTCATTATTTTTTCATTTAATGATTAACAAAATGATTATTTATAAAATTATATATTATTTTAATTTTTTTCAAAAATAAAGGATGTTAAAAAATATTTAAAAGAAAACAATAAAAAAATAAGAATTTCGAATATAGTATGAAATTAGTAAATGGATGGAGGTATGCCAATCATGGCACTGTTTTTTCGGCAATTTCACCCGCTACAAGACAAAGCTTTGCTGAGTAATTTTAATGCATCGCCCATACATATTGGATTCTGATGCCGATCATTATGGTCACGCCTACCTTATCATCGTTGTCACCGTCCACGCGATAAGCATATAATTATCTATTCATTTATATATATATATATATATATATTATATAATAGTAGTGAAAGATAAATTTCTTTATCTTATTTTGTTTCTCTACATTAATTTCAAAAACTTTTATATAGGACAATCTGTGAAATTATCGAACTTATCTAGAGTGAAGTTTTCTTGCTACTTCTACTAGTAATATTGTATGTATCCATAACGTTATAAATTCGTAATCACTTATCATGTGCAGAAACAAAATTCAAAAATCCAAAAATATTTTAAATAATTATTCATATATTATTTTTTATTAAATAACATTAATTAATTATTCTTGTGCATTGTGCAAATCTACAACTAATTATACATATATAAGAAGAAATACCAATATAAATAGCTTACGAAAATTAAAAAAAAAAACCAATATAAGTGTCAAAATTGTATTGATGATGAAATTAATTTATAGATGGATGAAGAATCAAAGTTCGTATGTTATGCCACGTAATAACATGAGGATTACTATATGTATGCCACGTAATAATTGGCTTTGCATTACCCAAATTAAATCTACGCAATAATTTATCTCTGTCAATCTTAAATGAGTGCGGTTTGATGCATCAAACTGTGTATTGATACTGACATGACCTTTTTATTTAAAAGAAAAATAAAAGAATAAAAATCTTAAGAGAAGAAGAATATTCTGTGTCTCATGAAAATTATTTTTTGTCTTTATTTGTACCGTTTCATTAAACGGATACTTTGCATATCAATATCAGTACGCGATTTGGTACGCAAACTCTCTGACAAGAAGTGTTTTGTATCTTTAAATTACCTATCATGATCTTATTGTTCAAAAAATTATCATATAATATTTCCTGAAATATAAATGACATCATGAGATTCTTATAATCTAATAATATGTCATGTCATTAAAGTTACACATATGCTAATAAATTATTTGTAAAAATACTAATTCTTAATCATATATATATATATATATATATATATATATATATATATACAACGTATCAAGATAAAATGAGAGTACGAAATTATATATATATATATATATATATATATATATATACACACACTCCTCTCTCTATACAATAATTGAAAAGATGAATTCAGAGGAAGCAACTAGTACTAAACTAAATGAAGCAAGTTGGCGTACGTAAAAGTGTAGAAGGCCAAAGGCAAGGTTTGGCGGCATTTATATCTAGCCAACGCTAGCTGCTTGCTTGCAAGGCATATGCGGGTTAAAGCTATTCGATCCCTTTACTGCTACCTTCCCCCACACATCGTCAACATCTCTTTAACAGAATATGTCTCGTGCTCCCATCCACTTTATATTGCCCCTATCACCCACACTATATAAAATATTCTTCTTGTGCTTCACCCATATTTTGGTTCTCTCGACAATGGGGAATTGTCTTACCCTCCCTGTTCCTGCCGCAATGAATCTGTCCAAGAAGAGCAGTTCTCTGCTGGCCATCGACACCATTTTCAAGCTTCCCTCTCCACTCCCAGTTTGGCCAAAGGGTACGTACCTATTATATACTGCTCTCATCAACATGATTGTTGCTATTTTTGTGATGATTTCGTTTAAATATCAGTCAAAGCTTTGGTCTTGGTGTAGGGGAAGGGTTTGCAAGTGGGATTATGGATCTGGGAGGTGGATTGCAAGTGCGTCACATATCAGACTTGGTGAAAGTTTGGGCAACCCGTGAAGGTGGACCCGACAACCTTGGGGCTACGTTTTTCGAACCATCCCAGATGCCAGCTGGTTTCCATATGTTGGGTTCGTACAGTCAACCAAACAACAAGCCCTTCTTCGGATGGGTTCTTGCAGGGAAAGATGATGGATCAGCTGAAGCTTTGAAAACGCCAGTCGATTATACTCTGGTTTGGAGCAGTGAGTCTTCAAAGATCAAAGCAGATGGGAATGGCTACGTGTGGCTGCCAATTCCCCCGATGGTTACAAAGCCGTAGGTCACGTGGTCACAACCTCGCCTGAGAAGCCATTGCCAGATAAAATCAGGTGCGTTCGATCTGACCTCACGGACCAAAGCGAGGCCTTCACGTGGATCTGGAGTCCAGGTAAAACCAGCGACGCCAATGGCTTCAATGTGTACAGTGTGAGACCCAGCATTAGGGGGACCAAAGCTCTTGGTGTCTCTGCTGGTACTTTTGTGGCTCAAATTGGTGGGACTGCCTCTCCTTTGTCTATTGCTTGTTTGAAGAATGCCGAGTCCAACTTTTCTTGTATGCCAAATCTAATGCAGATTGAGGCATTGATTCAAGCCTACTCTCCATGGGTGTACTTCCATTCAAAAGAAGAGTTCCTACCTTCTTCAGTGAAATGGTATTTTGGGATGGGGGCACTTTTGTATAAGAAAGGGGAAGAATCAAACCCTGTTCCAATCGAACCCGATGGCTCGAACCTTCCCCAGGGTGGTTCAAACGATGGTGCTTATTGGTTAGACCTGCCTGTGGATGCTGGGGCCAAAGATACAGTCCGGAAAGGAGAGCTACGAAGCTCCCAAGTTTATGTACATGTAAAACCCATGATGGGTGCAAGCTTCACAGACATAGCCATTTGGATTTTCTATCCATTTAATGGTCCGGCTAGGGCTCAGCTTGGTGTTGTCACCGTCTCACTGGGAAAGATAGGTGAACATGTTGGTGATTGGGAGCATGTGACCCTTAGAGTAAGCAATTTCAATGGGGAGCTTCAAAGGGTTTACTTCTCACAACACAGTGGAGGAACATGGGTGGAGGCATATGACCTTGAGTTTCAAAGTGGGAACAAAGCTGTGGGCTATGCATCATTGCATGGACATGCTTTGTATGCAAAGGCAGGAGTTGTGTTGCAAGGGAATGGAGCAATAGGAATAAGGAACGATACGGAGAAGAGCAAGGTGGTGATGGATACTGGAGGGAGCTT
Organism: Juglans microcarpa x Juglans regia; assembly: GCF_004785595.1. Classification (NCBI taxonomy): domain Eukaryota; kingdom Viridiplantae; phylum Streptophyta; class Magnoliopsida; order Fagales; family Juglandaceae; genus Juglans; species Juglans microcarpa x Juglans regia. The sequence continues at coordinate 14,094,161 of NC_054606.1, forward strand.
TGAAATAGTGGCCGCTGAATATTTGGGGTCAGCTGTTGATGAGCCAGCTTGGCTGAACTATTGCAGGGAATGGGGTCCCAAAATTAGCTATGACATTGCTGAGGAGATTAAGAAGGTGGAGAAAGCATTGCCTGGACCCCTTAAATCTGCTTTCAAGAAGTTTGTCAATGCCCTACCAAATGAAATCTTGGGGGAGGAGGGTCCCACGGGTCCCAACATGAAGGGCAACTGGCTCGACGATGAAAAATGATTCATGCATATATATTTTTTTAAAATTGTTATTTTTATAAACTTTGTTCAATTAAGTTGTGGCTGATATTATTGAAAGGATTTCCGGTGAGTTTGGATAGTGAATTGAAATTAGTTGATTTGATATAAAAGTTGAATTAAAATATTATTAAAAATATTATTTTTTAATATTATATATTATTATTTTAAGATTTGAAATAGTTGAATTATTTATTATATTTTATATAAAAATTTATAAAAATTATAACAATAAAATAATTAAAAAAAAAAAAGATAAAATGAAACGATTTTTATATCCAGACAGCACCTTAGAATTTGTGTTATAAGGTTGTAAAAAAAAGGAATTGTCAAAACTTATATCAAAAAGCAAATGCCTGTTACGGAAAAAAAAAAAAAAAATCCCTTTTATTCCCTTTTCCTTTCATTATTGAATTAGATTAATCTTCGATCGGTGGGACCAGTCACCAGATCAATATCGTTAGAAAAATGGTCAGCATCCTGAAATAGAAAAAATGGTTTGTCAATCTAAATGAACGACAAATGGGAGGGAGCCAATAGCATCCGACGGTAGCTATAGCATTGAATCCTTAAAGCAGTTGAAAAAGAAAGAGAGAGGGCGTGAGAGTTTATTGTTTGGCTTAATTTCAGGAAAAGAGAATGCTCTTGTTTGGATTGGTGAGAAATGTCAATTAGTACGAGCTTTAAGCTATTTTGAGTTGAAGCTATTTTGGAGTATGATAGGAAGTTTACTACATTTTACAAGTCATCCTGATATATATAGAGTTCAATATAGAGTTGTGTGCAAGAAACCATCCAATCCCAACGACCTACTATCAAAATAATTATCATATATGTGAGTGGCACATGGATTCGATGTGTAATCCTTAAAGCATTGAAATTTAGTTCCAACTTTGCACGTTTTTTCTTTTTCACTGTTGCTTACATAGTTGGAAGTGCTTATGATTGTGAAGGCAAATTATTAAGAAGCCAAGAGGCCAATATGGAATGACATATGATATATTGGACGTTTGCCACATTAATGAACTAAGAAATTTGGGTTAAATGCCAGATGGATTTGTGAAGGCCAAAGAGATTGGTTTAATAAGGGCTCAAGCTTATTAGGCAAGAGGGCTACAAAAAGATACCAAGACTTAAACCCAACATATTGGATACAAGAGTATGGGCCTAATATATTAGACATAAGATACTAGGCTAATTTAATAAGCATAAGGTTATTGGGTCCAACTTAGTAAGATTCAAGGCTATTGATCCAATTGAAGAAATATCCAAATTTGGGACCAACCTAGTCGACTATTGAGGCCAAGGATAGGCCCAATAATTTTGGATATAAAACTCATGGATAAGTCCACATCTAGGCCCACAACAAAGACTTCTTCATATGGCCCAATTAAAGCCAAAACTTGAAGCCCAAGCCTTTTATTTCATTTCATTCTTCCAAATAGGGTCCACATACACCATACCATTGGTTTCCATCTTACCCAAGCCCAAACCACATGCTCCTAGGGTTCCCTTTAACCTTGATAAAGTTTTTAACTAGAATTAAGATCACTATTCATCTCACCCATGAATAGTAACTCAAGTATCATGACTTGCATAGTTTTCATGAAACTCTTTTCTTCATACTTTTAAACCTGAAATTCTTTTTTTTTTTTTTTTTTTTTTGCATCACTCTTAGGCAACCCTTGAAGGTTAGAACTAACCCAACTCATGTCACTTAAAGAAAAGGCATGTCAATGCCAACTAAACCCACCAATCGACACACATGAAGCAAACCGAGTGACCCTTCAACAAACCACCCAAACCAAATGCCCCTTCAACCAGTTTTCAAGAAGATTTCTACCCCTTTAATCCTCATTATGTCACCTAAGAATCAGACCTAACATGTGTAAAAAATAGTTCCAAGAAATAAAACCAAAACACCAACTATTCACCTAGGAACTTGAAGTCTTGACCAAACCGATTGCACCTCCATCTTTAAGGATTTTCTGCACCTAAAACAGCCACCCCCACACACCACCATCTTTACCCATTCCACCCTAAGGAAGTGTTTCAAAGCACTCAATTACTTGCTTGGCCAATCCCCTCCCATGAGCTACAAACCGATTGAAGGAATGAGGTTGCACAAGCTGCCATTTGACTGAAACCCACACACATTCAAACCCTTCCTTTATGATCTGCACAAACCCAATCACATGACCACCACTCATACTTCATTACACACCTGGTAAGGCCACTAAATAATGGTAATCATGCCAAAAAATTAGACCAAGAAAATGGGACAAAAGAGGGATCAAAACTGGACAATTTTGGATGGAACCAAAACCATCAACCATCACTTGTTTCCCTTGTAATTTTTGTTTAAAATTCTGGAACCATGCAGCCCCTGCACATATGGCCATCCTCTAGATCATTTCTATGGAGTAGTCAAGTGCTTTAGGTCACTATTTAACTGAACCAAAGGATGACAAGTCTGACATTTTCACTCAACACTCCACACCCACCTCCACCAATCAACTCCCACACCCTTCATCCATTGCCATCTATCCTTCACCCCACACCCTTCCATGGAGTCCTATAAATACCTCCCTTCACTCCTCATTTCTTCACACAACTCTCTCTAGTATCCTTGAGAGCAAAACACTAAAAGTGTGAGAAAATGTTGAAACTGAGTCGATTGAGTGAGGTTCTTGAAGTGTGTTGATTTTTGAGAGCTCAAAGGTCATGATTTTTGTAAGTAATCTTACCTCATCTCTTTTTTGGTATTATATTGACATGTTAGGCTTTAAATTATGGCATGAGAGTGAGGATTTGATTGAGTTATAAAAAGGTTTTACTCAAGTGATGCATTTTGGCCAGATTTGAAGTTTGGCATGTATTTATTGTTTTGGTATGAAACTTTAGTCATGACATGTTTTGATATGTTATCTTAAGTGTATTTAACATCTTGAATATTTGATTGAAGGTTTAAATTTGAGGAAAAAAACATGTCATGATAGGTTTATAAGCCAATATCTTGTGTTAATCCTCTAAGCTTTTGGTTGGCACTTGTATGAGAGTGATCTGGGCATATCATGACTTATTTTCCCAAAGATGGTGTTATGAACCTTTTGAAAACATTTATCATCATGTTAGGCATTGAAATGCATGATTCTTTTAGGCTTTAAAACTTGTATTGAAAAAGAGAAGCTAGAAACATCATGCTTACACACGATTTGAATGTTTTTGGATGATTTGGTATTATTCAATGCCTAAGTATTGGGATGAACTCATGTGGCATTAATATAAGTTTAAAATATGTCCCAAGATCATATTTATGGATTTATATTTGATGGAATTTGATCATACATGCATGCATAGAAGCTATAGGTTTGAAATCCCAAAAATGGTCACCAAATTGCATGCCCTAGGTTGGATGGTTTTGACATGGTAGTTGTTTGATTCTTGCAATTCTAAGGTCATATATGGAATTAGAACATAAAAAATATGATATTTGTTAATTTTGATGAAATTTGGGGCCAAAATACAAATAATGAAAGTTTAGAGCATTAGTGGCAATTTTGGAAACTTGTGGGGCCAATTTTGTAATTATATTTTGAACCCTTTTGATTATGAACATCTTTCTTAAATATAAGATTCCTAATTTAGAACATATCTTATTACAACCGCACCAATTTTCTAAGCATCTGAGAAGTTTGTAAGTTAATTTCTAACTTATTTTTAGATAATTTATTTATGATCTTTGTATAAACGCCACATTCATATTAAATGTCATTTTGAGCATCAAATATCATATGATACATCATTGAGCATTTGATTACTTGCTCACATAACATGTGAAATTTCTCACCATTTTAGCATGTTGCATATAAATGCCATTTTCAAATAAAGCTTACTACTTATGCATATGTCATGCAATGCATTTTTCAAACATAATATAAAAATAAATTTTGTCATGACCCCAAGTGCTAGGATGAGGAATTATTCTAGTAGAAGTCTTTTGTCCACTTTGGAGTAAATAAGAATGGAGTGGTAACCCCTACGTTAACAAAGAACTGTCAACAGGCTTCAAATAATTTTTTCTTTTAAAGAATGTCGTAGCGAAATCATTTATGGCATGTAATGTTGATGAGTGCATACGTTATGATGATTGATAAGTGTGATTTTTATATGAGTTTTATTACTCTTTTAATTATGAAAAGTGTCAATTTTCCTTCAATTATATTGATTTTATATATTGATTTTATTTTACTTATATATATATTTTTTTTATTTTCTTGGATTTGAAGGAATGAGAAGATTTAATACAAAATGAGAGTAGTTTGATACAAAAGAAGAGACTACGGATCCAGACCGATGAGAGATAGCGAGATCTAAAGAGAACCGAGAAGATTTAGGCCAGGAGACGCACGACCAAAATTCGTGACCAGAATTGGTGACAAGAGTTAGGTGATAAGCATAATATTTTACCTTCTGGGCAAGAAGACTTAGCACAAGACTCCAGACGACTAGTATAAACAACATCGTGGGTGACAACTAGCAAAGGCAAGCGGTTATACTGCTCAGTAGATTGGCGAGAGGGTTCTATTATCCCAATCGGGAGTCTTCCTCCCGGTAGGCAAGGAGACCAGTTATATTCAGCGCATACAACATCTACCCTGTGGGACCCTTACGAGTTCCACAATCAATCAATCCGCTAACTACCAACGAATTCCGTAAATCAAGCCGCATATCACTGAATCTTTCATTTTAGATAACTTCGTTATTCTCAGAATAATTCCTTTTATGTTAACTTTTATCTTGAGAAACTATTTTCCAGATCTTTAGGCTAGATTGTAGCCGCAATTATCTTGTTTCCATATTTGAGTTTTAACATCTATTTAATCTCGTCTAGTGGGATAAATAGAGTGAGTTTTTTTGAGGTTCTGAGTTTTTTTAGGGAGCCTAAGTTTTAGATTTCAACAATTCAGAGTTTATCATTTGAGTTTCTTTCAAGGAGATGGATCTGTGGAGTGGAGACGAGAGCCGCATGCTTCATCAACTAATTCCAACGAAAAACGCTAGTTTTGTTTTTGTTTTTTCAGTTTCATTATGAACTAATTCTATTTTTTAGAGTTTTGATGTAGTCTAGTATTGAACACACAATTTATATTTTAAGTTATTTTATTTCAATATTTCCATGATTGAGTATTTATTCATTATTCTTAATGCTTATAATTTTCTAACTAATTATTGTTTGATCTATTGAATCATAATAAGACCGAGAGGTGATCTTAAGCACCATTAGTTAAGCAAAAGTAGAGATACTTTACCGCGATTAATGTTATTTTCAAGAAAAATCAAACAGGTTTGGGGGGTGAGATGAGAATTTTGTGTTTTGTTTGAAAATTTAAAATATTATGTTTTAATATTATTATTATTTTGGGATTTGAAAAAGTTGAATTGTTTATTAGAGCATTTTCATTGGCTTGGCCAAATTCATCTTCAAAATTTAGTCAATATCACACTTTTTTACATTTGCCTATTCCACTTAAATTTAACCCCTACATTGGATTATCCATTCACTCTCTATATAATAATAAAATATTATTAATTTAATAATTTTTTTATTTAATTTATTTTTATCACATTTTGTATCTCTACCAATTAAATGTTAATAATAATTATATTGTAATTAAATTAATATTAAAAAAATCATATTTTCAAAAGTCATTTAATGCTAATAAATTTTTTTTTAATAAACTCATTTAAAATTCTGTCTAAATTTCTTAATTACAAACCAAATAGTATTTTTGCTTGGAGTGAGAAACTAATATTTTAATGTTTGTTTGGAGTGAGAAATTAGTATTTTAATGTTAAGTAAATCAATTGTGGTTCTCTATATTTGGCCAACCACTGTAGCAAAAGTCTAAATTATTTTAGATTTGTCTAATTCAATGTGTGATGTTTTTTACATCAATTATGCAAATTTTAGCCAACCTCCTCATTTGGCCAAGCCAATGAGGATGCTCTTATATTTTGCATGGGGATTTAAAAAATATGTAATGATGAAATAAAATGAGATGAAAATTTTGTGTTTTGTCTTGTGCCCCAAACAAGCATTATGAGACTCCAATTAGTTAAATTCAAATAGAGATATGGAGTTATTAGGTGGAGATATTTTTAGTATTGTTCAAGAGAAAATATTAAATAGTTAAGAAATTTTTATCATCAACTTGGGATAATTGAGATTTTATAACAATGAAGAATAAATTGTGTGAGATTTGTTAGGTGAAATCAAACGTTCTAGATCTATTCTTATTATCCTTAAAAATATAGATTTTAATGCTTTTTTCTTTAGTATAATTTAGATAATCTATTATTCAAATTTTAATTTTCTAAATAGTAATTGATTTGGTAAATTTCTTACTCAATAGCATAATTATTCCATGTGGGTTCAATATTCGTTTTCTTAAAAATACTTTACTACTTGTTACAAATTCTGTGCACCTGCGGATATATTTTTATGCGAACAATGATATGTTATGATGAAATTTTATAGTACAAATGCATTGGGTAACGAGTCTGCAGATAACGTAATTTCAACATGAGTTGTACTGTGGTTAGCGACAGGTACTCACAGTGCTTATAGGGAAGCTATGACGATACCATACATTATGTTATTGTTCATGATGACTTTAATAACGATGAAATTTTTGTTTTTAAAAAGATAAATGAAAAATATTTTCTGTAAGAAAATGTGCATTAAAGATTTCTTTAAAATGTTGAGAAATCTCGATAGGAGATAAATACGGATTTTTCTTTCATGTATCCCATATTTATTATTGATCATGCATATCTTATTTTTGTGTAAGTTAATTGTTTAACTTGCTGAGTGTGTGAAGGATTTTCCCCTTACTTGAGGCCCAGTCAAGCTCGGCTTAGGATGAAAGGACATAGATCTGGCCCACTAAGGGAATCCCATGTACACGACCTGTGGGAGTGACGGTGCATATGGAGATGGGACTCATCGGGACTCGTTGGTTTGAGGTTCCTCGGGTAATGTCTAGTCACTGAGTGCCCTCCCATATAGTAGGCGCAACGTGCAGAGGATCGTCGATCTGCTGACAGAGAAAGAATGAACGGACTAGGGAAAAAGTAGACCAAGGGGAGAAGGCTGGAGAACCACGCCGCACTTAATGGCTCTGTCACCCAGGCGGCACGCTACATTAATGGAACCGTCGTAGAACCACACCACATTTAAAGATTCTGTCAAATGAATAGTACGAAAACTCCAGATATTGTAGCGACAGGCATGGTCTGCTCACTGAACTTTTAATATAAATAGCTGATCTCAGGTACAAGGATATTCTCTCTGATTTTTTAAGCTTTCTTACTTATTTACTAACACTCCAAGAACATTTACTAACTTTGGCATCAGGGGCTCCCTCAACCCTCAAGCCGCCCTTTCAAATCCGCATACATTTCCCTCTTTGTATGGCTCGTTGTGAAGACCTGAGTTGTTGAAACCTGGCCCAAGGGTGTGTGAAACACGACAACAAAAGTGACACTGTCTGTGGGATCGAAATAGATCTTGCATGTCCTTCTCATGCTTGTGACAACCCGTTCCGAACAACTCAGAAGAAACACGGAGGATGCCATGGAAGCAAGGCTGAAAGCCATGGAAGAATGGGTGACAAAACTGATTGGCGAGGTGGAAGCACTCCGCAAGAAGAATGCAGAACTTAAGAATCCCTGGAATGATTGAGAAGGCTTGGAGGACAGCAACACTGAGCAAGTGGGATCCCAAAATAGGCAAGCGGGGCCCAAGAAAGAAGAGGAGCAAAAAACACATGCATGACGAGCTCCACAGCCCCAAGGGGAAGTACGAGAAGATAGCACGAAAAGTGGGTACGTCGTCAATGGTGGACCAACTGCTCACGAGCATAGGTTTACCCTATACTGAAGAAGTAATGGCATTCCTTTTGCCACCAAAGTTCAGAATTCCTGTCATGGAGATGTACGATGGGAACAAGGACCCTCTTGAGCACTTGGAAACCTTTAGGGCCCACATGACACTACACGGCTTCCCTAGGGAAATCGTTTGTAGGGCATTCCCACTAACCTTGAAGGGGCTCACGCATGCATGGTTTGGGTCACTATCACCTAAGTCGGTGGGCAGTTTTGGTGAGCTAGCCAGTCTATTCCTAACCCAATTCATGTCCAGTCGGAGGAAGCAACGTCTGGCCACATGCCTCCTCACTATCAAACAAACAGAGGACGAGAGCCTGAAGTCCTACCTGACCCGGTTCAATAAGGAGCGCATGACCGCCAACGAACAAGACGAAAAGATCACCTTGGCTGCACTCCTAGGAGGTGTGTGACCGCGCACCCAGTCTATGGTGGAACTAGCCAGGCGGACCCCCTTAACGCTGTTGGAATTCATGGACCAAGCCGACAACTTCATTAATGAGGAAGATACTCTCCAAGCATTAATCAAACCTCGAAGGAAGAAATAGAGCGCGTGGAAAGAAAGGAGAAAGCCCTAGCCCTGGTCAAGCCTCGTGAAAAAGGGGAAAGGGACTCCCAGGAGAAGCAACAAGAGGAAGTACCGATGAAGGGACTTGGGCCACGATACAACATGCCCACATTCATCATTCAAGGGGAGGACGACTGGGGAGCAATGTGCCGATAAGGCACATATCATCAGTCCATCTCACACAACACTGAGGACTGCCATTCCCCAAGAGGAAGGAAAGAATATCCGGAACAACAAAGGTGCCACCACTCCCCGAACAATAGGCGAGTGCGGGAGCCAAGGAGAAGGTAGAGAGAAAGGAGCCCAGATTGAGATGACTGACACTAGGAAGAGAACAACTCCTAAAGGCTAGATCCCCGCGATCGCCACTGAGGCAGCAGCCCCCTCTTGATGAGATTTGAACCATAATAGGAGGGTTCGCGAGTGGGGTCGTCACTTCGTCGGGACGGAAGGTAGATGCTAGGCGGGCCTAATACCATGAGATGTACTCAACCGAGTATCACCCTACCAAGCAACAAAGGGGTAACCCCACTCCTGTGATCTCGTTCATAGAGGCTGATAAAGAAGGGGTCCTGTACCCCCATGACGACTCCCTGGTAGTCATCATGCTCATCGCCAACTTCACCACCAGTAGAATCCTCATCGACAACGGAAGCTCCATGAACATACTGTTTTGAGAAGCTTTCATCAAAATGGGTATCAAAACCTCCTAGTTGCTGGCCGCCCCATACCCTTGAAAGGCTTTTCCGGAGAAATCATCCTACTGTTGGGGACCATCACCTTGTTCGTCCTAGTGGGAAGTAGCCCTTGCATGGCTCCTATCATGGTCGACTTCCTGGTGGTAAAAACTCTGTCAGCTTACAACACCATCACAAGAAGACCCACCCTTAACTGCTTAAGGGCCGTCACATCGACCTACCACCTCAAAATGAAATTTCCAACTCCCCAAGGGATAGGAGAAGTCTAGGGAGAGCAAGTGTCGACAAGGGAGTGCTACGTGTAGGAGCTAAAGTAGAATGATGAAGAGCCCAACTTGGACTACACCAAGGAGACAAAATAGGCCGGGAATCGCTAGAAAAACAACGACAGGCTCCTGTCTGCGATCCGCCTTGCCTAATTTCTAGGGGGAAGCGATGGCATGAGATTGTAAAAGAAAAGGTGGATAACTACTTCTTCAGAGCGAGAACCCTGCCCCTTTAACTTTTTGTAATGACTCTGCAATGAACTTGTACATTTATGTTTACTTAATAATAGAACTTTTCAGGGCAATTCAGAACATCCGCTTTATGTTCTCGCCTTACAAGTATGGCACCAACAAATAAAAACAAAGCGTGGATAACAAGACACACGGCGACGAGGTCATCAACAGCTTACCTCACCGTGGGTTACCATAGGGAAAGATAGGCTCGAGAGTTGCCTTATCCCTCTTGCGAGGGAGAGCGAGTCAGCTAATGGCGGCCCGAAAATAAAACTTACCTTTTTTACAGACATTAACAAGCGAGAGCAGGTTCAGCAACAAACTACCCAAAAACTTACCTCCTCACGAGATACTATAGGGAAAGGTCGACCCAAGTATGGTCTTATCCCTCCCAAAGAGGAGAGCGGGACTGGCACATGGCCCTCCCAAATACATTACCCTGACCTCCATCACAAAGGAGAGTGGGATGAGCACTAACCTGACCCAACCCCTACCTTCCTTGTGATATCAATGAGCAGGAGCGGGTTCAGTAATAGATTGCTCCAAAACTTACCTCCCCGCGGGACACTATAGGGAAAGGTCGGCTCAAGGGTGGCCTTATCCCTCATGCGGAGGAGTGCAGAACTGGCACACGGCCCTCCCGAATAAATTACCCCAACTCCTATCACGGTGAAGAGTAGTCGGCCAACTATCGCTTGAACTTACCTCCCCGTGGGGGCGTATAAGGAAAGTTAGGCCTTAAGGTTGCCATATCCCTCCCACATCGGAGTGTTGATTTGTCCTCAGCTACCCGACGTCAGTAGTTTTACCTTCCTCGTAAGTGTCAACAGGCGGGAGTGGGTACACTAATAGACTGCCCGAGAACTTACCTCCCCGCGGGGCACTATAAAGAAAGGTCGGCCCAAGGGTTGCTTTATCCCTCCAGTAGAGGAGAGCGGGACAGGCACACGACCCTCCTGAATACTTACCTTGACCTTTACTGCGAGTGAAGAGTGAGTCTAGCACCAGCCTGGCTCAAAGTATTACCCTTCCCTGTGATGTCAACTAGCGGGAGCGGGTCAGTAACAAATTGCCTGAACAACCTACCTCCATGCAGGGTCAATAGGGGGAAGGGTGGCCTTATCCCTCCCGTAGAGGAGAGCGGGTTCTGAAAAACTTACCCTGGCTCCCATCACAATGAAGCAGCGGACTGCTCCACTGGCAGCCCGAAGTAATAACCTCCTCGGGGAATCAAAAAGGGGCAAGCTAGCTTGAGGTAGCCCAACCCCTCCCCAATGGAGTGCGGGTTTGAGTCTTATGACTACCCGAAGAAAGAAAGCTCTACGAAAAAGAAGCCAAGTGCTGAGGAAATGAAGCCGCACAAAGCGTCAATAAGCAAGGAAAATACAGAGAAGGTGTAGCCGGATACACATACTTACTTTATTACTTAATGCAAGGTTGCAAAAACGAGTGTGTTGAGAAATGTGAGGAGAAATACAGCAAGGAAACCATGGAAGCAATGCAAAAAATAAAATACAAAAGCGGTACAATAGGCAAGGTGCAAAAGCAACACTGCGGGAAAAGCTAAAAACAATATTCGAAAAGTGCACAGTCGGGTACACGAAATCATTGTTTTAACTTTACTAGGGATGCGATTTGGTCCGGTCCAGTTAGGGGGTTGATGGATCAAAATTTTTGGTCCATTATTTTTCCGGGACCGGACCGGAACGAACATCCCTAGGGATCGGACTGAACTGATAGCTATCGGTCTGGCCCAATTATTTTTTTATTCTTTTGTTTTTAAATAAAATAATAAAAATTTATTTAAAATACTAAATTGAAATTAGGTGAATTATTAATGTAGATTATGTAGCTAACGTAATAAAAAAATATTTTATATGGTCAATGATAATAAATTAGATGAAAATTACATTATTAACTTATATAATTACTATATAATTAGTTAATTGTTATTATACATTAGCTAATTGATAGATTTTTTTTTATAAGTAGTTAATTGATATAATATTAATTTTTTAATAATATATTTAAAATTTTATATTTTTAATGGTGATAAGTTAGATGAAAATTACATAATAAATTATACAATTATTATATAGATAATATATATACGATAATATATATAAAATAATATATTTTTTTAATTCGGTCCAGTCCTAGGCGGGAAACCCCTAAGATAATATAAAATAATATTAATTTGTTAATCAGTTCTCTATTTCTTGGACTGGGACCGAACCAGACCAACTTCGGTCCTCTATTTCTTGGACCGGGACCGGACCGACCAACTTCGGTTCAGTCTGGTTGATTTTTCCAGTCCGGACCAACCTACTAACACCCCTAAACTTTACCACAATACAAAAGGCAAATTACATCATGAAGTCAAATTACAAGGGAAAAGCTACATCATAAGGCAGCATGAAATCACTGAAGTACAAAGAATAATTCACACCGGGAAGCTCGAACATTCCAATCAATCGCATGCAGTTCCATCCACTCCACGCGTGCATGTATAAGAGAAAATTCCTTGGGAGGATCCGAGATAGCAAATCCTACCAAGACCGACTCAACAACCATGAACGAGGACTACATAACTGCAGAACTGATGAAGTCGACCTTACGAGCGCAACATAGATTGAGGACCGCCACCATTACGACGTTTCAATAATGCCAAAGATAGTCAGTGGACCACAAAAGGAAAATCACATAGTATGGTCGCACGGGTCCCAAGGAGGAGAAGTGTTCTAGTGGAAAAGCACTCACAAGCACAAGGAAACCAGACAGTAGACTGTGGTCATCTGTGTTGTGAACGGCAATGAAGACAGTGCCAAGAGCCGGGACACCTTAAGGCCAGCCTCGACAAAAGATTTCAACCGAATCGAAGAGATTTTGATATCAAGAGAAGCAAAATTGAAGAGGGAGGTGGCCACCATGGCGACCAAGCCATTCACCACTGTAACAAAAGCACTTATCCACTGTGAACAACTAGGCAGCGAGTTCAGTTGCAGAGAAGCATTTGAAGTGAAGCCTCGTAAGCAAAGGGTAAGAACAAGGAAGCACAATAAGCAAAATGGCAGAAACAAGAACGAAGGGTCTGAAGCTCCACTAACAAAAATGGGTGGCTCCACCCTCTGAAACAAGCACCACCGCAACTGGCAGTGGCCTAATTGCCACCAGATGATTTGTCGCCTGCTAGGATGTGAAGAATTCATTAGAGCAATGGGGGATAGAAAAATAATGCAAAGAACTTTGAAAGGAAAAAAAGGCAGACGTAAGTAGGATGGGAATTCTAACTGGAGAAAGGGTCCTTATATAGGCTGGGTGGACGCTTGACCTGCTCAAGTGTCATAACTCCACAAGTCACAACCGGGCGCCACGTGTCCCCTCCCCAAAGAACCAGAATCCCTAGATTTTTGTAACTGTAGCAACACGTATATATTGATGTGACAGGTGGAGTTATTGCCAATAAAGAACATAGCCATTACGTAGAAATCAAAGGGACGTTGTTTGATGAAGAAAATTTATTGGAGTTGTATTGCCACGTATGTAAAGAAAAAAAAAAAGGAACCGTCGCCCAGAACAAGAAAGCTAACAGGGCATGAGAAGAATTCTTCCCCGACTCATCCGAAAAAAACTAGCAGGGTAACCATGCCATGAAGGGTTTGCTCCTATCTAAGTGCTTCTCGGCCTGGGAACAATGAATAACCAACAAGGTAGACCGCCCAGAAGTCGACCTAGCAACCCATGCCAGCTATAGTAGTTAAATACTTCAGTTTGTTCCCTTAAAACTTGTATGAATTCTATTTCACTAATGCAACTATTTTATGTGGCATGAAAATCAATTGGCGATAATGAATAAAGTCAATGCCACTAAGTGGGAACCATGTCAATGACTCTCCTCCCCTCCCCCCTCTCCCCCTTTTGTAAAACTAAAATGGAGGGTATGCCTAGAAGGTTGTCTTGTCCCGCTTGCAGGAGAAAGCAGACCAGCCCTTGGCTGCAGGAAAATCAAAGCCTCAACCAGTGGAACCTCCCCTTGCAAAGCGGAACATGCCAGTGGGGTAGGCCAGGAGGAAAGCGAAGCCACCACTGGCACAACCACCAGAATAACAACCACAGCAATAGCTGCATACCAAGAGCTACCATCTGCAAAGGAAAAACAAGCTCAGTGTGATCGACTAGCGGGTTAGGTGGGGGCATTGCGGGCCCTTACCTGTGTTCTCCCGGTTGACCACACAATGATGAGGAAGAAAGGAAAAAGAAACAAAGGAAAAGGCAAAGTGAAGCAAAAATGTGTGCATAAACTAGTATGTCTTTATGTACAAGCCGTCGAACAACAAAATGTGGATATACGTAAAAAAAAAAAAAAAAGGAAATGAGGGGGTACAACAAGGTGCACAAAAATCCTATGTTTCCGCGCCAAGAGCCCTAGCCTTAACAGTAGTAAAATTAGGGTCACCAAGCTCAATGGTCACAGGAACGAAGTTGGCTAGGTCCTCTGACGCCAGCAAAGGTGTGAAAGCAGTTGGCATCTCATTTCTCCCTAGATCGCAGTTGGATTTAAAGGATGCCTCGCTAGTAGGGATGTCGCCAAGCGCAAGTCACTGGAGGAACTTGGCAAAGGATCTTGAACGCAGCTCCGAGCTCTAAAGAAGGAATGACCGCATCAATTTGCAGCCCTCATTAATTCCTTGCTCCCATGCCTTATCACAAAGAGTTGAGAACCACCTCAGCTGCTTCTGTAAGGAAAGGTTGGCGCCCTGGAGGCTCATGCGTAGCTACTCCAACGGGTCAACCTCTCCTTAAAACTACTTTTTCTCCACCTGTTCTCTAGAGAGGTTGGCCTGGAGACTTTGATTGAGCCGCTCCAGTCGAGTCTTTTTCTCCTCCCACTTTTGCTTATGCTTTTGAAGACGACACTCCAACTTTTTCAGCCTCTTGCACTCACCTCAAGCTCGGATTTCAATGGTTCATTCTCTTCCTTGTCGCCACGAGCACAGTCCAAACTCTCCAGAGCGACCGCCACCTGATTGTCCACAATAAAGTTCGCAAGCTGAGAAGTGCCCTGACGATGCAAAAAAAAAAAAAAAAAATACTAAGAAAGCAGAAAGAATGAAAAAAAAAAGGCGGGAAAGGAGCAATCAAATCTCGTGAAAGAAAGACAATAGACACTCGACAACCCGCCCAACAACTTCATCTCGGTCCACTTCCATATCCAGTTAGGACAAGGAAGGAAGGGCCTCTACAAGGTCGGCAAATTCAGGAAGCTCCTTGGGAACCTCGGAAGGAGCGATTGTATCCTCACTTAACCCCGAGAGGGGGCCAATGGCAACATCTGGAAGAGGGTTGCCACTTGAGAGAGGTGCATGAGTAAGCGGGTTGACAATCGGGATCCCCGGACAACCATTAGCCTAAACTGAAGAATCAGCAATGGAACACATCGGACTCTCGAGAATCTCAACAATGGGAGAAAGCTGACCTCCTAGGCAACCTTCTGCATCCACTTTATGATTGGAGGAGGCTCCTCCTCCCTCGCTGGCCTCCTCGCGTGAGTGATTCCAGGCGGCAGAACGAGATGAGGAAGGGGGAGACAGCCAAGAAGAAGAATGTTGTTCCCCCCAAGGAGGGGAAGACGTGAAAATACTCTCGAGGAGATTGCCCATGTCAATCTCAAACCCAGGTGCCTCGCCAATCATCGCGGGAGGGGGCACCACGGGGAGACTACCCGCCTGTCTGCCAGTTGTGAACAGTGCAAAGGCCACCTCGATAATTGGATGACTACCTTCCAAAGCCACCACGTGCTGCTCCAAGGGGTCCTGAGCCCCGAGAAGGGGCCTATCCTCAGCTGGGTGCTTCTCCTTACAAGACTTCTTCCCTTAATATGGAATAGGAAGGTCCAAGGAACGCTTCAGGGGTAAAGTGACCTATGGCCGCACAACCAATTCCTGTGACCAGAAGAAAGGTGCCCCAATGGAGGCAGGGAATTTTCCAAACATGCTTCGGAAAGGAGAACCTCAGAACGAATGTCGTCAGGGTGTTTCTGCACCCACTTTTACATGATCGCAAGGTGTGTTGATTCATAGGGGTGCCTATCGAATGCACAGCCTTGTCCTCTGGAAGCATTCCCCAATCTATCCATATGGAGAACTCTCAGCAGCCCACTTGGCCCACCAGAAACTCCCAACCGCGGCTCGAGACAAAGAAAAACTTAGGAGACCAGTGTTTTACCTTACAATATTGTTGCTCCAGGGTAACTAAGGCGTGGGACGCCTTGAAGCTGCACACGTTCCCTTTTAAGCGAAGGACCCTGTGTGCAAGAAGAAACTCATGGCCAGTAAGGTCAGCATCTTCTAGGCAGATCAGTAACCTCCAGGCGTTCGAGTGCAATTGTGAAAGAGCCAAACCCAAGCAATCCAGAAGTTCATGGATGGGGCGAGGAAATGGTAGTCTCAAACCGCCCGAAAACATGGAAGGATATATGGCTACTTTGCTGGAGTGGCCCTCTGAGTCAACAGCCCCCTCGTCAGGATCCGGGACTTCAAAGGCAACAGATTCTAGCACTAAATATGTAAGGGCTAGGGAGGCCAATGTGGACTTGTCAATAGACAAACGCCACCCACTTCCCAAAAACACTGGACCAATGTCAGTAGAAACACGGGGTTGCACAGACTTTTCAGAAACCATCACTGCCGGAGTGCAAAGTAACAGAGGAACCGGTTGGAAAGAAGGAGAATCGAAAAGACAAGAATGGTGGGACAATCGCAAAGTAATGAGAGCAAGCTGGGGCTCACTCCCACGTTTTATAAAAGAAGGTAACTGGCAGACTTCCTTAAGTCATCACAACCAGGTTACGTGTCGCTTTAATTTCTGGAAATGTAGTTCACGAAGCGACATCTAAATGGAGAGCCACCTGACACCTCTTCATTAATAAGTTTGAAAAGATGAGCCCATCATGAGGAGAAGCAATCAAAAGCAACCAACCCGCAGAAGCTTCCCAGATAGAGGAAAAAAGTACCTGACCTCGGGAGAAGGGTGGGGTGATTCATGATAGAATTCCCACCATACTCGTCCTATGAGAATTAACTGGATAATTGTGTGGGGGATTTTCCCCCTACCCAAGGCCCAGTCAAGATTGGCCCAGGATGAAAGGACACAAATCTGGCCCACTAAAAGAATCCCCTGTACACGGCTTGTAGGAGTGACAGTGTAGCAGGAGATAGGACTCATCGAGACTAGTTGGTCTAAGGTTCCTCGGGTAATGTCTAGTCATCGAGTGCCTTCTCACATAGTAGGCACAACGCGCGGAGGATCGTTGAACTGCTGATAGAGAAAGCATGAATGGACCAGGGGAAAAGCAAACCAAGGAGAGAAAGCTGGAGAACCACGCCACATTTAATGGCTCTGCCACCCAGGCGACACGCCACATTAATGGAACCGTTGCAGGACCACGCCACATTTAAAGATTCTGACAAATGAATAGTACAAAGACTCTAGATATCATAGCTATAGGCTTGATCCTCTCACCGAACTTTTAGTATAAATAGTCGATCCTAAGTACGAGGATACTCTCTTTGACTTTTTGAGCTTTCTTACTTATTTACTACATTCCAAGAACATTTACTGACTTTGACATCGGTGGCTCCTCCGGCCCCAGGCCGCCCTCTCAAAACTGCATACATTTCTCTCTTTCCAGGGCCCGTTGGGAAGACCTTAGTTGTTGGAGCCGACCCAAAGGTGTGCGAAACACGACATTAACACTGCGAGTTCAAGTAAATCTCAGCCTCGTGGACCCATTACCATTCCCCTCGGAATGATAAAAGTTGTGCCAAGACCAGCTTACGACGAATAGGATGAACCACTAGCTTCAAATGGCTGAGGATGAGCCTAATTTGGAGAAGAGGTCGAACTTGATATTAACATTCATAGCGTTGACTCTATATACTATAGAGTAGATGAAAGAGTTGATCTGATTATGTCATATCTGTATCAAGAGAGATTCTATCTCCCACTTTATGTTGAACTTTTATGGGACCTCTTAATTGAGGAAGTACCTATTACGGTTTAATAATCGTTGGGATGTTTAGTTCATTCTGGCATCTAATATTTTTGTCACCTTTATTTCTGCTGCAATTATTACATATTATTAGTTGCATACTAGGATTTACTGCATATTAATTGTCATGAATGAGGGTATGTAATTATGTGTTGCATGTCCTAACGCTTCAGGTCTCCGTTCCATCCCAAGCGTTGACTTGGGGGCGTCACAGGCGCACACAAGGGTTTGGTAAAAACATATGCTACCTGATCAGTGCTCGAAATGTGTTCAAGAGAAATAAGATTACAGGCAACTTGCTCTCAGAAAAAGTGGACATCAATCTCTATGTGTTTAATTTGATGATGAAACGCAAGATTTTTAGCCATGTGCAAGGCACTCAAATTGTCACAATATAAGACTGGTATTTTAAGAAAGTAGCCGAGAGATTGAGAAGGTGAATAAATCACATGACTTCAGCTATAGTAGTTGCAAGAGCCCAATACTCAGCTTTAGCTGTGGAACAAGATACAGTGACCTATTTCTTAGCACCCCAAGATAGTAGATTATTACCAAGAAAAATGGCGAAACCAGTGGTGGATCAACAATCATCCCGTGAGCCTACCCAATTAGCATCACAATAAGCACGAAGAGTAATCATTCAAGTGGGAGCAAATTGAAGTCCAAGATGAAGGGTGCCTTTGAGATAACAAAAGATTCGTTTGACAGTAATGAGATGTGTATCACAGGGACCTTGCATGTGCTGACACACCATATTTATTGCAAATGCTATGTTAGGATGAGTCAATGTCATATATTGCAAAGATCCAACCATTTGACAATACAAGGTGGGATCATTAAAAGGAGTACCATTTGCAGCCAATACTAGAGCACTTGAGGCTAGTGGGGTCGAAACAAGTTTAGCACCATCTAAGCCAAACTTTTGAAGCAATGAGAAAACATATATGGTCAAGGTGAGAGTGAGAACTCAGCTCGAATAACTTGGATGCTCAAAAAATAATGCAAGTCACCAAGATCCTTCATGTGAAATGAAGAGGATAAATGAGAAATAAACTGAGCAATCCGAGTAGAAGACCTTCTAGTAACTATGAGATCAAAATTATTTTGTTTTGGAATTTGAAAAAGTTGAATTGTTCATTGTATTTTGTGTGGAAGTTTAAAAAAGTTGTAATGATTAGATGAGATGAAATAATGTGTAATCAGGATGCCTAAGTTGTATAAGTTATATACATGGTTTCATTTATCAAAATCGGTAAAGTACATATGTACTAATAAAGTAATTTGTAAATAAGTTTGAATCATTTAAAAAATGAATGAATCAATATAAAATGTTCAAGAAGTTTAATTGAAATACAAAACTAAAAGACAATTTGAGCATTTAATATTGATTTGGACTGCTTTATGCCTGCTTGTGTATAACATTTTCTAGTTTTTCAAATATTTAATTTTCTTGCCAGAAATGTCTTCATATGGTTGAGTCATATCCACAGTAATAAGCGTGCTTTAGATTCTTCAATTTTGTGAAAGAGAGAAAACAAACAAACAAACAAACAACAAACAAGAGAAAAAAAGAATGTTGTTGAGTCATGCTACGAAGCCACACACTCTACACACCACTTTAAAACATATAATTTTACTTTTTTATTCTCATATTTCATATAAGATTGTTCAACTGGGTCGAGTTTTTTTCCTGCTCAGTCCGAAACCTGGAAAATCGGGATCCGGTTCTGGGTTCCGACCAGGATCAAACCCGGGTTGAAACTCGAGTTTAAAAAAATCGGACCTATCCGGCCCTGATTCAGGTTACAAACACAGGTATCGAGTTTTAAACTGGTACCCTAGTCTTTTTACGCTTCCTAAATGAACCCCCCCTCAAGTCTCTCTCTCTCTCTCTCTCTCTCGTTACACTTGTCGCTTGCGAAAGTAGAAACCCTAAGTTCGTGCCTCCTCACTGCGACCCCATTGCTATCGCCACATCTTCGTCGCCGCATCTCCGTCACCGTCGACCTTTCCCTAAGTCCCTACCTCCATCGTGACCCCGTGAGTCTATCTCTCTCACTCTCTCTCTCTATCTCCCTCTCTCTCTCTCTCTCCATTGGATTTCTGGGTTTGGCTTTTCAAGAGAGAAAAGTATCGTTTCTGCATATATATGATCTGGTAGCTCCAAGATAAAAATTGTTGTTCACAATCGTTAGTTTAGGACTCGGCCTGATCTGAGTTTGGGTTGAAAATTATTTGAGTATCTTTTGTTGTCTAATGGAGGATGCTTCCTCTTCTGCTCAAGTAGTGCTGATTGATTTATATATTGTTGAGTTCATCGGACAGAATCATGTATAAGGAGTTTGTCAAATGCTCGAGGCATATCTGTTTACAGAACAATATATGTATAAAATATAAAGCACTTAGATCAAGAAATGATGCCATAAATTATTTTGAGAAAAATGTATTTGGACACCATCAGCTGTCACAGCATTTCTTTTGAGAAAAATGAAGCCAGTTAGGGTTGGGACATGGATATGGTGTACAGGAGTGCAGCTTTCTAAGTGTTGAGATAGAGTGTTCATTTTTCCCTATATCTATAAAAATACTAAATATTTATCAATCGGTCTCTAGAGTCATCATTGTTATTACCTTTTCTGGGCTTAAGAATTCTCTATAGTTGATGAACTTTCAGTGGATAGGGTGTATTTCCACAAATTTTGTACTAGGTGTTTCATTTTTTACTAGGGGCTTGACATGTCATCTTGTTGGACTGTAATCTTTATATCGAGATGGGAGTCATTATTCTTGCTGCATTTAGCAGCAGTTTGGATTCAAGTTGTGGCCTTGTGGGAGGATTAATTACTCCATAACGATGGTTTTTATAAATTATTGGATTGCATTTTTACTCAACATAAATTATTGGCTGGTTATTTATTTCATTTAAACACAAACCATTTTTCTACCTAATTAGAACTTTCTTCATGCAATACAATTCTCTGCATCTTTTATGTAAATAGGTGTATGTTGTTTGTGTTGGGTAGTCCACTACTATTCAATATGAAATTTTAGTAAAGAGAACTAAAAATCTAAATCTATTGAGACTAGAGTTCATTATGTTGAGTGTTAATCGTTAGAATAATCTAAATTATATTAGTGTTTGATTATTTATTATATTTTATTTGGTATTTTTTATTACTCAATAACAGATGGAAGAAGATTCTGTGAGTTGTAATGTCAGTACAACCCAAGGGGTTGGTGATAACTCCTCGTAGTGAAGAGTGTGTAGCCCACAAGGTATAGTGAAGTATGATGCAGAAAAACTTAAGGTGTCAACCACTAAGTTTTTTATAAGTGTGAATTGCCTTTTAGGCTAGTAGAGCATAAAGGGTTTGTTGAGTTTGTGACTGATTTAGAGTCTCGATTTACTTTGTCATCCCGAATCACTTTAAAAATGGATTGTATTAAGTTGTATAACAAAGAGAAGATACAATTCAAGAAATTGTTGTATGGTCAAAGAATTTGTCTTACCACCGATACCTGGACGTCGGTGCAAAATATGAACTACATGTGCATTACCGCACATTTTATTGATTGCAATTGGAGATTACATAAAAAAATACTTAAGTTTTTCCAAATTCCTGACCATAGGGTGAAACTATTGGGAGAGTGTTAGACTTTGGATTGCATGAATGGGTGTTAATAAAATTTTGACCATCACAGTTGACAATGCGTCCTCAAATGATGTTACTATTGATTACATGAGGTGGAGAATAAAAGACAAACTATATTGGGTGGTGAATTTCTTCACATGTGGTGTTCTACCTATATATTGAATATGATTGTTATGGATGGATTGAATGATGTTTATGAATTTGTAACAAAGATTAGGGATGCCGTCATGTATGTGAAATCTTCGCCGTCAAGATTTGCTAAGTTTAAGATTTGTGCAGCAAAGGAAAAGATCATTGGGAGAATGATTTGTTTGGATGTTCCTACTAGATGGAACTCCACATATTTGATGTTGAGTACCGCTGAAAAACATAAACAAGCATTTGAACAATTTATTTTTGTGGATAAACATTTTGTGAACCCCACTAGTGATGATTGGAAAAATGCACGGATTTTTGTAGAGTTGCTAAAATTTTTTTATAATGTTACATTGAACATTTCTGGTTCTTTGTATGTGACTTTTAATGTATATTTTGAGCAACTTTGCTCAATTGAATATGTATTAAATGATATGTGCTTGAGTAGTGATGTTATCACTTGTACTATGGGCATAAATATGATAAATAAGTATGACAAGTATTTGGGTAGCACAAATAGATTCAACTTAATGAAATATATTGCTTTTGTGCTTGATCCATGATACAAAATGATGGCAATTAAGTTTTGGTTGTAAAAGTGCAAAGAGTATGAGTTGGTGGATAAGATAGAGGACAAGGTTAAACTCTTTTTAGGCCACTTGATCGAGCAGTATAACACATTTCGTGTAGCTAATGGAGAGAGTTCTAATGTGATTCAAGGGAGGCCAAACACTACTAGTGGGGGGAGTTCTAATGAGCCAACACCGCCTCTGACTAAATTTAAGACATGTTCACCAAAGTCCTTGAGGAGCGGGGTGTTATGGAGTTTCGATCGGAACTAGAGAAGTATTTGTCTGAGCCGTGTGTAAATGACTCACTCGGTTTTGTTATCTTAGATTGGTGGAGATTTAATGCCGCCAATTATCTAGTCCTTACTGAGGTAACACATGATGTGTTAGCCATCCCCATTTCCACTGTTGCCTCGGAGCCTGCATTCAGTACTGGAGGATGAATATTGGATCTTTTTAGGAGTTCATTGTCTTCGGAAACTATCGAAACCCTCATTTGCACCCAAAATTGGTTAAAGACCAAACCTATCAACATCTGGGAGTTAGAAGAATACGTACAGTCAATGGATCTTGAAGGTAAGTTTGAAACTTGAAATTTTTTTTTTTAATATCTATCTATCTCGATTTATTATCTATCTAACTCATTTTTTAATATTTTTTTAGATGATCATCTAGCTTCATATTCAACAGAGGCTGCTGTGAGTCTCTCTTCCCATTGATGTCGAAAAAAATTTAGAGTAAGTACTTTCTTTTTGCATAATCAGCCAACTCTTTTATTTGTATGATCAACATATATGTATGTGCATTAAAAGATATATGTGGGCTGCTGTCTATTTTAAAGTTTGTTTCTTTGTTCAAGTCATACAAATCTTGTATGTACCTCACTCATCCTTGTTTAAGAAGCCATGATCAATATAAAATATGGAATTGGGTATGTTTATTTTGGGTAAATGGTCCATTATAAAAATGTGAACTGTAAAGAATACTTGGTAGTATTTCTACTTTGCATTACTGCATGTTGATTAAATTATCATTCTTTTTAAGAGATATTATTAGTGTATATGCCTGTTATTTTGATTGTTTGTATACATACTACATCACAAGTACTTGGTGTTTATTTAAAGACTTCACCTCTGGTAGTTATGGTTCCTAGGACAAATTCAGTGCACATCTATTAGCAGAGCTTGATGATAAGTATATATAGAGTGTTGTTCTTGCGTCTAAATGTGCTATTAACTTTAGTATGGAAAACCTGCATGTGTAGATGTTTTTCCAGCAACTATGTTCATGAATGTGCATTTCTGCCTTCATTTGAAAGAAAATTTATGCCAATATATAAGCAAATTATGTTCATAGAAATTTGTATTTTGTAATTAGTAAAAATTTTGTTTTTTCAGGTTCTCTAGTTTCTCATGACGTGCAAATGCAATTAGTAAACACTTCAATGACACAAAAGCAACTAAACATATGGCAGTTTCAAACTTTCGATTAAAGCATTTTGTAATTTTGTGTTTTGTAATGTAATGTAATTTAACATTTTTAATGTTTTTTGGTATCATCTGTTTGTTTGACACATTATATGTGGTTGAAGTAAACTTTTCTTTGTACTTTTTTAAATCAATATGGGTCTGTAAATTTACATGTCATTTTTAGATTTGGTGATCTCGAATGACATCTTTTGGATTTTTTTTATTGATGTGGAAGGGCTCGTGTTTATTCTCAGAATTTTGTATATTTCTTTTTGTTTCTTGACGTGTTTGTGGATGATGAATTAGATATCTATGGTAATTTGACTTATATGTAGAAATAAAATCAGATTTAATGCTTTGCAGGCCATTTTTGCAAATTCTTTCTTTTTTTTTTTTTTTTTTTTACATAAGATTTATATGATAATTAATATTTATTATGGTCTATCGTTGGGGTAGAGATCTTCAGTGTAACATTTTCGTTGTTGAAAAAGGGATGTTATCTCTTATGGATCTATTAATTCTTGCTATTTTTTCTTGGTTAAACAATTGAGCATCGAATTTATGAATTCTATTTTTAACTTTTGAAATCAGTGCTCAACTTCACAGCATTATTTTTTTTTCCTGAAAAAAATTAGATACTTTAAGCTTTTATTAAAAAAGAAAAAAGGAAAAAAGATTGAAGCCGGAATCCGAATTCATCCAAATTTCGACCCAGGTTTGAAGCCCAGGTTCTAAGCCGGATATACCCAGAAATCCGGTCCAGAACCCAGTTGAGCACTCCTAATTTCATATGTATGAAATATGATGGTAAAAGAGTAAAATTACATAATTTTAAGTGATATACAGAAGTGTAGGGCTTAAGTCTAGAATTTTTCACTAATATGTTCTAATTGTTGACAGAAACTTCTGGTCCAAATATTTCCAACAGTTCAACTGACACAATCTATTTTAAGAAGGAATGGCATCGGGCATAAATTCTTGCCTCTGCTGCCCCTTATCTGAATACTTATATTCTTTATTGCAGCAAACAATAATAGAATGAGGTAATATTCATCACTTTCACATTTTCGACCGCACTCTCTCGATGAGTTCTCTTCTAAGAATCTTTCCTGAAGCAGACTTGGGGACTTTGTTTATGAATGTCACTCTCCTTAATCTTTTGAATGGTGCGACCTATAAAGAAAAGGAGAAATCAGATTATTGAAGAGTAATCTTATATTATATGAAGATTGCCCCTAAATTCACCTCTTTTTTTTCCTTTTGTGCTTCTTACCTGATTAGCAATGAATTTCATAGCATCTTCTTCAGTCAGAGAACTGTTTGGCGAGCGAACAATATATGCAACTGGGACTTCACCAGCTTCAGCATCAGGAAATCTGAAAAATGGAAATGACTCGGCATTTAATGATTTGTCCATAAAAAATGAATACATAGATTTAAAAAAATTAATTTATGTGAGTGATAAGATTTCGCATGTGTTGAACTTACGGGATTACAACAGCATCTAATATCTCAGGGTGAGAAACAAGCAATCCTTCAAGTTCTGCTGGTGCAACCTAGTGAGAATTGAAGAAAATTACAAAAAAAAAATTTAAAATGAAAAATGAAAATAGTGAAAACCAGAATTGTTTCCCTAAAGCTTGTCTACACTAAAGCTTAAGTCTTTTTTTTTTTTTTTTTGATACATTGGGGGAGGGGGGTCGAACCCATGATCTCCATTTTGGAGATGTGGGTCTTGTGCCATCAGGCCACATGCCCTTGGCAAAGCTTAAGTCTTTAAATAGTGCATGAAAGGTAATTTTATTTTTTAAGACCATCTCGCCTGAGTTGATGCTGAGTTTTGATGATGGGGCCAGTGACACTGAAACATTTTGGATTTGGGATACATGAAGTCAAATTTATGAATTCAGGAGGGAAGAGGGTGGTAGTTCATAAGAAAAACTAAATGTAATTGACCTTTATTTTAGTTTACATGGTTGGCCAAGGACTTGGGTTGAGTAATTTTTTTTATCCTTAAACAAGATTTTATTTGATCATAAGAATAGGCAAAAACCAAAGACTTGGGTTTAGTATTACAACAAATGTTTGAATATCTCAGCACAAATTAAACAACGTTCTCATCTCTAAAACTGTTTTGTTGTTTTGACATATAGTCTTAGATTCTGATTACTATATCAGTTAAGCCAACATCGGGGCATACCTGTATATCAGAAATCTATCTACCTATTATAATCTAAGAAGAATTCAAATGTAAGATCACCTTGCCCAGAAGACAATCAGTTAAAAAACCAAAATTGACTACAAGAGCAAAATCTTAGCAAAAAAGGAAAGTAGATCACGCCAAGAAGCAAAATCACAGGAGAGGTTGCTGCATTCATTCAACTCAAAGAACTTTTCATGGCAGAACCATATCATTAAAGCGCTTCCAATATCACAATATATTGTGTACTCAAAAGACAAGCCAACTAGTTCCCTTCATACACAATATTATTTGGACAAATTACAATTTCTACAGTCATGTTACCACTCATTTTTCAGTGTCTTCCCTATATTAAGGGATTTGAATGTGCTCCCTAAACTACCAATGGATTTCAATGTGACCAAGAGTCCACATTAGAACCGAATGTATTTTGGGTGCATATTGCAACTTTTTGTAGTTTATGGTGCATAATGGAATCCATCAGTGGCTTATGATGCACACTACAACTTGTCACAGTTAAGGGTACGCATTGACAAATAAGTGGCAATTCACAAGTGCGAAATGTAATTTCTTGTATTATTAAAAAACAAAGTAGCAGGCAGGATTTGGCATACCTGAAAACCTTTGCACTTGATGAGCTCTTTAATTCGGTCAACAACATAAAGTTGTCCATTTGCATCAAAATATCCAAGATCTCCTGTGTGTACCCAACCCTTTTTATCTATTGTCAGTTTGGTGGCCTGGGGATTGTTGTAATAACCTGAAAATGAGTTTTTCAGTTCTCGTGTTAAATATCCAAAAGTAAACAATAAGAAAATTCCTAGACCACCTTAAATGAATGCAGAGCTTGCGTGCAAATTAAAGAAAGGGTAGGTGACACCATGTCAAGCTGGTACCAATTTTGCTGTAAAGACCAACCATATGGAAGAAACATGCTGAACATCATCGCAGAGAGAGGTCACTAACTAAACTCCATTGACTTGTAAATGGCATGATTACCAAGCACGCTATCGGAGGGGAGGTACAAACCTTGTTTTTGATACGCTAATTGGAATATCCGCAAAGTTTAAAAAGTGTATCGAAATGCTTATGAAATGTATTCCACTATTTAACCTCACAACAGGGAACCTTGTGCAACACATCTTCAAGTATGATTAAACTAAAAAGCCATGAGTGAGAGGAAGTTATACTTCATTTAATGTATTTGAGAGGGGCATATGACATATGGACAAGAAAACTTATTGCTCGTATTAGACGGAATATTAGCAAGCATTGCCTTTCATATAGAGATCAGAGTAGCCGTGATCTAGCTGTTAAAGTGTGTACTTCTTAAGCAGACCATCAGAATCAAAGTGGACATCTATGTTTTGATAAGTAAAAAGAATTTCATTAAAAGCGCAAAAGGTGCAATACATAAACACAGAATATATATAACACACCTATCTAAAAAAAGAAAATGTAACAAGAAAGTCATGTAAATTGAGCCCATTGAAGGGACATCTATTCAAATATAACTGACAGAGCGGGGGATTGAAGTGGTTATAAGAAAGAACTCCTCATTTAAATATGCAACCGCACTTCAACACTCCTAATTTGGCAGTGACCCTACTCATCTGGCAAGAGTAATTGAGTCACCCTCACCCAATTCAAGTTCCTATAGCCCAAAGTATATGTGGTTACACCAATGCGAAAGGGAAAAACATAATCTATGGGAGACTAAAGCGGTTGAAGTCTTAAGAGTTATTATCAGTGCAGACATTTGACAGATGGTTCTTTAATGTTAAACAGGACCAGGTATGCAACAATCAAGTCTGAAGCCCAAAGAAAAAAAGAAATACCTTGCATCATATTAGGTCCTCGAACCCATATCTCCCCCAACTGATTAGGAGGGAGAGGCTTCAGGTTATCTACACTCACAATTTGAGATTCAACTCCAGAAACAAGCATTCCAGCTGAACCAGTATTTCGAATTCCTACGCTCGCATTCTCGAGGGAAACAATTCCACAAGTTTCTGTCATACCAAAGCCCTGAAACAAAAAAGGAACATTATAAATCAAAAGGAATATTTTATGTTCCCCCTGCTCAACCAAAACCCACACACACAGAATGGCCCTCCTAATCAAAAGCAAAGGCAGGATGTAAATTGCCAAAAATCTTTCCTGGACACAAACACTGCAGAAAGTACAATACCTCTTTTGAGTTGTTATTGATTTTTCAGTGCCTGAAATTGACAGGCCACTAACCATTTCTACTAGAGCCATTTAGAAATTCTCAGCATTCCTCATCACTAAGATGGTCTTACCGGCAAAGATCATGAGTTTCTTTCATTTGTTCAAATATTTACAGAAGTTCTATGTACACTAGAATTATCAAGTAGGACTTTATACAAATATAATAGCAGTCTTTGTTAATAAGACCCCAAACCACTCTTCATAAACTTTACCGTATTCTTCAAAATGTTTCCAGTTTATTTTGAATTATAATGAGTCTTCAGTGATTGGACTCCATATCATTATTTGTAGCTTTACCCTCCTTTCTTACTCTAAAATTACGGCAAAATGTCTTGCCAGCAGATCTACTCAACCCCATGACATTCTATATAGAGAACAGGGCCAAGAAAAAGGAAAATTTTGAAGTTTTCAAAGTCAAAAAAGTAGTTATACTACAGTAAGTTTTCGCTATTGACTGAATGGAGTCTAAGCCAATATTCCTCATAAAAGGGCTGTAGAGTACTGAATTGCTTACGAGAAGTTTGAGTTTGACTTGCATAAACTTGACTTGAGTTCATGAAAAAAGTTTGAATAAAAATTAGGCTCTATTTTTCTTACTTTTACAATATTATATTTTTTTTATAAGTAACATTTTATTAATATTAAGAGGTTTAGCCAAGTACACAGGGATCTCTACAATGTAGACAACATTTTGATTATAGATATAGCATAATATCAGGGATCGTTTGTATCTATGTATGGATGTATACAAATACCATACAACATACTAAAAGAATAAGAGCTTGCATTGTTTAATGCTGCATTAACCCAAAAAAGATGTCTAAAGGATAGAATAAGGGATTTTCTTTTTACATTAAAATAATCATATATGTAATATATAAATGATCTATCTGTGGCTAAAAAATCATATGAACAACTACGAACACAAGGTTGAGCAATTTAGATTTTTTAATTCATAGGTCACCTAATTAACCTGAATTAAAGAAGTAATCTAAAATTTCGGTGATGGCATTTACTTTATAATAGAAAGTATAAATGAATTAAAGAACTTGAACAAAACCCCAGACTCTTATGAAAATATAAATGAACCAAACTCAAATATAAAATCCAGCTCCATAAATGGTTGGAGCTTGAACATACTATTAAATAAAGAGACCAAACTTCAGTGAACTATAAATATCTTTTAGTTCTCTTCCAGTCAGGGTGCAGATGCCCATTTCATCAATTTATTAAAACAAAACCATCGACATTATAGAAACAGCAGATTAATATATTAAACAACGCTAGAGCAAGAATGCCCAATGATTAATTTAAAATCAGGTGAATGCGTAGGTCAAAGAGTACCTGAATGATCACAGCCTTGGGAAAGTTCCGGCCGCACTCCTCCATCAAATCCTTTCCCAAAGGCGCCGCGCCAGATCCGATATGCCTCAAGGACGAGAGATCATATTTCTTGACCACGCTTTGTTTTGCCAGCGCCAGTATCACCGGTGGCACCACCCAGAGATGGCTCACCCTGTACCTCTCCACCGCCCTCAGAAGATTCTCCAGGTCGAACTTCCCCATCGACACAACCGCATTCCCAATCTGCAGCTGCGAGAATAGGATCACCGCCAGCCCGAAGACGTGGAACATCGGCAGCACGCAGAGAAACACGTTGTGCGTCTCCCCAGCGAGCTCTTGGTCCATTGACACCATTAAAGACGCGGCGATGAAATTCTTGTGGCTTAGAATCACCCCCTTGCTCGTACCAGTCGTGCCGGATGAGTATAGCAGCGCCGCGGTGTCGTTCTGCTTCACATTATTTGCCGGGAAATCGGACCCGCACCTTGGCCCGGCTAGGTTAACCAAGTCTTCGAAGTGGGTGACTTTTGAAGAAGAAAAAGAAAAAGAAGATTGATTGGGTCCTAAAAAGACGGCCGGGAGGTTGAAATCCTTTACTTTGTCCCACAATTCCGGTACGGTTATAACCAACTTGGGTTTGGAGTCCTTGATTTGCTTGGCGAGCTCGTTGACGGTGTAGACGGGGTTGGCGGTGGTGGCGACGGCGCCGATGGCGACGACGGCGAGGAAGCAGAGAGGGAACTGGATGGAATTCGGGGCGAAGATGAGGACAACGTCGCTCTTGTTGATGCCAAGGCGGAGCAAGCCATGGGAGAGCTTAACGAGGGTGGATTTGAACTGAGACCAAGACAGGACTTGGGAGGAATCAGCGTCGATGAGGGCAGGCTTGTGAGGGTAAGAGGAAGGGTTCCGAAAGAGAAAGGAGACCATGGAGAGGTCCGGGTCAGTGGGTAACACAAGAGGTGGTCTGAGAGACCTGAAGATGCCATCTCTGCCATACCCAGATTTCTCCATTGCAAAAGGGACAAGGTAGCTCGACTCCACAACTGAACTACTCCACCAAAAACAAACCCAAAGCGAAACGAGAGCTTATATATACAAGAAAAATACACTAAACAGGAGTCTGAATGACGATAGCGAGACCGATACACTTCAGCAGCACGCAGATCGTAGTGTGTCGTTTGGATTCGAAGATGAGTTGAGATGAGTTGAAATGGATTGTAAATAGTAATGAGATTTATGAGTTAAAGTTGATGAATAGTAGTGAAATAAATTGAAATGAATTGAGATGAGTTGAGATAAGTTGTGAATATTGTTATGAGGTGGCTTGAATTCAAATTGAACAGTACATGTGTCGTAGGTTCGCTCGAACGGAGGTTCACTCAGCTCGAGCGAAGTTCAGACAGAGAGTTTCGCTCGACATTTTCAGACAGAGAGTTTCGCTCGACATTCGCTCGACACTCAGCTAGAGCGAATTCAGACAGAGAGCTTCGCTCAAGTATCGCTCGACATTCAGCTCGAGCAATATTCAAGTCAGAGAGCTTCGCTCGACCCTCGCTCGACACCCAGCTCGAGCGAGTTCAGGCAGAGAGCTTCGCTTGACTCTCGCACAACTGTTGGCTTGAGCGAAGTGCAGAATATTTACGTTCGCTCGACACTCGCTCGACGTTCGCTCGAGCCAATGTTCACAAAAGTGAATTCTCACTTTTCCTATAAATATCAAACGGCGCCCACTTCTTGCCTAAGGACTTCAGAATACATTTTGGTCTTGTTTTAAGTGTTTTCATGAGAGAGAAGTCTAGAGTGAGTTTTGAGAGATAACTTCCTTGTGAAGTTTTGTTGTATTCATTTGTACTCCATCTCTGTTGATAGTGAAATCTTCGATACCGACCCCACCAGTAGACGTAGGCTCATTTTGAGTCGAACCACTTAATTCTTGGTGTTCTTTCTGTGTGATTGTCATCAATTTCTTAAGTTTAGTTCCGCTACTATATTTCGAGTTAATCTTAGCTACAGTTATTCCCAACAAACTGGTATCAGAGATTGGCTCAGGATCTGGAGGGATGGCTATGGCTAAGTTCGAAGTGGAGAAATTTGACGGTCAAAACAGTTTCAGTCTATGGCGCATCAAGATGAAGGCTTTACTGCGACAACAGGGCTTGTCAAAAGTATTAGAAGTGTCAGTATCTGACGATTCTCCGGCTCCTTCGAAAGAAGAAGAAGAAAAGGTACACAGTACTATTCTTTTGTCACTATCTGATGGAGTTTTAAGAGAGGTTGCTGACAAGGAGACTGCAACTGGTCTCTGGTCAGCACTTGAGAATCTGTACATGAAGAGATCTCTCACCAACCAGTTGTATTTGAAACAACAGTTATACACTCTCAAAATGAAGGAAGGTACACTTATTTCTGAAC
The DNA here is from genome assembly GCF_004785595.1 of Juglans microcarpa x Juglans regia. NCBI lineage: Eukaryota > Viridiplantae > Streptophyta > Magnoliopsida > Fagales > Juglandaceae > Juglans > Juglans microcarpa x Juglans regia. Next base: position 14,126,211 of record NC_054606.1, read on the forward strand.
ACCTAGATGAATTTAATAAAATCATTATGGATCTGAGGAACATAGATATTAAGCTTGAAGAAGAAGATCAAGCGTTAATTATTTTATGTTCATTACCCACATCTTTTGAGAACTTTGTGAATTCCATGTTGTATGGTAGAAATACAATTTCCTTGGTAGATGTAAAGTCTGCTTTGAATTCTAAGGAGTTGAGGAATAAATTGAGTGTGAAGAACACTAATGAACAAGCTAGTGGCTTGTTTGTTAAAGGGTCCTCAAGCAGGGGTAGATCAAATGACAGGGGTTCAGAGAAGAATAAGGAGAAATCCAGGGGCAGTTCACAAACAACGGTTAGTAAGAAAAACGTCAAATGTCATTACTGCCATAAGTTTGGTCACTACAAGAACGAGTGTCCAAAACTGAAAAACAGAGAGGACGGCACTAGTTCATCTAATGCCGTTAGTGTTGCTGATGATAGGTCTAACGACCTAGATCTTGTTCTAGCAATTAGCGACTCCAATAGTCGCTTTAGTGACAAGTGGGTCATGGACTTAGCTTGCACTTTCCATGTGTCCCAAGAGGGACTGGTTCACTAACTATGAATCGGTCAACGGCGGCTCCGTTTTGTTAGGGAATGATATGGGTTGCAAATTGCTGGAATTGGTTCAGTCAGAACTAAGATGTTTGATGGAATTGTCCGGACATTGTCTAATGTTCGACACATTCCAGATTTGAAAAAGAATCTTATTTCTTTGGGTACTCTTGATTCTCTGGACTACAAGTACACTGGTGAAGGTGGAGCTATCAGAGTCAGTAAGGGCTCTATGGTTGTGATGAAAGGAGATAAGACAAATGGTCTTTATTTCTTTCAGGGCTCTACAATGACAGGTGCAGCTGCAGTGTCAGTTTCAGATGATCCAGATACAGATGTCATTCGTTTGTGGCATATGCGTTTGGGTCATATGAGTGAAAAGGGAATGTCAATTTTGAGTAAGCAGGGTTTGTTATGTAATCAGAAGATAGGGAAACTGAATTTCTGTGAACACTGTGTGTTTGGCAAACAGTGCAGGGTTCAGTTCTCTACAGGGGTTCACAGAACCAAAAGTTCTGTGGACTATATTCATTCTGATCTTTGGGGCCCATCTTCCGTCCCGTCAAAAGGTGGAGCTCAATATTTGCTTACGTTCATTGATGATTTCTCACGGAAGGTTTGGGTTTACTTTTTGAAGCAGAAAAGTGATGTATTTGTTAACTTCAAACAGTGGAAAGCTTTGATTGAAAATCAGACGGGCAAGAAAATCAAGCGACTTCGCACTGACAATAGTATGGAGTTTTGCGGAGGTGAGTTTAATGAATTCTGCAGAAATGAGGGTATTGCCAAACATCGTACAGTTAGACATACTCCACAGCAAAATGGGGTAGCTGAACGGATGAACAGGACTCTCTTGGAGAGAGCTCGCAGCATGCTTTCTAATGCAGGCTTGGCTAAGGATTTCTGGGCTGAAGCAATCAACACGGCCTGTTATTTGGTCAATCGTTCTCCAGCCACAGCAATTGGTTTGAAGACTCCGAATGAGGTATGGTCTGATACTCCTGCTGATTATTCAAATTTGAAAGTTTTTGGTTGTCCTGCATATTTCCATGTTAATGATGGAAAACTTGAGCCAAGGGCAAAGAAGGGCATATTCATTGGGTATGCCAGTGGGGTGAAGGGATTCAGGTTGTGGTGTACTGATCCTAAATCACCCAAGTTTGTGATCAGTAGGGATGTCACTTTTGATGAAAAATCCATGCTTAGTCCGAGGAAGGAGAATTCTGAGTCTACAGAACAAGAACAGGATGTTAGAAAGCAGGTGGAGTTTCAGGTGGAAGCATCACAAGGGCTGCCCAGTGGCGCCCAAGATCATGCTATTGTAGATGAGCATGATTCTGATTCGAGTAGCGGCGCATAAGGTGAGCAAGACTACAGTATAGCGACTGGTAGATAGAGGAGGCAGATTAGACCACCTCAGAGATATGCTCATGCAGATATGGTGATGTATGCTCTTACTACGGCAGAGAATATTGTTGGTCAGGAACCTTCCAGTTATTCAGAAGCTGTCAAGAGCGCAGAATCTGCACAGTGGTGCGCAGCTATGATTGAAGAGATTGAGTCTCTTCACAAAAACCAAACATGGGATTTGGTTCTGTTGCCAAAAAAGGTGAAGACTGTTGGCTGCAAATGGGTTTTCAAAAGAAAAGAGGGAATCCAGGGTGATACAGATGCAAGATACAAGGCACGCTTAGTTGCTAAGGGCTTCAGTCAGAGAGAAGGCATTGACTTCACTGAAGTCTTCTCTCCAGTGGTGAAACACAGTTCGATCAGATTACTACTTGCTTTAGTAGCATTGTATGACTTAGAGCTACAGCAACTTGATGTTAAAACAGCGTTCCTACATGGTGAACTTGAAGAGACCATTTACATGCATCAGCCAGGGATTCATTGTTGAAAACAAGGAAGATCATGTGTGCAGATTGAAGAAGTCTTTATATGGTTTGAAGCAGTCGCCAAGGCAATGGTATAAGCAGTTTGATTCCTTCATGATTGATCATGGTTATTTGAGAAGTAACTATGATAATTGTGTTTATCATAAGGAATTATTTGATAAGTCTTTCATTTATTTGCTATTATATGTTGATGATATGCTTATTGTTGCTAGAAGCATATCTGACATAGGTTTGTTAAAAACCTAACTCAGAAATGAGTTTGAAATGAAAGACTTAGGTGCTGCGAAGAAGATTTTGGGAATGGAAATCTTCAAAGATAGGAAAGCTGGAAAGTTGTACTTGTCCCAGGGAAAGTACATTGAGAAAGTGCTTCAGAGATTTGGGATGTTTGATTCCAAACCAGTAAGTACACCACTTGCTACGCACTTTAAGCTTTCAACTTGCCTATCTCCTCAGACAGATGAAGAGGAACAGTTCATGGCTAGTGTTCCTTATTCAAGTGCAGTTGGCAGCATCATGTATGCAATGGTTTGCACCCGCCCAGACATTTCACAGGCCGTGAGTGTAGTTAGCAGGTATATGGCTAATCCGAGTAAGACTCATTGGCAGGCTGTGAAATGGATACTCAGGTATCTGAGGGGAACCCTGAACCTTGGGTTAATATTTGATAGAGATGTCGATCTCAGTTCCAAAGTTACTGGTTTTGTTGATTCTGATTATGCTGGAGACTTAGATAAAAGAAGATCATTGACAGGTTATGTTTTCACTCTGTGTGGGTCAGCTATTAGTTGGAAAGCAACACTGCAATCCACTGTTGCTTTATCAACTACCGAGGCAGAGTACATGGCAGCAGCAGAGGCTGTTAAGGAGGCCATTTGGTTCAAAGGCTTGGTCAATGATTTGGGTTTACAACAAGATGGGATCTCAGTATTCTGTGACAGTCAGAGTGCAATACATTTGACCAAAAATCAAATGTATCATGAAAGAACGAAGCACATTGATGTTAGGTACCATTTTCTCAGAGAGATTGTTATAGAGAGTGCTATACAGATTCTGAAGATTGCTACTATAGAGAATCCAGCAGATATTATGACTAAGCCAGTTGCAGTATACAAGTTCAAACTTTGTTTGGACTTAATTGGAGTTCGCATTTTGTTATTCCCGTAAGGGATTTGGTGGTGGGGATTGGTTTTGTGGTCAGAGGTTTTTTGTGTTTTAGCAGAGTTCAAGCCAAGGTGGAGATTTGTTATGAGGTGGTTTGAATTCAGATTGAACAGTGCATGTGTCGTAGGTTCGCTCGAGCGGAGGTTCACTCAGCTCGAGCGAAGTTCAGACAGAGAGCTTCGCTCAACATTCGCTCGACACTCAGCTCGAGCGAATTCAGACAGAGAGCTTCGCTCAAGTATCACTCGACATTCAGCTCGAGCAATATCCAAGTCAGAGAGCTTCGCTCGACCCTCGCTCGACACCCAGCTCGAGCGAGTTCAGGCAGAGAGCTTCGCTCGACTCTCGCACAACTGTTGGCTTGAGCGAAGTGCAGAATATCTACGTTCGCTCGACACTCGCTCGACTTTCGCTCGAGCCAATGTTCACAAAAGTGAATTCTCACTTTTCCTATAAATATCAAACGGCGCCCACTTCTTGCCTAAGGACTTCAGAATACATTTTGGTCTTGTTTTAAGTGTTTTCATGAGAGAGAAGTCTAGAGTGAGTTTTGAGAGATAACTTCCTTGTGAAGTTTTGTTGTATTCATTTGTACTCCATCTCTGTTGATAGTGAAATCTTCGATACCGACCCCACCAGTGGACGTAGGCTCATTTTGAGTCGAACCACTTAATTCTTGGTGTTCTTTCTGTGTGATTGTCATCAATTTCTTTAGTTTAGTTCCGCTACTATACTTCGAGTTAGTCTTAGCTACAGTTATTCCCAACAAATATAAACTGGGCCGAAATCGGTGTTGCCAAGGAGATCAGATGAGATGTGGTCCGTTAAAAGCGAGAGTGACTTGTAATAAATGGAGAAAATGAAGCGGTGAGAATTCTGAAGCAATCGTCGCATGGCAGAGAGCAGCGAGAGCGCAAAAATAGACGGACAAAACAGTCGATGGCAATCATGTGTCGTGTTCGGACGGGAGTCTTTTCTGAAGTGCATGCAGCATTTAATAAATAATTTAATTTATCTCAATTTATTTTATTTTATTATTATAATTTTTTTAAATTTTTACATAAAATATAATAAATAATTCAATTTTTTTAAATTTTAAAATAATTTTCTCAAATTTTTATATAAAATATAATAAATAATTCAATTTTTATTCTACTATTCATAAATTATCTCAACACATTTCAACTATCCAAACCATTCCTTAATTCTTTATTCATATATTATCTTATTATTTTTTTTCTTGTTATTTTGACGTGTCGATATCGATGCCAGAGAAAACGGCATCTATCAAACGCAAGGGTAGTATTTGGACCGCTCGATTCACTCAGACGGTTTTCACTCGGTAGAATATAGCATTTTCATTATTAGTCCTTCTACGGTCATGAAGAAATCTCTCGAAAATGTGTCCCAAACAGTATATTTCTTTCTTTTTTTTTGTTTTTTTCATGTATTTTTTTAATCATCATAAATATTTTTTTAAAAAAATAAAAAATTCACAATATCATTAAAATATATTTCCTTAATCATTAAGTGAAAAAAAAAATTTGGAGACCCAACTTTCGATGGGTTTAGTATTTATAACTTTCGATGGGTTTACTACAATCATTACATGTATATATCAATGGATGCTTCTTCCAAAATAGAAATGATGCTTAAATAAAAATAATTTTATAAATTAATATGATTTGTTAGATTGTAAAATTATTTTTATTATAAAATAAATATGACAGATCACATAAAATGACTCTAATTTATGAGATTACTTTTGTATAATCATTTTATAACTGCAGCATTCCTCTAAAGATAATGGTATGAGGTTGGTACGATAGCTAGATTTGGACGCTGTGATTTTTGAATCAAATAAATTATTATAAAAATACTATATAAAAGTAAATTTATAAATTAATATGAGTTCATATGATAAATTAGATTTAACAAGAAAAAATAAATTTATAATTTAATGTAGCATATTAAGTTACATCAGTTTATAGATTTATTTTATTAAAACATTTCTCAAATATAAAATAAGATCCATTTTAAAGAATTAATACATATTATATTATTTACTTTATATGATATTTTTATTTTATTGAGAAATGGTATTTACAGTTATAAGATACACAAGTGTTACGTAATTTTTTTAAATAAATAAATAAATATAATATCTATATAAAAAATATTATTTTTTAATAATAAATCTTATTTATTTTCAAAACGAATGTACATTACCTACCTACGTATTTCACGACTACACGTAACTGTAAGTTTTAAACTCTAAATTCAATATAAAGTCATGACTTCTTTGTGCACCAAACCACACAGGAGTGGTCCCTGGCCATTACGTTTCTTTGCAATTAATTTCCGCCTGCATCTTGACCAAACTTTTGATATCCATTCCGTTCCGGCGCCGAAATGTTTTGTATCGGAACAATAATCCGCATGAGATAGGTCATTCCGGCCAGTTTCGGTTCATTCCAACCATATTCTGAAATTTCGGTTGGAATTGACATTTTGGTTTAAAAATACGTTGAACACAAGTTTTATAAATAAACTGAAGAATGAGAGAGAAAATTATATTTTTATACTTCAGTCAACTATTTCATCTTTAAATCTCCCCTTTCTCGAGACTCTTTTAAGAAATTTCCAAAAGGTCGAAACAACGAAAACACTCCTCAAATTTGACATTTGTTTGTCAATATTGTCATTCATGTTTGCAACACCTGATATAATAGACCAAGTTTCAACTAGTTTCATCTTTCATTGTCTAGTAACCTGCAAACCTGTCAAAATTAGAAAGAAATCACAAAAGTTTAATTACAATGTGTTTATGAATTATGGTTTTAAAAATAAAATAAATATGTGTGTTTTACGTATGTTTTTTAAAATTTGTATTAAAAAATATTATTGCGTATGTTTTTAAGATATGTATTAATATTAGTTTAGAATATAGTCTATATATGTAATTTATCTATTTAATGTCTATCCTACAATATATTGATATTAAAATATTTCATTCTAGTGACTAAACCGAAATAATGACCAGATTTTAAAACTTTGATTTTGACTCATTGATATGTTGTATATTTATATATTAATCCATATCTCCAAAACGGAGAACATGGTTCGACCCCCTCTTCCCGTTGTGTGTATATATATATATATAATATATAATAAATGCTAATAAGCAGGCAACTGTCGTCTACTATTGTTTTTCATTTTGCCCGTACTTTTTTATTCTTTTACCATTGCTATCCTTCAATTTATGTCGTCTTTAGCCGGATTACCCCTACTTCTATATTTATTTCCCTTTTCTATCCTTGATTCCTATTTTCTTCTATTTTCATTTTTACAGTTTTATCCTTTTATTTTTTTTTGTCCTTCCATATCTTTCACTTTATTTTTACTCATGCTTTTTTTTTTTTCCGCTTACGTGAGATTTTTTGTCTATTTATGCATTTGTGCTTAGCTTCTGTAAGATTTTGGATTTTTTTCCCTCCCGTCTTCCCACCATTTCTTTTTTCCTCTTATCTTCCAATAGCTTCCATCTGGATTTTTTTTCCTAGATTTTTCTTCTCTCATCTTCCCACCGCATGTTCATCTTCTTTATTTGCTACAGTTTTACTCTTATCAGATTCTTATTTTTTTTTCCCCTATTCGCTGTTTTCACTGTTTGTCGCTTGATTATTTACTATAAATAGACTTCTCCAGTTATAGCGTTAATTACAAATCTGTTTCTCCCCTCTGGGTTTTAAATTTGTCTCTCAGCTCTTCAGTTTCACAAGTACATATTCTTATGTTCATTATTCTCTTTTTTTTTTTGTTCATTATTTTAATCTAAATATTTGTAACTATTTCTTTTGTTTATTTATTTATATGCAATAATTAATTGTTAGAAACAAATAAATAAATAGTCAAAACGAAAGAACAACAATAAAAAGTTACATTAATATTTGGAATAACAAATTTAAATTTAATTGTGAATTTCGAAATCAACTAAGTATCTTTCAGTTTGCATTTGTGCTTGGTTAACTATGAACTTTTTTATGCTTTAATGAAATAATACACATGTAATTAAATTTCAAAATAAAAAATAAAAATTAGCTTGGATTATTTCAGACCTAATGCTTACAGTCTAAAATTATAACGTAAATAAATAACGTAGTAGACATTTACGTCACAAAGAAAGTAGAAATTGTAACTAAAAAAAAATTCTAGCTACAAATAATAATGTAAAAATTAGAGAAATTACAGCTACAAAAAACAAAAACAACATTTGTAAACACAGTGGGTCGTTTTTATATGCAATATATAGATGAAATGTTATATAAGATATATAGACGCACTCACTCTGTTTATATATAGCACTGATTATTTATAAATAGATAAATAATTATCTAAAATGTATAAAATAAAGTTCTTATCTAAACAGATGTTGTAAAATCCAAACCACAAACTTCCAAATTAAAAAGTTACAAGCTGCAAACTACCTAAAATAGAAATTATAAAGTGTTTATTAGATACTTACTACACATGCACATTAAAAAGTTACAGACTACAAACTAGAAGAATAAAACTTCATATGGTCATCTCTAAAATTTATAAAATAAAATTCTCATCTGGACACATATGCTAAAATGCAAACCGCAAAGTGTTTATGAGATAGTTACTACACATGCAACTTAAAAAACTACAGACTATAAACTAAAAGAATAAAACAACATATGGTTATCCCTTAAATGCAAACTACAAACCATTTATCACATGGTTGCTACGTATGCAAATTAAGGAAATATTAACGAGAAAAGGACCTTCAACGAAAGAAATCATCACTGCAACCCAAAATAAGATATGAAAACGATAGTTGTTAAAGAAAAGGCTACAAAAAAATATATAGAAACAAAATAAGGAAATATTAACATTTTTAAACTAGTATAACATATCTACAGATCTGTCGGGATTTGAAATAAAAAAGCCCTTCAACGAAAAAAAAAAATCACCATTGCAACCCAAAACAAAAAAATAAAACAAAATAACAAACAAAAAAATGAAATCAAAGAAATAAATCATTATATCTATTGAAAGAAAAAAAATACCTGCCAAAAAAAAAAATGATCGCAGAGAGAGATCTGAAGAACAGATCTAGAGATCTTTATGCATTTGAAAAAAAAATAGAATTGCAAAAAAAATAAAAATCAGAAGATAGAATCTGAGATTTGCGTGCGTTGAGAAAAAATTATTTATATGAAATAAAGCAACGATCACATAGAAAGAGACCAAACAGACCCAGAAGAACAACCTAGCACAAATCAAGCGAAAGAACAAAATTATTAAAGAAAAAAAAAGGCAAATCTGAAAGATGGGGCTTCAAACTCATACAGTTTTGAAAAACAAACTTGAGAAAAATCAGAAAATAAAAAGGAATACAGGTGGTGATTTTTACAGATCTAGAGATCTGTATAAGCATTCGTTAAAAAAAAAAATTTCCTGCACAAAATATTCACCACAACAATCCATGACACAAAAAAAAAAAATAGAAATAGAAAAAAAATCGAAATCTGAGAAAAAAAAATCTCAAATCTGTGCGTTCAAAAAACAATTTATGCGGAATAAACAAACAATCACATAGAAAGGAAAAAAATAGATTGATCAAAACAACACACATCAAACAAAAGAACAAAAAGAAAAATTATTAGATCTGAAAGTTGGAGCTTGAGATTCCTAGGATTTCGAAAACAAAAGTGGTGATTTTTGTTTCTCTGTTGAGAGAAGAGGCAGTGACCGGCAAGAACAAGAGAGAGGAGCTGTGAGAGAGAGATTAGACGGAAAGGGAAGACACGAGAGAAGGAGAAGAAGAGAGATGAGAAAAAGAAAGAAAGGGAGAGAGAAAGATGCAATAACAAGAGAGAGGAGCTGTGTGAGAGAGATTAGACGGAAATGAAAGAGACAAAAATGGAAGAGATGAGAGAAGGAGAAGAAGAAAGAAAGGGAGAGAGAGAGACGGGAAGAAGAATCTGGAATGGACGAAATGGAGGCAGATTTGGGTAATAATGTATTTATAGTGGTGGATGTAGAATTAGGATTTCCTCTTAATGAAAACGACGCCGTATTTAAATTGGGATGGGGTGGGTTAGACAGTTTGTGCTCAGAACGGTGCCATTTTGTATAATAGTTTACTGTTTTTATAGTAATTTTGAACGACTTTGTGGGTTTAACAATAATAATTTTATTAATATAATTATAAATCTTCATAAAGTAAAAATATATATTTTATTAATATAGATCTAATATTTTCTAATGTATTTTTTTTTACAGATTTGCTGCTTTTGTTCTTACTTTATTGTTTCTCGTTCCAATTGTTGTCAATTTCTTCTATTTTCACTGTTCTTTTACTCCTCATCTACTTTCTGGTATATTCCTTTCTACATTATTTAAGAAAATGTTATTCATTTTTTTTTAATTTATATATATACACCTGTAGTCAAAATAAATTATTGACATTTCACACTGTTCCAAAAGCTTGAAATCTATATAGCAACGACAGTATGATTTTATTGTTTAAAATCATATTTCCTATTTTTTATAAATAATTACCTTCTTCACACTGTTGTTTTCTTATCTTCTCTTAAAATATGGAGATTAGAGGTTGGTTGTGATGAAATGTAGATGAAGGATATGAACTTTTGAATTGGGTTGTGACTTTGGAACAATGCATGCTGTTAAATTTAGAAAATTGATTGTTTGTTACGGTTCAGTTTTGATTTTTTTGGAACAATTTTGATTTTTCTTATTTTTTTGAAAATCTGTAGATCTGTTATTTTACTCATTATATTTTTTATTATCTCAAAACATCTAAAATTTCAAATTTAATATCATAGCATATATGTCACAAAAAAATAAATCTCCACATCTCACATAGAAATAATATTAACATTTTCAGACTTCAAACATCTCAGAATTCGAATTTGAATATGTCACAAAAGGTTTAAGACAACAAACATATGTGTCACAAACAAATAGATTTCCACATCTGACAAAAAAATAATATTAACATCTCATAATTCAACTTAAGATTCAGATTGGCTACTTCATAACCATAACATAGCAATTTTAACTATAAATGGACAGATTTATGTCTATATTTTTAGAATTTTTTTATTGTTTACAATACATATTATACACATGATTTGTATAATGTTTATAACTATAATACAATAACTTACAAGAACTAAGTCACAACTTTGGGATGTATACGGCCGACTTTTATAATCGTCAATCATCCCAACCTAAGTATCAAAGCAGCTGAATGAGTTTTGCTTCTTGTTTTCGCCATGCCTATTCACACCAAAGTTTAACAGGTTGACTGAATAAATAGTTATATAGTCATATCATACACTTCAAAATACACTTTACATCTAAAATGTATGTGACTATTCATTTAACCAACATGTCGAACTCTGGTGTGAATAGGCACGGCGAAGACCAGGAACAAAACCCATTCAACTACTTTGATAGCTAGGTTGGAATGCTCGACAATTATAAAAGTTGGCCCGCATACATCTCAAAGTTGTGACTTGGTTCTTGTAAGTCGTCGTATTATAGTTATAAATATTATGCAGATCATGTGTATAATATATGTATTGTAAATAATAAAAAAATTCTAAAAATATAGACATAAATCTGTCCATTTATAGTTGCAAAAAGAAAAATAGAAGAAAAAGAAAAAAAAGTGGTTTAAAAATAAGATAAGAAATATTATTTTTATAAGAAATTAAAGTTCATGATGCATACACCCAAAGTTTTATGTCATGCATACATGTCCATACATTTATTTGTGTTTACTTTATATGCCTATGATATCTGTAATATGTTTCTTGTGTACTTATTAAGATTTCTCGAAATCTCACTGTGGTAGTTTCCACTTCTATTTCTCATCCGAAATGGTAAAAGTTGTAACAGGATTAGAAAATCTCGATGGAAAATTGCAAAATGATAGCAACTCATCCGGAAAGGATTGTGCCTAAAATGATTATAAGCTCGCCTAAGCCCTCTATCTTGGAATGTCTTGAGACAACTGACCAATGTATCACAAAGATACTCGATGATATAAAGGATTTCAAATGTCGTCACAACCAAGATAAAAATTGGAATCTAGAGAAAAGAGTGAAGCCCAAAACTTAAGATATTTTGTCGTATTTACTTTTTGAAGAACAATATTTTGATAAATCCGATGTTTGTGTTTTAGATTTTAGACTGTGCATATACTTAAATTTTATTACATCAACTATTTTATTATATGCCATGTAAAAATTGCAACGAAACAATTGAATATGAAAAAAATGAGAATGTTTTATGTTATAGTTGCAAAAAAATAGAGACTTCACAATCAAGGTAAACATTTTTTCTTATATTCTGGAGTTCAAAATTTTTACATTAAAATTATAATATATTAATTGTTAATATCAATAAATAATAATTTATTTACTATTATTAGATATCAAGTTTATTTAAAAACGTATGATGATAGCACATCAACTCTAATAGTCGCTTTGGAGTTCAAAATGTTTACATTATAATTATAATATATTAATTGTTAATGTCAATAAATAATAATTTATTTACTATTATTAGATATCAAGTTTATTTAAAAACGTATGATGATAGCACATCAACTCTAATAGTCGCTTTTGGATCTACAGTCATGGATATTCTGTAGATAATATATGTGATATTTTTTATGATCAATGAGAAAATCTTAAAATATGGATAAAATTATTTCATTTCATAATTATATATATATTAATCTATTTTTTATTATTACATATTTTTACAAAAAGTTCTTATTTTTAAAAATATTTTTTATATTATGCAATTGGGCACACGTGCAATGAACGTGTTTGCCCTTTACTAGTGTATATATATGTAGCCAACGGCCTATGGCAAGATCCATATCTCCAAAACGGAGAACATGGTTCGACCCCCCCTCTTCCCGTTGTATATATATATATATAGTTGGCTACATCGTTGTACTTCTGGACATTAATTAGCTGTCTCGTTTGTTCTTGAGGAAAGTTTATAGGCGAGCGGAACCCTTGGCAAGGGAGATCCAGGCACTCTTGAAGTAGAAACAAAAAAGAAACGAAAGTTTGTCATTTTATCCTTTTGAATAATGCTAAATCCAGCACATTATGATATATATATCTATATATATATATATATATATATAAACTGAACACAAATCTCGTACATTTTAATACATTTAAAAAATATTAAGCATACAAAGATAATCAAACATATTATAGATTAAAGAAAGATACAAAGTTTAAGGAGGATCTTTTCCACTATCAATATACAAAAAATATCTAGGAATTTTATCTAAAGGTAGGCTTCCAAAAATATGATTGGTAGCTGCCTATTGTGCAATTGAGTGCGCAAATCGATTTTGAGATCGATGTATTTTAGTAAATTTTCAGTCTTGATGGAGATTGGCTATGTGCTAAATGTCCTCAATAATAGTTGAAATTTTTCAGAATGTAGAGGTATCTGGGCTTTCCGTGGATGTGATCACTGATTGGGAATCTTCTTCTACTATAGCAAGACTTTGAGATAAAGCCATATTGGACGCAAACAGTGCTGCTTGTGCTTCTGCAATTAAAAGGATAGTGGTTTGTACATTTTCTATTATTATGCCTAGAATATCTCCACTATAATTTCTTTGAATTGCTGAGACTACTGAAAATTGATCACGTACTGCTATATCGAAAGAGAAACTTTGATAGTTTGGTAGAGGCGGATACCATTTATCTTCTTTGCTTTGTTGATCAATTTTTCCCTTCCACGCTTCTTTATAGTCTTCATAGATGTGCTTGATCTGAATATTTGTCTCCTCAATTGAAAAAGAAGTGTGATTATGAATGATATCATTTCTTTTCCTCTAAATAAAATCTATCATTATGACTGCAAATAGTTGAAAGTGGTACATTTTCCTCTTTTTGAATTCCCAGCTCTTTTCCCGAATAGATAACCATTTGAATCCAGTCTGATATAGAAACAATTGGCAAATTTACAAGGTTTAAAGGCCAACTGCTCTGTTACCATAGAATTTTGTTGATTGGGCAATCAACAAAAAGGTGCATTAGAGTTATTTTTCTCATGGTTACAAAATACACATTCTTTTGTTTCTTGGTAGGAGATGATTTCACCAAGTCTTGTTCTAGTAGGTAGAATATTCCAAAGAAGTTTCCCAATCAGTAATTTATGACTATCATGGATTTTAAGGCTCCATATTGGCTTGAAAAGTGCTATTGAGGGGTTTTGCTGAGTTGAAACTTGATCTAGCATTGTTGCATGATTCGCAGATTTAACTAAATATTTCCCATTGTGGCTTAAAGTCCAAACCACTTTGTCCTGCTCATTTGTTCATATTGGTAGTGGAATTTCTTGTATTTCTGATATGCTTTCCTAATAAAAAAGATCTCGCATTTTTGGCACATCCCAAATCTGAGGGTTTATTTGTATGAGATCAGAAACTGTAATAGTTGGATGTTGTAGATCCATACCTTGGATTGGTTGTGGTTTGAAATTGATCAGAGAAGGAATCCATGGATCCAACTAGATATTTACTGATTCTCCATTATAAATTTGGAAACATCAACATTTTTTGAGCAAATCTTTTGTTTTAAGTATTCCTTTCCATATGGATGCATTTGGCGCTTTCTGCGAAGCTTCTCAAAATGTTGTATTCTTCAAATACTTAGCAATTAGAATTTAGTGCCACAAGCCATTTCCAGGTCCGCTTAATTCCCATCCTGCTTTTCCTAGCATAGCTTGATTCATCTTTTCCATCAATCTGATAACAAGGCTGCCTTCTTTCTTCGGTTGACAAATAGATTTCCAGGACTTTAGTGTCAAATTATGAGTTTTGTCTTTCGAGAATCCCCACCAAAAATTTTTGAAAGCTATATCTAGAGTTTTACAGACTGATTTTGGTATTTAGAAAGTGTTCATATGATATGTTGGTATCGTACTTACCACAAATTTTATTAACATGGTTCTGCCTACCTGGGCTAGTAGCTTTGACTTCCAGTCTTCCAATTTTTTTCCCACTTTGCTCAATATATCACTGCAATTTTCATTTTTGCTTCTACCGAAAGAAGTATGTAATCCCAAATATTTTATTCTAGTTGATGTTTCTTTGTAGGGCAACCGCTGAGAAATAGACATTCGTGTTGCCTGGCTAGTGTTTCTGGTGATAAACATTGAAGATTTGCTCAAAATGATTTTTTGTCCTAACCAATTTGATATTTTGCAAGACACTTTGAAGTGTTTTAAGCATTTTTTTCCATAGCCTTTGCAAAAATAATAGTGTCATCAGCAAATAATAAGTGTGAGATTGTTGGATTGTTTCTGCTAATTTGAATCCCTTCCAGCTTCTGTTGGGCTTCAACTTTTAATAATATCCTTGAAAGACCTTCTGTGACCAGTATAAAAAAGAAAATGTGATAATGGGTCACATTGCCTAATACCTCTCTGAGATTTGAAGAAGTCTCTTGGTGAACCATTGGTAAGAATAGAGAATGACACTTTTGTAATACACTCCTTTATTAGATTTATCCATTTATGATTGAATCCGAGATTTTGCATCACTATAAAGAGAAAATCCCACTCCACTTGATCAAAAGCCTTTTCCATGTCAAACTTTATTGCCATCAAACCTTTTTTCTTGTTTTCTTTTTGAGATGGTGAAAGAGCTTATGAGCTATGATAGTATTTTCTTTAATATTTCTTCCTGGAACAAAGGTTGTCTGGAGAGGAGAGATGATTTTTGGGAGTAGGATTCAAGACGATTGGCCATGATTTTGTTTATAATCTTGTAGCTGACATTTGTGAGACTGATAGGGCAATATTGGCTTGGACTATTTAGACTAGTTGTCTTTGGGATAAGAGTAATGTTGGTATGGTTAATTTGCTTGAGAAGCTGCCCACTACTAAAGAAATTCTGAACTGCCAGTATGACTTCTTTCTTAACAATACTCCAATAATGCTTATAGAAAAGAGTTGTCATTCCATCTGGCCCTAGAGCTTTATTGCTGGGAATATGTTTTAGAGCTTCTAATATTTCATTTTCTTCTAAAATCCCCACTACATAATAGTGCACCTAGACGTCTTTATCGACAGTGTTTTTCAAACAGAAGGCCGAGAGCTAACTATCGATACTTTGGACTATCAGGACACATACTTTGTAAAATGGTTCATGCATGTTTGTTACTCGGGACAACAAGATTAAGTTGGTAAGGATTAAAATATCTCTTCATTTTCTATATTCATTTATATGATCATTAATCATGGAGGGGCCCATTTACCATTCTCTACAGTATAGGCTATTCTATTTTACCTATATGGTATAGGGCAGTACTCAACCCTTCTTTGTCCATTTGTTTCTAAATTTTTTCTTCATCAGGGGTAGAGTAGCTTGATAGCTCGCAAGACTCATAGAGTAATGTTAAATATAATTTTAGAATGTGTAAATCTTGTGCACTATTATTTTAAAAAAATATATACCATTAAAAATTAATTTTTTCATATGATTCTCATATTTATCCACTTCTTTCAAAAAGAGTATATATAACTTGCATACCCTAAAATGACAAATAATCAATTTGCTAAATTATCATTTCTTAATTATCTTTTGTGCCTTCTCAAAAATTTTATAAGCAAGTTTAGGTTATTCACTCTTGTAATTCTTTTGATTTTTTTTCCCAAATCTTTTTTATTAATACAAATCTTATCCATATTTTATCAAGGGTACCAAGATCGGTAAGAACTCTTGTGACCAACCACTCATTTTCCTCTCGATAGGTCACTAGTCTCGCTTGTACGTTTTAAATCTCAAATCTTTGTTTTTAAATTTAGCAAATGATTTTTAAATTATGCCAAGTATTTTAAAATCTTCTAAATATTTTATAAGCACAAGTTTATTTTAAATTTGGTATTTTTAGTATTATTAGATAAAACCTAATTTTGAAAATAAGCCTCTTTAAATTTGGAGCCCGAAAAATAATATAGCTTTTCAAATTCATTTTATTTAAATGATTTTATTTCTTTAGAAAGATTATTTAATATTCATTATTTCATTTTAAGTCTAAAACTTTACTTATTTAGATGATTTTATTTCTCTTATGAAATATTTATTACAACTTATCATTTTATTTTATGATGAAAAATATTATTTTTGTATGGAGGATAAAAAGTTGTATTTTTACATTTAGTCTATTTCCCTTTCTTTTCCATTTGCATTATGTCTTTCTCTCATATTTCTAAATGTTTTATTTTCACCATTGGATTTAAATTAGGGACCCCAAAATGTAGGGCTTAGATTAATTGCCCCAAAGCCCTAATTTCTCTTCTCTTTCCTCTCTCTTTCTTTTCCCCTCCCCTATGTTGTTCTCCCCCAAGCCCATGACCCTCCAGCACACCTCGCCAGCCATCGTTGCTGTCGTGCTCTTCCAACACCTCCAGCACCGATTCTATTATGAACCCACTAGGTAGAACTTACTCTTGAAAACCGGCTTACAAGGAAGGGTGCCTATGGGCTTAGAAACTACCAATCAATCTCATACTTAGTCGATATGAGATCGTAACAACCACCACGCTCCGCAACTGACGTCCACGATGGTCCCAGCGCTCACACGGGCTGGTTGTGCCCTAGTTCTTTCCTAGCCCTGAACAAACATTGTCATGTTGGCATCACTCCCCACGGCACAAAATGCAACCGTGCCAACATGGATTGCATACATGGAGTGGCTCTGATATCATTTGTTATGAACCCATTAGGTAGAACTCACCATTGAAAATTGGCTTACAAAGGAAAGGTACCTAGGGGCTTATAAACTACCAACCAATCTCATACTTAGTTGATGTGGGATCATAACAGATTCATGTCGGTAAACTCTCTCTCTGTCTGTCTCTCTCTCTCTCTCATCGATTTAGATTTCTCTCCTTTCTCCCTCCCAATCTCTTCTTTCCACCCCTCAAGTTTCCTTCACAACCCACTGCCGTCGCGATCCTCAACACTCCAGTACCACACATCACAAGTGACTCTTCTCCCTTCATCTCCCCCTCTAGTCGTCCCTCAATCTGTCTCTCTCTAACTCGAAACTTGAAGCATGTCTTAGGTTTGAAACCCTAGCCTCAGCTGCTGCTTTCGCCATGCACCACCGAGCTTTAGCCGCCTTCAACAACAACCATTGCCAGTTCCTTTCCCTTGTGCCGAGCACTTGACACCCAAACCCCAATGCCTCTCTCAGCCCCTTATGTATCTCTGTCTTTCTCTTGTTTAGCAACCCTACACTGCCACGTGTTGTCGGAAACCCCTTCTAGTTGTGACCCAGGCTGCCATGAGATTTTGATTGGCAAAAAGTCTATGTAAGGATGCAAAGGTCATACTAGGCAATAAACCGGCCAGTGTGTGATTCTTTGATTTTTTTTTATAATGTTCTTGGAAAGATCTTGGTCTGATATTTTTATGGTTTGTAGTTAACATGTTACTATGCCATTTTGATGAAGATTCGTTGCATGTTAAAAGTCTTTTATAGGAGTTTTGCATTTATCTAGAAAGTTAGAAACTAGGAGTATGAAAATAATTTCTGTTTTGAAAAAACTTAGGTCTTTTGTTATGAAAGCATACTCCTATGAATGTGATATTAACATATGTCACTCTCAGGACTTTGATCTATTCATTAGAATATTATTTTAAATATTTATGATGTTTATTTTGAGGATATGAATTTTTTTTGCATGCAAAGGTTTGGTTAGGTCTTATACTTGAGGCTTACAGATGGACTTCTGTTTCTATGCAATTTTTGCCATGTGATCTTAGGTTTGGTGCTTAGATTTGTTTGAGGATTTGAATATGAAACATATGATGTTCTTTCTTGATTATTTACTTCATGAAAATTTTGGATCTTTGATAAAAAAACCAAAACATATAGTACTCAGATTTGGGGTATAGGTACAAACCGATTGTGTTGAATGTTAGTTTGTGACTTTTGTGGTTTTGGTTTATTTGTTTAAAGCATGATAGTCCTTAGGATTGTTTTATGAACATATTTAGAGTATGTTTATGAACTTTTGGAGTTCTTAGAGTTGATTTGAAAATGGATAGACCATGAACATCAAGGGTTGTTCCTTAAGGTTCAAAAACTTGACGTTTTGGTATAAAGGAAGTTATGAATTTTATTATATAATTTTTGGTGTTTGTTCCAGCATGTTATTGAAGCATAAGATGTGATTTTGTATGTTGCATATTTCGGTTTTAGCATGAAAGATAGGGTTTGAAAGAATTGTAGCAAAGAGCAAGGGTTATTGCACTTTTCATGTTTCGGCCTATGCTTGGTTCACATACTTATGTTGTGTTTTAATTTTAATTTATTATATATTTGGATTTATGACAACCCTTAAATTTGGAGTAAAATAGTAATTTTCCCACAAGTAGGGGTAAAATGGTAATTTGACTTTAAGTAAGTAATTTTTATTTTCTAAGTATACTAATAGGAAGTTTCTAACTTTTAGAAATGTCTCCTTACATTTCTCATTACTCACATTTAATTTTCGTCACCCTTCAATCATTGTAAATTAACCTCTAACTTACTTTCAGGATACTTATGTATGTATGGTAGTAAGAAACCATTATCTATGTTTATTATGTTTATTATAAATTTCATATTATGTCATGTTACAATTTATTTTAAGTGAATCTTTATGTATGGATAAGTTAGCCTCAAACTTACTGTCAGGATATTGTGTTGGTAAGAGAATAATTATTCATGTTCTTATGCTTTTATATATGTCATATTATGCTATGTCACAAAATGCTTATATATTATTACACATTATGTTGTCATGAAATGTTTATCTGTTACACATTATGCTATGTCACGAAAAGAGTATTTGTTACACAATATGCCATGTCAAAAAATGTTTATTTATTTCATGTTATGTCATGTCATTCATCACACGTATATGTCATGTTATATTATGTCACATCATCTATCATTTCATTTTGCATCATATGTTGAGTACAGAGTACGTCACGAAAAATAGTATTTTCTCAGTTAGTCATGCTTGGGATACTCGTGGCGTAATTACTATGATTGTCCCAATATCTCCATTGATAATTCACATAAGGTACTTATAACATAATCATTCTAATTGTTAGAGTACTTCTACCAAAATGCTAGTGGCGAAATTATTCTAATTGTCAGAGTATTTTCATTAAAGCTATTACTAGGTACTCTTGGTGTAATCATTTTGATTATTAGGGTATCTCATTTTCAATATTCATGACGTAATTATTATGATTGTCTGAATATCTCTAACATATTACGTTGAGTAGAATCATTCTGATTGTTCACTATTCTTGAAGAAACAGTTGGCGGAATCATTCTGTTTTTTAGAGTTCATGTTCAGTTTCACGTTCAGTTCATGTTAAATTTAGTTCATGTAATGACCCGACCCAATAATTCTAAGGTCAAAATATTGATAATTTTTATTGAGTCTAAATTATATTTAATGGGCCATATTAGATAATCTCACGAGTGATAAATTATTGAGGTTAATTAAGAGTTTTAATTAGGCTCAATAACTAGGTTAAATCCTATTTATTATTTATTGAATGAATTACACTCTTTTTAGAATTTAAAGATTAGCCATTAGAAATTTATTTCAATTTAAAATCATCACTGATTGAAGTCTCCTACATAGACTCAATCATTGCTAATCATATATTGAATTAACTACTAGATCATGCTTTTAAATTTAAATTCTCTTCTTGAATAATCGTGACCATGGTTAAACTCGTCGGCATCCTATTCCAACTAGGATACAACTCTACAAGTCGTCTTCACGTTAAAACTCTTTAACCGTCTACTTTCTCAAACTCTAAGTCATGCATGTCTCCATCTTATCTTATACTAGGATTTATGCCCCAATAAAACTCTTTTACAATTCTACAAATCATCTTCACATTAAAACTCTTAACCAACTCCTTATATATGCTCAACCTCATGCACTTTATGTCTATCTCATTCCTCTTCAAGCCCCAGTGTGGTTTATGGTTACCCAAAATCACGCAGAGCACCTATAGTCTACCAGCATCCCTAACGTTTTCTCTCTCCTTCTAGTTCACGTGATTGATTTCATGCTACAAATATTGGATCAACCATACGAGGTAAGTAGCATGATCATACTCTTACACGTATATACGGTAAAATGAATGTCTTTTATAAAAGTATTATGCATGTATGCCCTCCATTGGAAGCTCGTTTTATGTACCAAAGTCATGATAAAATTATGAAAATTCATAATTTTACGTAAAGAATTATGCATCAAAATATTTATGAAAAGTCACATTTTTATGTGAGAGTTATGCATTAAAATATTTTGTGAAAAACCATGATTTATGTGAAGATTATGCATTAAAATATTTATGAAAATTCATGATTTTATTCTACGCCCTCAACCCCCGCTTGGGATTGGATGGTGACTAAAGTGTCCGGACATGTAACTCAAGGTTATATACCTTCGTTCATGACAGTTATAGTGCAATGCACCTAATGACCTAGTAGTATGCAATAAATCGCACTAGAAAAAAAATTATTTACTACATAAAACTAGTGACAATGTAATAACATGGTACCGAAATGTAAGCATCCCAAAGTTTTAAACTCCATTAAAGTACTTTCAAAATAGACATCATTTTCAAAAGTCTCCCAAAACAATTGACCATTAAAAATTTATTTCTCAAAAACCCAGAGTCATTTCTTTTTCTACAACCATTTCCATTGTTAATTTCCAAAATATAATTTTACAAGGCCATACCTATTCATCCTTGGCTTTGTTCAAAATTCTCCTAAACTCCTTGAAGAGCTACAACACTTTAGTAATAAATTGGTCGGCGGCTTCTAGCCTATCTACTAAGGATGGCTCCAATGAGGTCTTATGGCTCTTCGGGGTCTCCTTGACTAACCGGGGAGCTAGCCTCTTACGTTACCCCATGGTCATTCTCTTACAGTCCTGTAACAACTTCTACTATTTCAGGTGGGGAATGGTAGTGGCAAGTTCTACCTGTCAACCTGTCTGAGGGTGGTAAGCAGTAGAAATTTTATGAACAACCCTATATTTTTATCAAAGCCTCAAATGAACAGTTGCAAAAGTGCGTACCCTAGTCACTAATGATAGCACTTGGTATACCAAATTAAGACAACACATTTTCTTTAAAAAATCTTATTACTATCTTATTATCATTACTCCTACAAGTTGCTATCTCTACCCATTTTGATATATAATCTACTGCCACAATAATATATTATATCCAAAAGGAGGGAATGGTCTTATGAAATTAATACCCCAACAATAAAAAATTTCTATCACTAAGATCGAATTTAAGGGCATCATATTATGACGGGACAAAGCTCTTAACTTTTGACATATTTCGTATGGGCGACAATAGTTGCTTGCATCCTTAAGCAAGGTGGGCAATAAAATCCACACTGCAGAATTTTTGCCATGGTTTTTTTTTTTTTTTTATTGAAAAATGGCTCCCACAAGTTTTAGGTATGATAAAATTCTAAGAGGCTAGCAATTTCTTCATCAGGAATGCAACGCCTTATAATTTGGTCAGGGCAATATTTGAAAAGAAAATGTTCATTCCAATAGAAATTGTCTACCTAAGCCATGAACTTCCTCTTATCTTGCATGCTCAAATCTGGTAGTATCTCATCTACAGCCAAATAATTCACAATATAAAAAAACTATGGTAAAGAGGAAATAGACAATAAATGTTCATATGAAAAATTATCCTTAATTGGCATGTGGTCAGTGGTTTCCGCTAATGTGAGCCTCGAGAGATGGTCATCCACTATATTTTCAACTCCTTTCTTATCTTTGATGGTGATGTCACTTTGTGAGAAGATACTTAAGGGCTGCATGATCTGTGAAAATTGTAATCGGAGAACAATCAAGTAAGTGCAAACCTTGTCCAAAGCAAAAACTACAGCTAGCAACTCTTTTTCAGTGGTTGAGTAATTCATTTGAGCATTATTTAGAGTTCTACTAGCATAGTAAATGATATAGGGCTTCCCTTCCATTCATTGTCCAAGGACAGCACCTACAGCATAATCACTAACATCACACATAATCTCAAAAGGTAAAACCCAATCAAATGACTGCATTATAGGTGCTGAAGTAAACTTGTAAATTAGCATTTTAAAGGCCTTTTGATAGGCTTGTGTCCACTCAAATGGGACGTGTTTAGCTAGGAGGTTGCATAGCGGTCTAGATATGGCAGAAAAAATTATATATGAACCTCCTATAAAAACCCGCATGACCAAGAAAGGATCTAACATCCTTTACTTTTCTAGGTGTAGGTAGCTTTGAAATTAATTCAATCTTCAATTGATCAAGCTCTATCCTCTTGGAAGAAATAATATGTCGTAGGACAATACCCGAAGGTACCATAAAGTGACATTTTTTCCATTTCAAAGCCAGTTCATTTTCATCACAACAGGTGAACACTCTCTTTAAATTCAGCAAGCATGCATCAAAAGATGTTCCAAAACAATCAAATTATCCATAAAAGCTTCTATGCAATTTCCAACCATGTCATTGAAAATCCTAATCATGTAGCGTTGAAAAGTAGCAGGGGCATTACATAATCCAAATAACATTCTACGGAAAGCATAAGTACCAAAATGGCAAGTGAATGTGGTTTTATCCTGGTCTTCTAATGCAATTTCAATTTGATAGTAATCAGAATAACCATCCAAAAAACAATAATGGGTGACCTGCTACACACTCAAGGATCTGATCAATAAAAGGGAGGGGAAAATGGTCTTTTCGGATGGCAGCATTCAATTTGCTGTAATTAATACACATCCACCACCCTGTCATAAGCTTTGTAGGTACTAACTCTCCTAATTCATTCTTTACCACAATAACGCCTGACTTCTTGGGGATAACCTGTGTAGGAATGACCCATATACTGTCAGCAATAAGATATATAATTCCTGCATCTAACAGTTTTAATACTTTATTTTTTACCACTTCTTTCATGATAGGATTAAGTTTGCATTGCGGGTCTTTACAAAGGCTAGTTCATTCCTCTAAATTAGTTTTATGAGAACAGAATAAGGGGTTAACACATTTCTTATCTGCAATGCTCCAACCTATGACTGACTAGAGCTCATTTAAGGTTTGAAGTCATTGCTCACCTTGAGATTCAGGCAATTCAGATGAGATAATAATAGAAAAAGTATCACGTGGACCAAGGAATGCATGTTTTAAACCTTTAGGCAAATGTTTCAATTTAACTCTTGGTGCTTCCATACTTGAAAGAATCTGTTTTTCACGTTTCTTAGGCAACTCCTCAAATTTTGGTTGCCAAGCCCGTGTGCCATAATCCTGAGTTTCATAAAAAATAACACAAATATCAATAATATTAGATGAATCACAAATAGTATCAAACTCAGATTAACAATGAAATATTCAAGGGGATCATAATCATGAGTCGTGTGAACTCCCTTGTTTAATCATGTACGTTTGGTAGCACTCGTTACCCTCTTTTGGCTGTTTTTTAATATGGAAAATATTCACCATGAAAGTCATATTCCTAAAAGATAATTTCATTAAACCATTTATGTAATTAATAAGAGCATTAGCAGTAGTAAGAAAATGTCTATCTAAAATTAGAGGAATTTTTGAACTAAAGTCAACAACAGAACTAGTGTCAATGATTAAGAAATCAACAGGACAATATAACTTAGCAATTTGAATCAAAACATCCTCTACCACACACCGTGGTACTTTAACTAAAAGATCAACCAATTGCAATACCACAATAGTTGGTTTGATTTCTCTTAACCCTAGCTGCAAATAAATGGAATAAGACATCAAATTTACACGAATTCCTAAATCTAGCAACGCTTGCTCAAACTCATAATTTCAAATATTACATGCAATGATTGGACAACTAAGATCCTTGTAATTAGCAGGAATTCGTTGCTAGATTAGAGCACTAACTTACTCTGTCAGGAATGTTATCTTCTTAACATGGTGTTTCCTCTTAATTGTACACAAACTTTCAAGAACTTTTACGTAAGTAGGAATTTGTTTAATAATACGCAAAAGAGGGAGGTCAATTTTTACCTGCTTGAGATTCTCCATGATTTTATTGTTAGGATCCAAAGTTCGCATATTCAAATTTAAAACTTGAGGAAATGATACCTAAATTGTGTTCTTTATTACCTCGACTTTGTTGGGCGGCTCAACACCACTATTGCTTTGATCCTCTTTAACATCATTTGACTTATTAATTGTTAGGATTTGTAAGGATTTACCACTTCGTGTCACAATGGTATTGCCATCGTTCAAATTTTCTTGTGCCATATGTTGACCTTAGGGTGTGGGTTGAGCTTGAGAAGAAAACTTGTCATGCTCATTAACACTCAAGGAGCTCCTCAACTTGGATACATGGCTCTTTATCCCTTTGTTTCTTTAA
Organism: Juglans microcarpa x Juglans regia; assembly: GCF_004785595.1. Classification (NCBI taxonomy): domain Eukaryota; kingdom Viridiplantae; phylum Streptophyta; class Magnoliopsida; order Fagales; family Juglandaceae; genus Juglans; species Juglans microcarpa x Juglans regia. The sequence goes on from NC_054606.1 coordinate 14,151,391, forward strand.
CAACCTGGATAATCAAAGACTCGAACTTTTGATTAGTTTTACTATGTGCCTCAATTAGGGGCGCTACCCGCCCCCTAAGGGACAGGGCCACCCCTTCCCTGCCCCCCGCCCCCGCATGATTCCCCACCCCCGCCCATGCAGGGACGGGTACCTCGTCAGCTTGTCGAGGTGCGGGAGCGGACCTCCATCCGTCCTCCCCCTGCTGGGCCTTTGGCCTAGCTTAGCTATCTAGACCCTAAATGGCCTAGAATCTATTTTTACGCCACTTTGGGCCCATAATTTAACTAAAAAAAATATGTATTTAAAAATTCGAAATAGATATTTCTATATATAGAACTATTAACTATATACTAAGTTTCAACTATTAACTAGGCCTGCTACCCGCATGGTGCGGGGCGGGGGGTGCCCTTCCCCGCACCCCGCCCCGCACCATGAGGGGTTGGGGATTTTCCCCACGCCCTCCTCCCCCGGGAGGCGGGGGCGAGGTCCCCCGCCCCGGTGCCGGGGGGCGGGGGAAAAACCCTCATCCGCCCAGCCCCCCGCCATTATGTTAAAAAAAAAAAAAATTTGGTCTAAAAATATTTTTTTAGACCAAAATTATAATATATTTTAAATAATAAATTAAAATTTATAAATATAAAAAAATTTAAACTCATTAGAGTTAGATTTTGGATTGATTTGGCCTCCTAGGCCAATCTTTATATAGGAGGCCAAGGCAATACAATAGTCATCCTTAAGCAATGTGGGACTTAGTAGTAAGTCCCACATTGCTTAAGGATGACTATTGTATTGCCTTGGCCTCCTATATAAAGATTGGCCTAGGAGGCCAAAACAATCCAATGACTTGAATATAATTTTAAGTCTTTTATAAATTGTGTATATCTATATACAATATATTTATTTAATATATATAAATAATTTTTTTTAATGTGGGGCGGGGGCGGGGCGGGGCGGGGCCCCGCTGGGGTCATCCCGCCCCCGCCCCCGCTATACCCTCTCTATGCGGGGCGGGGGACCCCGCCCCAGCATGGGCGGAGCGGGTTAGCCCGCCTGCCCATGCCGGGGCGGCGCTGCCCACCCCTACTATTAACTAATTAAGTAATAATCATCACAATTATACAAATTAAGAGAACTAATAAACTATTACAATATTACAAACTCCTCTAAAAATATTAAATATTACAAATTGTACTATTAACTATTGTAATAACATTACACTTAATTGTAAATTAACAAAATCATAACTTTTCAATTTGATCAATTTGGGGTGGCGCTGTGGCGGTCAGTTCTCTGAGTGGTGAGTTGCGTCGACTGCTATGAGACTGAAAATCAAGATCATAAAAGTTAATAAGTTATAAAATCTGAAATATTAATAAGTTAAAAATAAAACAAATTAGAATCATAAAGTTATAAAATGAAACAAAAATTTAAAAATTTAAAAAATTAAAATACAAAATATTAAAAGTACTAACCAAGATGAGATTGGGATTAGGCCATTGGAATTTGAGATGAAGATGAGGCAGATGAGCATAGATTGGTCATTAGGATTCGGCATATGTATATTGAGAATATAAAATCTAAAAAACATACAAGCAAAATAATTAGGTACTAAAATATGATATAAAATTATAAATATAAAAAACAAAGAGTTCTGCTAGAGCCACCGAAAAAGTGGCCCGAATTAGGCTACTGAATAGTGCATTTCACTTTTTTATTTTTCTTTTCTTTTTTTTCATGTATTTTTTTTTAATCATCATAAACATTTTCAAAAAAATAAAAAAATTCACAACATCATTAAAAACACTTTTTTAATCACTAAGTAAAGAACAAATTTACAACATCATTAAAAACACTTTTTTAATCACTAAGTAAAAAAAAAAAAAAAGGGTCATTCAAGACACTTTTTGGGTCCTGAATTCGAGACCCAAAGCATTTCTCTCAAAAAAAAAAAAAAAAGGGACAAATTGTGTAAACCATGGCAATTATGAGTCCAATACAAAATCATACTGCATCGGAGGTAGCCGTAGACGCTGTCTCATATATATCACTATAAAAATTAAATTTGAAATGAAATTAATGAATATCAATTAAATGAAAATAAATTAATTAATAAGAAATTAGAAAATGAAATTAAAATAAATATCAGATCCAAACTGATCACCACCCTCATCCTCGACGTCATCCTCCTCATACTTAATAACATCCGAAACATGAATTGGAATTTCATTAATCCAATTCTGCGTGCAAATCAAAATCTCCACAGTGGTAGGAGCTAATGAACTCCCAAATGAATCTAATACATGTCATTCGGTGCTAAAGGCCGACTCTGAGGTTACGGTGCTAACAGGGATGGCCAAAAGACTGTGGGCTATCTCTCCAAGCATGGGGTACTTCATGGCATTCACTTTCTATCAACTTAATATATCGAAATCTCATGAAAGTGGTAGAAGCTTCACTGTTAAGTATCTATCTATCTCTAACTGAGCCTCTACAAAACTCCGGATGAATGGGGCCTGCTCAAACCTCTGACCTCAATCCAATCTACATCTTTTCCCAACCTCGACTTCTGGAACCTGTGGGGGGTAGGTGTAGGTGCCGCAATATTACCACTTTGCAGGACGGTAAACTCATCAAATAATCTACTAAGGGTTTCCCGAACCCTTGCTGCAATAAGCTCCGCCCATGCTTGCCCGTACGTAAAGCCCAATCCAAATATCATGCCATCCAACTTAAACCTTTGGGTTAAGGATGACAACTACATATAACAAAATATTAGCCCTAGTAAAATCTCCCCAATACTTGTCGTACTTTGACCTCATAACCAATGCCATCTCTCGCAGCCTAATGTAACCACTCACGACCATGTCATCTAATTCTTCTTTTACCCTACATATTTGCTGACAAAATTGATGGGATGTAGGGTACAAAATTTTAGATATCGTCGTGGTGACCTCGTAAAAAAGCCTTAAAAACTCTACAAAAATATATACAATTTTTCAATCATTATCTACGAGTTTCCCAATCTCCCGTGATCATCAAAATATTTAACATATTAGATGTTTTCATTACCCAATAATGCAAATGCTAGCTTATATTCTTGAGCCACCTCCAACATAAAAAATGTTGAGTTCCATCTTGTAGGCATATCAGTTCAAAGGCCCTTCTTGGATGTTAGGCCTGCAAACCTCATTGCAATCTTGAATTTCTCCAACCTCGAAGGAAAAGATCTCACCCATCTCACAGTAGTCATGACTAGGGCAATCGAGTCATGAAGATCTCTCAAACCATTTGTGACAATAAGATTCAGAATATGTGATGCATATCTCACATGCAAACACTCACCACCCAAGATTATCTTATTTGCCTCTCTAAGATAGATCTTTAGATGTTCCAATGCGACATCGTTAGACGATGCAATATCAACTGTGACTGTAACAACTCAAGTCAACCCCATTCCTTTATTGCGGCCTCCAAAGCCTTCCTAATTGTCTCACCCTTGCGATCGATGATTTGAGAAAATTTTATAATTTTCTTATGCAATATCCAATGACAATCAACAAAATGCACAGTTAAAGACATATAATTAAAATTTTGGTCTGATGTCCAAGTATCAGTGGTGAGGCAAACAAATTGACCCGCCAATTCACCCCTCAACTTTTCTTTTTCAGATGAAAAATATTTGTTTACATACTTTGTGATGGGAACCAAGGTGGGCCTACTCTTAAAGATCATTTGCAAGTTCCAGATGGGCCAATTACAAGATCAAGGGCCAAGAAGATCCATGAAACAATGCACGGATTGGTACAATCCACTTGGGATGAAACTAGCAAGTGCCCAACACTCAAGATGAGCTTGAAAGAACGAGAACTAGTTTTGATCTACTTGATCCAAGCTGTGGAAGACATGACTTAGAGATCGGGCCTATTGTTATTAGAGGCTTCCAATTTGGTTAAATGATTCAAATGATATGAACTTACGGAAATGAAATCCCTTGAACCCACAATCAATTTGAAAACTCTCCAAGAAAGTCAAAATCAAGTCAATGGATAGAGAACCTAGACCCGATGAGATCTCGTTTCAAGAACCTAGATTATATCAAAATCTAGACCCGTTGAAGAACCCGTCTCAAGAACCTAGATTACAAAGGAGGAACGCCACAAAGGTTGTGATTTACCTTTGATAAGTTCAAGAGTTCAATCAAGAACAAGATGAATAAACTCAACTCACAAATAAAATTCAATATTGTCTAAGGCTTCAAATGAGGCTTCAAAGAGTATTTAAACTAAACTTAATTAAAATCCTAGTCAAAATAAAGCCCCTTTCACCCAAAATGCCCATGGATGAACAGTGTCGTGGCTACAGTACGTGCGGCTACAATACCTCTTGAAACCCTAGTTCCTAAAAAGTAACTTTTCAAATAAGCCTTTGGCCAAAATACAAGACCTTCCCAAAAACCCTAGTTCATTAAAAATAAGACGTGTAGGCCAATCATCTTCAAACCCACTTATACTAAACTAATAAAATAAATCATTTAACCAAATTGGAATCCTCCAATAACAATAGGCTCGATCTCTAAGTCATGTCTTACACAGCTTGGATCAAGTGGATCAAAACTAGTTCTCCATCTTTCAAGCCCATCTTGAGTGTTGGGCTCTTGCTAGCTTCATCCCAAGTGGATTGCACCAATCCATGCATTGCTTCATTGATCTTCTTGGCCCAGGTTTCTAATCAGGTCTGATTCTATTTTTTATTTCTTGCATATTTAATTTTAGGCCTTAATTGTTCTAGGATTGATTACAAAAAAAAGAAATAGAGGTGGCTGCTGGATTTCTTCACTATTGTTAGGGTTGCTGAATTTCATTGTTCTAGAGTTTGTGTTGACTGAAATCTCTTGTTCTAGGGGCTGTCGCATATCACTTGTCTTAGGGTTTTTGAGTTATTGTTAGGGTTTTCTCAATTGCTTATTCTTGATTGTGATCAAATTAGTTGGTGAAAAGACAAGAAAAGAAAAAGAAAAGAAAAAAAAAAAAATCCGAATTTTTTTTTGTTGAGCCTTATCATCAAAGGGGCTGCATACATTATTCTAGTTGGTTTCTTGTTTTATAGTTACTGTTTTCTTTGTATAATTTTCTTGATTCACGTGTCATTTTTTTTTCATTCCTTCTGTGTTTCTCTTGTTCTTGTTTCTTGGACCTAATTACTAGTTGGGATAAAACAAGGTTGCTTTGTCTTGATTGAGTTCAATTAGTTCTTAAAGAACTTGAGTAGGAAAACTCATGAGATAAAAGGTAAGAGAGTGTGAGATTATTATCGAAAAAAAGCCAATTAAGAGTGAAACACGAGTGGAGTGCCATTATTCGAGTGTAAACATGTAAGGGAGTGTGTGAGGTTTTCTTTTTTGCCATTAACATTCTTTTGTGCAGCACCTTATAATGTCTCATCGTAGTAGCTCATCACCAAGGGGGAGAGCAAATAACTCATCCTTTGTGTTGCAAGCCATGCAACAACAGTTTGAGAGGTTGAATTTTGTGTTTGGTGAAGTGAGGGATAAGATGGATCATCAAGAAGCAGCGATTAGAAATCTGCAAGGTGGGATAGATAGGACGCGACGTGAGTATAGAGTTGAAAATGAGTATGAGAATGCAGAAGATGGTGAGGATGAGGAATACTTAGCATCTGAAGTTGGGTCGGGTCGACATGGAAGAGTTAGGAGTGAAAGACGACTCGAGGGGAATCTTAAGGGTCGGGATGGTGTAGATAGAGACCTTGGAAGCATCAAAATGAAAATACCATCTTTTCAAGGTAGAGCTGACCCTGAGATTTATCTAGAGTGGGAGAAAAAAAATAGAGTTGGTGTTTGATTGCCATAATTACTCTGAGGAGAAGAAAGTGAAGTTAGCAGTAATTGAGTTCACTGATTATGCTATTATTTGATGGGATCAATTAGTGACCAATAGGAGGAGGAATTATGAGAGGCCTGTAGAGACATGGGGAGAGTTGAAAGCTCTCATGAGGCGGAGATTTATACCTAGCCATTACTATAGAGACCTTTACTAGAAATTACAAAATCTTACACAGGGGTCTAGGAGTGTGGAGGATTACCATAAGGAGATGGAGGTGGCGATGATTCGGGCTAATGTAGAGGAGGACCAGGAGGCCACCATGGCTAGTTTTTTGAGTGGTTTGAATAGGGACATAGCCAATGTAATTGAATTGCAACATTATGTGGAGATAAAGGACATGGTACACATGGCTATGAAGGTGGAGAGACAATTCAAGAGAAAAGGGACAGCAAGGTACACTTCAGTTTCTAGCACTACTTGGAAATCAAAGTGGGATATGATGATTCAGCTGAAGCAAAGGGAAAGACCGAACCACCTAAGGGAAAAGATGAGGGAACTAGCAACAAACCCAAGGTAGAATCCCAACCTTCACAGAATAGAGATATTAACTTTTTTAAGTGTTTGGGTTCATGGCACATTGTTTCTCAATGTCCAAATAGGAGGGTGATGATTATGCGTGACAATGGGGAGGTGATGACTGAGAGTGAGGATGATAGTGATGAGATGCCCTAGTTGGTTGATACTAGTGATGATGATGGAGTGGTATACCCCGTGACAGGTGAGTCTCTTGTTGCCAGGCGTGCTCTCATTTCAAATATTAAACTTTAGTTCCAAGTAGCGAGAATACTCTTGGAACCCTTTCACATCAACAACTTGAAAATATAGCTCGTCTATGATGACTATACGAATTAGGTGTCTTCTACACTTATCGGGATCATACTTAGTATACCTTCTCAAAGTTGTACCTCTACTAGTCTCATCCGCCAGTTTTTGAAGTCCAATTTCTTGCCTAAATTGGCTCTTCTCTTCTAATGATCTTAATATTGGATTTTTTTTACATTGTTATTCTAAGTGCACCTTTAATTGTGAGGTACCATGTTTTCTATAGTGATATCTATAAATTTTTTCACAATGGTTACACTTTGCTTGGAAGTTATTGGGGTCATCACCCTTTAATTTGGTAAAATGAGCACAAACTATGGAAGCAGGTTTCTTACTGGGCTTGAGGCTGGGCAAGGTTCTGTAGGAGTACGTGTTGGGCCAATGGTAGGGATAGGAGTAGAAGTAAGAGTAGGGGTAGGGATACCCTGGGTATGGAAATGAGAGTTTGCACTAGAATCTGCTGGCATATCCATGAACTCAAACAAACAAGAAATTTGAAATTATAACAACCATAGCAACATGCAAAACAATTAACATTCAAGCATTAACATATATATTGGAAGTTGGAAGATCAAACATCAATGATCAAACATCAAACATAAAAGAATGAAATATCCAAATTAAAAAGAGATCAAGACGGAGTATCAATGTGTATGGAAGAAATAAAACAACTTTCGAATTGGATGAGTATAAAAAAAAGGAGATCATTATGAATACTAGTGTATTGAGTGTATTCATAAATTAAATAATAAATAGATTTTTTTTCTAAATATATATTATTTATTTATTTATATGTGCACAATACTGTCAACTTTGAGGTAAGCATTTCTCAATATATTATTACCAAGAGATAACGAATATACGGTCAGTGAGTTTAGGACATGATCATGATCAAACCAAATCAAAGAGATATATATGAAAAAATTCTTTTGACTTTTCTAGTTGTCATTGATTTTTAAACAACTTTACTTTCTATGTTGGTAAAGTTATTGATCTTCTCCAGAATAATGTGAAAGATCTAAATTTGAACAATAATCACTCTCCGAACAATTAATTATTTGTCAAATGAAAGTTTGAAAACCATGAATCAAACAACGTATCAAACAGGCTGGTGATCACGTTGAGCTACCTAAAATACGATACAAATAGACGAAAACTACAACAACAAACCCACCACCCAGGTATCGAGCAATAGACATGTAGATTGCAGTGCAAACGATATAGTATTAAACATCGTAGAACAATAAACAAATCACTACAATCCAACTAATTCAGGTTGAACACTTCTATCTAAAGTCATATTCCAAAATTTACAACAATCAAGTCTTGTTGGTACCTCAACCACACGCTAACTTTACCTTCTAGAGCCCTCAACCATATGGCGAGGCATAGGTGGTTTGGCAAAGTGGACAACTAATGCAAAGATAACTTCCAACAGATGCATTCACTTTTTTAAATATATCAGTCTGTTCATCGCCCCTAAACATAGAAGTCCTAATATGTTGAAAAGTGCTAAATAGCACAACCATGACAAGATGTATCAAGATTTTTGTAGCTAACTAAGAAAATAAGACTAATCAATAGCGTGAAGGATTTAAGTTGAACTTAAAGGATGTTATTTTATTATAACAAAGAGAAAATCAGTCAAATTATGAGGACAGGTATACCTTTAAAATTAATTTAGGGTTTAATTTTTGAAACCCCTAAATTATTTTAGGGTGAATCGAAACCCTAAATTAATTTAGGGATTTCAAAGATTGAAACTCCTAAATTATTTTAGGGTATTTCGAAACACACATTACATGATAAAAACCAAAAATAAAAAATAAAAAACACACGGACAGATTCACACACAACTACACATCGTTCATCAATCATTCAAACCATATGCATAATCAAGTCTCCATAGCACACAATTCACAAAATCTCATCATCCATCTCCGATTAAACTCCATCATTCCTCCAATCTCCATTTCATAAAATATAAATCACAAAAAATTAAAGTAGATTTAGGGTTTCTTACCTTCGGTGACGGAGATGAAGACGGAGTCACAGAAGGCTATGGTGACGATGACGGAGACGGTGACAGCTAAGGTGACGGAGATGCAGATTACAGAAGGTAAGCGACCTTAGCGGCAAGCGAGACACACACACACACACAGAGATTTTGGGTAGGGTAAGCTCGCCCCGAGGGGGGGGATCTAAACAAATAACGAAAAGACGTCGTTTTTCGATTAACAAAATAACGTCGTTTTGTTATTTGTTATTAAATAAAAGAAAACCCAGGCATGAAACGACGCTTAAGTTATTTATATATACTTATATATAATTATTATATATATTTATTATTATTCGGGGTTGGGTAGGGGATTTACGAGGTGGGGGTCGCCCCTAGCCCACCCCCGCCCCCCGCATCTGACGAATGGGGTACTCTGCCCCACCACACGGGGGCGGAGCGGAACCGGGGCGGGGTAGCAGGGGTGGGGCCCTGCTGCCCACCCCGTGCCTCAATAAAAGTATGTAAAGTATCTTCTAAGGGGTTCCTAGAAGAAGAAGATACATGATACAGTGTAAGGTAAGCTCTAGGTTACTATGCAAGTTGCTGGTTTTCAGATTTCCAGCTAAAATTGGGGTGATTACGCCACCCCTGATTGTAGGTATCGGAAAAATGTGTAAAAGGCTTATTGTACATACTTAACGCATTACGTTTTTCTTCATACATTTCCCTCATTTTAGCAAATGTGGGACACTCTTAAGGTAGGTGATCTACCCCACCACACACAAAACACGTTCCATAAGACCCTACATGAGTAGCCATGTGTGTTGGTTTTAAATCCTTAGTTTTTAACACCTTTAACTCCCTTGTAAACATTTCCACCTTAACTTTTAGGTTATATCTTCTTCTCTAAGATGGTAAATACCACCACTATTTAGATTTCCAGCAGGTTGTGACCTATTTGTACTCTCAGTAGTACTAGGTCCAGTCCAAGTGTGAGCTTTTTCAGCAAGCTTATTGAAATATTCTATGTTCTCGTCTAGATTTTTCTGCCAAAACTCACAATTATACATCATCTCTATGAATTGACGCTCTCTAGGTATAAGTCCCTCATAGAAATAACTAACTAAGCGTCAGTTCTCATACCTATAGTGTGTACACATACTTAAGAACTCCTTAAACCTCTCCCAAGTTTGATACAAAGTCTCACTATCTTTTTGTGCAAAGGTGGAGATCTGCTTCTTCAATGCATTGGTCTTATATTGGAAAAGTATTTATTAAAGAAGACCTGTGTCATCTCATTCCACAATCCTATTCATCGTGGTCTTAGTGAGTACAACTAGCTCTTTGCTCTATCCTTCAAAGAGAAGGGAAGGAACTTAAGTCTCACAACATCATCTGTGACATTATGACTAAGGAAAGTCGCAATTACTTCCTCAAACTCCCAAATATGCAAATAATGATTTACATTCTCTAAATCATGAAAGGTGCGAAGTAACTGTATCATCCTTGGTTTAAAATCAAGTTGGCGAGTGTTGGTTGGAACCATGATGCATGATGGTGTGGCTGTGCATGTAGGGTAGAGGTAATCTTGAAGAGTTCTAGTAGGTTAATCTTCGTGTTCACTCATTTTTTTCTGGACTAGATGGATTGTCAAATAAAAGGATGAAAATAAATTGATTCTAACTCTAGCACAAGCCTACGAGCAAACCTACACAAGGCATCTCTATATTTGTGCATGCAAGGTTAAAAAAACTAAAAACTAAAAAAAAAATACTATGAAAAACAAAAGAAAAAAAATGCAGCAAGCTAAAAGAGGGAACGAAGTTACTGCCTTTACATGCTATTAGAGTAAATTATGCCTTGTATCGATTCTTGCATCGTACTCCCTGACAACAACGCCAAAATTTGATTATGTTCAAACGATTACGCAGTGGTATAATGTAGTTTAGGGTGCCAATCCACATGGAGTCAATAGTTTAGGGTGTCAATCCACATGGAGTCAAATGAAACACTACAAGATGCAAGTTTAAAGAAAAAAATTAAATAATAATATGACAAGAATATGAAAATTCTACTTAAAGCGCGCAATTAAAATGAGATTAGGCCATGTATAAACAGGCAAATAAAGCTTTAGGTTTCCATCAATCAAATCCAATACTCTGACTTTTTCAATCCAAACTATATACACAATTAAGAATTATAGCACCAAATTCCTAATTAGAAGATACAACATTATTTTTATCTCATTTCTCAAATTTAATTCTACAATCTATTCTCTCTTTACAAACCACATTTTTCATATATAAAAATGAATATCAGATCTGAAGATGACACTATGTTCACAAACAATAGTGTAGCAAAAGATCAAATCAATGACATGAAAAATAATTGTTTAAGTCACAATGATATATTCATAATTATATACCTCAACGAAATCAAACCATAAAAATATTTAATATTATTGTCTCAAACTTATAAAAATTTAAAACAAATAGAGAATTCAATTCTAAAATCTTAAATAATAAAACTTAATCTATGAATTAAAATACAGTTAAAATATTTTCATCAATCAATTTTTACTCTAAATTTTACTCAAGATTTAATTCTTCGTAAAAGAACTAAAAAAATAAAAATTATATTTTTTTCTTCTCTAGGGCCGTCCGTGTATGCCCTCCTCCAAAAAATTGTTTTATTTGAAAATAGTGCTACCCGTTGAAGAGTTTTCCCACTTTGGGAATCTTTGTTGAAGAGTGGTATCTATTTGTTTAAAAGGCTTCCGTATAGTTTAAAATTGAAGAGTCGTAATTCATCCACCAACCCCCCGTACATCTTCACCAGCCCACTCTATTGAAGTTAAAAGAGAAATATTGTCAAACACATACAAGACCACCAGATTGATGAGTCATGAAGAGATTAATTTTGATGAGCTGTAAATACACATTGTTTATTTTTATATTTTATTTACCAATCCTATGTAGCTATAAATAAACGTTGTATATGACAGATGAATACACCAGATTTATTCTCCAACTGCTGAGTACGTCTCTGTTGCGTCTCTATTGTGTGTCTATGCATTCTGTTATTTTCATTCCGTCTGCATGCATACGAGTCAGTTGCGTCGTCTCCTCCCTTGCTTCAGCCCCTTCCTCTTGCTTCTGCATCATTCTTAATATGGTACCAGAGCAATGACCGAAGATTCTGACACCAACATGACATTTCGAGCTCAGAATAACCCACCAAATCCTGCTAGCCCATTCTTTATCCAACCAGGCGAAGGCGCTTCTTCTTCATTAGTCCCTGATCTACTGACTACCGAAAGCTATGTCACATGGGCGAGAACGATGCGCCGCGCTCTCAACATCAAAAACAAGCTTGGATTCATCGATGGAACCATCACCAAGCCACCAAACTCTTCTGATCCTCTCTATGCTCCATGGGAACGCTGCAACGACATGATCATAGCGTGGATTCAACATTCGGTTAGCTCAAACCTTAGATTGAGCATTGCACATGCCGATACAGCTGAGAGCATGTGGAATGATCTTAAGGAGCGTTTCTCCATACAAAATGCTCCTTGGATTTTTCAACTTGCTAAATCTATTTCATCTTCCACTCAAGGCTCTGATTCCATCAGCCAATACCACAACAAACTCAAAACATTTTGGGATGAACTGGAAATTTATGAGCCCATGCCCACCTGCACTTATGGTGCGGTCAAAACCTTGCTGGACTATACCCACGCTCATAAGGTGATGCAATTTCTTATTGGTTTGGATGATTCATATGACTCTGTTCGTGCCCAAATTTTACTTCAGGATCCTCTTCCACCTCTCAATCGGGTTCTATCACTTGTCCAACAAGAGGAGAGGCGACGGCAACTACACTCTATCCCAACTCCACTTGCCATGGCCAGTAAGACCTCCGAAATTCGGAACCCACGCTGTGAACGTTTGTTCTGTTCTCACTACAATACTCATGGACATTCGTTGGAGCGTTGCTTCAAAGCAAATCCACATTTACCAATCTGCTCCCATTGTCACATACCTGGACACACGCGGGAAAAATGCTACAAGCTGAATGGGTTTCCTCCAGGACACAAGAACAATTCAAAATATAAATCCACTGCTAATCAATCATCTCTTGTGCAGGAAGAAATTAACCATGGTCCATCTCTCACTCCAGAGCAGTACTCGCAACTCATTGCCTTGTTAAATCCTACCCACAGCAACACCAACACACCTGCTGCAAACAACGCCAATGCTAGCTCACTTCCCGTGTCTGGTATATCTTCCTCCCTTTATAAACACACACTAGCATGCACCACAACCACTTAAACACCTTGGATCATAGATACCGGTGCCACAGATCACATGATCTGTAGCCCAAAATTTTTCACACATAACATCACTCCAACGTCTCGCATCATCAAGCTGCCCAACGGATCCACTACCACTACTTCTCATGTTGGTGATGTCCATTTAACGCCCCACTTAATCCTTCGTCATGTTTTATGTGTTCCTGATTTTACCTTCAATTTAATTTCTGCCAAATCCTTAACCCAACATTCTAATTGCTGCCTAATTGTTTTCTCCAATTCTTGCTATATTGAGGGCCTTTCATCTTGGATGACGATTGGAGTGGGGACGGTGTGTAACGGCTTGTATCACCTGATATTGTCCAGACCAGAGCCTTCTTGCTTGCAATCTTTTTTTCACAATTTATTTCCTTCAATATCTGTCAATCATACCACCACTTCAAAATTTACTCAGTTTATCTTATGGCATTATAGGCTTGGACATAGCTCCATGACTAAGCATATTTTACATGATGTTAATCTTAATCTCAAATGCTCAGATCATTCTCACCTTCCCTGTACTGTTTGTCCACTAGCAAAACAACACAAAATTTCCTTTCCCGAATCAGAATCCAAAGCCACCAAACCTTTTGATATTGTTTCGGTTGATATTTGGGGGCCCAACTCAACACAAGATTACAATGGTGCAAAATATTTTCTCACCCTTGTCGATAAATTCACAAGATGCACTTGGATCTATCTTCTTAAAAATAAAGCTGAAGCTCGAATATCTTTGATCAATTTTTTCGCACTTATTGAGACCCAATTCGGCAGCCATATTAAAACTCTTCGATCAGATAATGGCGCCGAATTTAACATACCACATTTTTACAATTCCAAAGGCGTCATCCACCAATTAACATGTGTCGCCACACCTCAACAAAACGCCCTTGCCAAATATAAGCACCAACACATCCTCAACGTGGCACGTGCTCTCAAATTTCAATCCGGTTTACCCCTTCAATATTGGTCTGATTTTATCACAACCGCGGTTTACCTAATCAATAGAACACCAACACCAATCTTTCGTAATAAAACCCCTTTTGAAATCCTTTATCAAACCAAGCCTTCTTACTCACATCTAAAAGTTTTGGGTGCTTGTGCTTTGCCTCTACTCTATCACACTCACGAACAAAATTTGACCCTCGCGCCAAAATATGCCTCTTCCTTGGATACCCATACGGAGTCAAAGGATATAAATTGCTTGATCTCACCACAAAACAAATTTTTATCTCTCGCGACGTCATCTTCTATGAAGAAATTTTTCTACTAAAAACTCAAACACCTTTTTCCACCGAAATCATTTCGTCAACACCTAAATATTCTTCTTCCACCGACACCCCTTCTCTCCCCCTTCATTCTCTCAATTCACCCATTCACAACAATCCACACATGGACTCATTTCCCACCACCCAGAACAATGAAAACGTGGCCCTTTCTCCCAATACACACATTGACGAATCAAACCCCACCAACAATTCACTCTCGTTACCACCTACCCCAGCCACGTCTACCCAACATCTAGATGATTCAACCCCAACGCTCCGTCCACCTCGCAGAACACCACGCACTCGCAAAGCCCCTGCATACCTTCGTGACTATCATTGCCAACAAACCTCCACACCCGCTGTCCACCATTCGGCATCCATGATGACGCGTCCTGAATCACATGATTCCTCAAGTAATATCCCTTTTCCCATCTCGTCTACTTTATCTTATGCTTCCCTCTCACCTTCATTTCATGCCTTTACCACCTTTGTTTCCATCCATTCCTAACCTACCTCATACAGCCAAGCTATCCACCAACCAATTTGGCGTGAGGCAATGAACCAAGAGCTCACTGCACTTGAGCTCAATGAGACCTGGACCATTGTTGATCTTCCTCCAAACAAGACACCGATTGACTGCAAGTGGATTTACAAGTACAAATTTCAAGCTGACGGCAAAATCGAGCGGGCTAAGGCTCGCCTAGTTACAAAGGGATTCACCCAACGTGATGGTATTGACTTTCATGATACATTCTCCCCTGTTGCTAAATTAGTTTCAATCCGTTGTCTACTAGCCGTTGCTGCCATCAAAGGTTGGGATCTCCAACAACTCGATGTCAATAACAACTTTCTCTATGGCGATCTCGACGAGGAAATTTATATGCGACCACCTCCTGGTCACTATGCAGCAAAATCCAAACAGGTCTTCCGTTTATAGAAAAGCTTGTATGGCCTTCGTCAAGCTTCTCGCCAATGGAACACAAAGCTGACCTCCACATTAGCTGAGTTCGGCTTCAACCAATCAAAGGTGGATTACAGCTTGTTCACCAAATGCACAGATAATTCATTTCTTGCCCTCCTCGTATACGTTGATGATATCATCCTCATGAGTTCAAATTCCAGCTCAAGCCTTGCGGTCATACAGTTCTTGGAAACCAAATTCCGCATCAAACGGTTGGGGACATTGTGTTACTTTCTCGGAATGGAGATTGGACGTTCTAAAGCAGGGATTCAAATTTGCCAGCGCAAATATGCACTGGATGTACTCTTGGAGACAGGCCTTCTTGCTGCAAAACCCTCCCCAATGCCAATGGAACCAAATAGCAAACTAAGGAAAGATGAAGGTAATCCTTTCCATGATCCCACACTCTATCGGAAATTAGTTGGCAAACTGCTTTATTTAACCAACACACGACTAGATTTGAGTTATAGTGTCAACTTGCTAAGTCAATTTATGGAAAATCCAAGTGTTCCTCATTATGATGATGTGATCAAAGTTCTTAAATACCTTAAAGGAACCCCTGGCCAAGGTATTTTTCTTCCTGCTAGTGCCAATATGGAACTTATAGCATATGCCGATGCCAATTGGGCAAATTGCCCATACACGAGACGGTTAACCACCGGATTTTGTGTATTCATTGGGACCTCTTTGGTTTCATGGAAATCAAAAAAACAGAACACCATTTCCAGGTCATCCGCCGAGTCAGAATATAGAGCAATGGTTGCCGTTGTATGCGAACTTACTTGGATTCCCTACCTACTCTGTGATATGCGCCTCACCATTGGCACTCCATCTACACTCTATTGTGACAATAAAGTTGCTCTGCATATTGCCGCAAACCCCGTCTTTCATGAACGCACGAAGCACATTGAACTTGACTACCATGTAGTTCGCGATAAAATCTCCGAAGGTCAAGTAAAAACTGCTCATGTTTTCTCCTCCTTCCAGTTAGCATATTTGCTTACCAAGCCATTACACTCTCCTACATTCAATCGATTATTGCTCAAGATGGGAGTCATCAATATTTACTCTCCATCTTGCCGGGGCTATTGAAGTTAGAAGAGAAATATTGTCAAACACATACAAGACTACCAGATTGATGAGTCATGAAGAGATTAATTTTATTTGATGAGCTGTAAATACACATTGTTTATTTTTATATTTCATTTACCAATCCTATGTAGCTATAAATAAACGTTGTACATGACAGATGAATACACGAGATTTATTCTCCCAACTACTGAGTAAGTCTCTGTTGCGTCTCTATTGTGCGTCTATGCATTTTGTTATTTTCATTCCGTCTGCATGCGTACGAGTCAGTTGCGTCGTCTCCTCCCTTGCTTCAGCCCCCTTCTCTTGCTTCTGTATCATTCTTAATACACTCCAATATCATAATATTTTAAAAGTAATTCACCTACCTACCAACCCATCATTATCATGTCATAAAGTGATTGTTATTCTTTCTTTTTTTATTTTCTTTCTTCTTTTGTCTTTAAAAACTCTCCATCCAATCCGACCACTAGCTTCTTGTTCAACCCAATATCCATAATCTTCAAAAATCCTCCTCCAATTTAAATCTCAGCCTTAAATCTAGATATTTTCAATGACTTTGCATTTTTCTTTTAATGGGCTTTGGCTCTCATTTGATTAACCTGTGACTCCCTCTTTTATGGATTCTAAAATTAAACATAAAAATATACTTAGAAGCATCCCAAAGTAAATTGAAACTAAACCAAAAATAAAAATTAATTTCTATGACTTCTATTCACATTTCAATATTCTAATCCAATAATTGAGTATTTAAAGTGTACTTTCATATACTTATCATGTACTATATGTTAGGTATCTGTTTCAAGGAGAAGCTGGCATTTGGTAGGATACACAGAGGTAACTTCTAGCAAAGGAGCTAGGAAATCTAGCCGATTTGACTTGGGGGAAGGTTCAAGGATTTTAACAACAAATTCTTCCCAGATTCTATCAAATAACAGCAAGCCCAAGAGTTTACGTCTTTGCTATAGGGTAGTATGACTATGGAATAGTATGTTGCCAGATTCTTGGAGTTAGGGAGGTTTGTACCTCACTTGATTTCAATAGAAAGAATGCAAGCACAAAAGTGTTAGGAAGGACTTCAACCAAGAATCCATAGCCAAGTGGCTTGTCTCAGGATTGATTACTACCAAGAATTGGTAAACGTCGCCACCATAACTAAGGTAGAACAAAGAGGCCTAGCCGCTCAAATTAACTTTGAATGGAAAAGGGCCATGTCATTTGTTGCAAGCGGTAGTGTAGAGAAGAATAAGCCTTTTACTAGTCCAAATGAAGGGCAAGGAAATAGTAATCAAAAGACAAATGTTGTCATCCAGCCTGCAGTGTGCAAAGTGTGACAAACTTCACATCAGAGAATGTCATTATGGTTATGGAGTCAGCTTCAGATGTGGACGGCTTGGGCACATGATCAAAGAGTGTCCCAAAGCTGCTCCGACTGGTGGAGCTAGTTACAACAGTAACAAGCCGAAGCTAAGGAAATTTAAGGAATAATGCTTGTTGGAAAATATGTCTTGATTATTTCGAGGTATTTTGGAATCAAATTTCGAGGTAATTTTTGCACTTTTAGGTTAATATAAACATTTAGAATTTTACAGTGCAAAATTACTTTTCACTTTTTGTGAGTGAATAGTAACCTCAGTGTTAACACCTAGAGCAGCGTTTTCAAAATCAGTGTGGAATGTCTAAATTAGGTTAGAGAATTCTTATTTATATACTTGCCAAGATCTTAACCACACTTGGTGAATAGTATTGGATACTTAGCACTAAGAGGAACCATGAGATGGAAATATGAAGGAAATCAAGCTTTGTGATCATGCCACCTAAGCCAAATACTATTCCATCCAACCATGCAATTTATGTCAAATCAAAGAGGGTTTTAACCATAAATACTTGAAATCCAATTGAAACTCTAAAAGTTTGATTGAAACTGATACCCTAAATGGTTTCCCCCACAAACCCCAAAGAGTTTCCTACATGTAAAGGGGTAAAATGATAATTTTACACTAAGATAATATTTTTATGTTTCTAAACTGTTACATATGAGTTTCTTATGTTTAAAAATATCTACTTATAGTTTCTCGTATTTCGCACATTTTTATTCGTCACGCAACAATTCTTCTAACTTACTATCAGATTACTATTATGTGCATTTGTAAGGGAATTCTTGCCTATGTTCTTATGTTATCATATATGAAATGCTATTCTGTCATTCAATGTTTATTTGTTATGCCTTATAATCTATCACGTAATGTTTATCTGCTCTACCTTATAATCTGTCATGCAATATTTATCTGTACATGTTATGCCATGTCACGAAACGATTATCTTTTTCATGTTATGCCATGTCACGAAATGTTTGTCTATTTTATGTTATGTCATCTCATTCATCTCACACACACGTCACGTTGCATTACATCAAGTCATCTGTCATTTTATTTCATGTCACGTCATGTCTTGAGTACAAAGCGTGTCTCGAAAATAGTATTTTTAGGTTAGTCAAGTCTGTTTATGTTTATTACGACCCTAAATGTTAGGATAAGGAAATCCTAGTAGAACTCATTTGTTCACATTGAAGTATCTAAACTAGTGTTAAATTCCCTAGGTTGACAAGGTAAAGATCAACGGGTTTCGAATGGGGCCTAATTAATTAGTCACCGAAGCGAAGACGGGCACTAACACTAATGATGCCCCCACACTTTCAATTTCATGTTATATGTACTCGTGCTAGTGCAGATACCTAACACGGGATACATATATTATGTTTTCTATAGCAAGTGCTGATACTTGTGATTTGGTACGTATGTTAACGCACTCACAATTGGTGCAAATACCTGTATTGTGATGCAATAATCGGTATGGACACATGGCTCAAGGGTAACTATATAGCACCCATATAGTTACTTTTATTAATCATGTTTATTTAATGAAAAAGATTCCAAGTTCTTGTATTTCACATTTATGCTCAGATTATTTAAACGTTCAGTTCAAGTTCAATCCAAGTTCAGTTCATGTTCAAGCTCATGTCAAGTTTAGTTTCAAGTTCAATTCATGTTCAAGTTCAAGTCATGTCAGTACATATCATGTTTCATGTCAAGTCATGTTAAGCTTATTTATGATTATGTTATAAATTCATGTTTTTTTTTAAGCTCTGAGTTAAGTTTTTTATTAACACGGTGAGATTTGTATTCAAATCTCACCGTGGTAGTCTCAATTACCATTCCCCCTAAAATGGTAGACGATGTGTTAGGAGACCAGGAGATACAATGAACACTGGCCAATTAGAGACAGTCGATTAGGCAACGTAGACATGACGCAGAGCTCATAGCCTCCATGATTCGATTCATAGATAGTATTATGGCATCCCTGATCAAGTTGCGCAAGCTACTCAACGGACTAGCTCAGTATATGTTTTAGTTTATGCATGTACCTATGGAGCTCTGTCTCTCGTACTTTTGTGTTTATAGACATTTTGGACTTATGCTGTAATCAAAAACATCTATTACTCTAATGTTTATATATTATGTTTCAAATTTTTTGGGGTATATCTCATTTGGTGCATAGTATTGCTAAAAAAAAATTATCTACTACGAATATTGCATATTAGTATATGTATATTAGGTGTATTGCATATTTAATTGTCATAAACGAGGGCAAGAAACATTGTGTTGCATGTCCCGACATTTCAAAGTTCGTTCGATGCCAAGCGAAATCTGGGGGGCGTCACAATGTTTTGTCATGTTATTTATAAGTCATGTCACTCATGGTCAAGTTCATGTCATGATGCATACATGCTAATTTTACTCTCATGCATACATATGTATATTGTTGGTTGCTTACTAGCTTAGTAGCTTACTTGCTCATATTTGTAAAAATCTCACTTGATAATCTCAACTACCATTTCTCTCAAAATGGTAGACAAATATGTTAGGACTTGGAGAATTCGTGCACAACCAACTGAACGAGTTCAAATAAGCCACGAAGAGCTGATAGCATCAATATTTCATTTTCTTGATAGGATTTTGGACATTATAGCCGAGCTGTGTGAGTAGCTCAGCGATATAGTTTAGTAGTTTATATTTCATGTTTGTATTATATATGAGCACTATCTCCAGTAACTATTTTGATTCAGACTGATGTTATAACTATTGGATATGTGAATTTATGAAGTATAATTATGTTTTGGGATATAGTAATTCTGGTGCATTGTGTATATGTTAGGTGTACTGCATCTTTAATTATCATAAATGGGGTTATGTGATCTGGTGTTGCATGTTCCGACAATCAAGCTCCATCAAATCCCAAATGGAACCTGCGGGCATCACACCATACCTGGTCCAAAAATGTTTGGAAACATATCCAGCCTTAGACAAAGCCTTTACGGCCCGTTCTTGCATCGTCTTAAGCTCATAAACTCAAGCTCTCTATTGTCATCCTCGAGGAAGACCCAAAAATCATTTACAAAGCTCTCCAAGATCGTAAGGCCAATCAAATTGGCAAATAGACTTTTTTATCCAAGACATACACTGGAACTAAAAGTCAATCCCAATTGGAACATCTCGTGTTTTTCGTAGTGCAAATTCTGATGCGCACAAGCGAAAAGGGTCGCATTCTCTCCTCACGTGGGAATCACTTCCATTTCCTCTGACATTCCCTGCTTAGTTCCACTTTGGAAAGGATCCCCAATGTCCCAAAAGCCTTCTTATTTTGAAGTCGGTTTCTCAATTTTAAAAATATTTCACACCAAGGACTTTTCAAAAGCACAAACCTTAGCCATATTAATAATACTTACGAGAGCCATTCAAAATAAACATTTAAGTCTTAGATTTAGAAATAAATTGAGATGGTTTAAAATAAGTTAAATAAAATATTATTAAGATATTATTTTTTAATATTATTATTATTTTGAGATTTCAAAAAGTTAAATTGTTTATTATATTTTGTGTGAGAATTTAAGAAAATTATAATAATGAGTTGAGATAAGTTTTCAATCTAAACCGAGACTTATACCTTGTTTGCATTCAAAACCTACCTCAACTCATTCTAACTCATCTCATCTCATCTCATCATTACAACTTTTCCAAATTCACATACAAAATATAATAAACAATTCAATTTTTTCAAATTTCAAAATAATTTTTTTAAATTTTCACATAAAATATAATAAAAAATTTAACTTTTATTCTACTATTTATAAATTATCTCAACTCATTTTAACTCATCTCTGAATCTAAACTACTCCGCCATATTATTAACCATATTAATAAATGATTTGATGTAATGTCTTCTGTTGTAAAAAATTCAATTTCATTTAAAAAAAAAAAAAAAACCATTGGCGGAGGATAGCTTCCCTCGTGGAAGACATCCATAATTCTGTGTTCTGTCCCTTTGTAGACTGCCATCAAAATTCATAGTGCCAATTTCACGTAATATAATCTCTTTAAATGGACCCTCGTCGTAACATATTAGAATCATTCTCGTATCATAATTTCCATTAAAATATAGTCTTCTCTTCTAATAGGTGCTGCTCCGACCCACCTTGAACACTTGTATCCTATTTTTTATCGAAAAAAATGTTAATTATTTTATGTTTTGGTAGGATGAGATAATAAAAGGGGAAACTTTTAAGAAATAATAGTAGTAGGCCAACCGAAAATTCTACACATTTTTTCTACCGAATAGTGTAATTGTTTTTTTTTTTTTTTGGTTTCTATTTTTTCAAATATTTTTTAAATCCATTTAAACTTATTTTAAAATAAAAAAATACAAAATTATTTAAAAAAACATCTTTAATTATTAACTAAAAAATATTAAAATAAAAAATAAAAAATTATACTTTTTGTATGGCTATATTTTTTTTAACAATCGTTTAGATAATGAGATAAGATGAGATTGATTTTAATTGAATTGAATAAAATATTATTATAATATTATTATTATTAAAAAAATTAAATTATTTATTATATTTTATATAAAAATTTTAAAATATTATTACAATAAAATAAGGTGCGATGAAATTACTGAGAATTTATTTAACCAAACGGTAGCCACCTCTCCCATGTTCTCGTCGGAGTATAAAACCCAAGGTGACTTCACCCTTTCAAAAGACTGGAGAGAGCCACTGCCTCTGCTTCCTATATCACGAAAAGGTAAAGACTATCTCCTATCTCCTACTTTCATTTGCTCCCTCTCTCCCTCTCTCTCTCTCTCCATCCACTTTGTCTTTGTCCATGGCCTCCTCTTCCCTTGCCTGCACCTTATGCCGCTTCTCTTTCTTCCGACTAACCACCAAGACCTTTTTTACATATTCGGTCCCGTTCTCCCTCCCCCCCAAAACTAAGGTTTAAAACAATTGCTCCACAATTTTCACATTTTTAATTTTCTCATCCGTTTAGTTATGTGTTTATTTTGATTCAACGTCCAGCATCCGAACCGATTTCGATTGTTCTCGATGGCTTCGGAACCAAAGGAATCGCCGGCCAATAATCCTGGCCTCCACGCAACCCCAGATGATGCCACTAAATCTTACTTCATGCAACAAACTGTATGTAGATTGGCTTTCATACATATTCATGTACATTCTGTCCGCGTTTCTGTATTCTTTTCACCGGTTTAGTTAAATATTTGTGACTAATTGATTGCAGATGTTTCGAATTAAGGATCCGAAAGTGAGCCTTGACTTCTATTCTCGCGTCTTGGGCATGTCGTAAGTTCTTGGTTCCTTCTTTCTTTAAAAATAACTTCTTGTCAATTTTCTTATGCTGATATATGTGATATAATGTGCTGTTTTGGGGTCGTGATTGTATGGTTTTTAGTGGAAAATATACTTTGTTTCTGAGACTAACGCAAATGTGTTGATACTGCTGAAATTTTAAATTTTAATTTAGGCATGTTTGGTGCTTTTATATTTTTATGTAAGCAGTCCAAATTGGTCTTTATGTATTTTTCATTTTTATGCTCTGAATTGTACAAAAGTACCTGGTTGCAAGAAGTTGCCTGGGCAGTTTTACTATCACATAGGTCGGTTTGGAATCTGGGAGGGTGACACTAGAGAGACTAGAGTGACCACCTTAACAGCTAGTCTTCCAATAAGACTCAAAACAACCTTACGTAATTGATGCTAGCTCTCTTCCTCTCTACCAGCTTTTCTTGCTTTGCCTTACTGGGGAATGGACTTCCTTTCAGGAATGCTTTTTTGGGGAGGGATAGGATTTGTTTTTATTTAAAAATATATCATTTTTCCCTCAAAAGGGTGGTATCTAACATCTAGTGTCTATCACCCATGGTGACTCTGCTTCTAAGTTACTTCAAAGTTTCTATGAGTTTATGATTTCATCATAACGACACTTGCATGTTTATACTGTATTGCTACCTCATGTTTTCCTAGTTGAAGATATCGCTTTATTTTGACTTGATTTTTGAATATGTTGTATTTGCACCGTATAGTAACTTTGCTTTTAAACCAATTTATCAGTTAAATTGTATTGAAAAATTTCATCTCTGCCATGTTGGAGTGGACTTAGAGGTTTCCATGCATTGTCCAAATTGAAAGTTTATGTTGATTTTCGGATATTTCAGGTTGCTTAAGAGATTGGATTTCCCAGAAATGAAGTTTAGCTTATACTTTCTGGGCTATGAGGTAAATACATGGCATCCCTTATGCAAGGCATATTGTCTTTGTTAAGGCCATAGTGGCTGTCAGAACTTTTTATTTTTTATTTTTATTTTATTTTATAAGTAAGAGTAATTTTATTAATACGAATGAAATAGGCATGACCCGTATACACAGGAAGTATACAAAAGAACACCTAAATACATTCTAAGATCAAGAGAATAAAGACAAGAAGTTATGCACATTGTTTCCATTTAGCACAATGGCTGAAAACCAAAGCATTAAAGTGTGTAAGAAAAAATTCTGCAGTTCCGCCATTGTGCTCTCCCTATCTTCAAAACACTGCTCTTTTCTTTCTGACCAAATACATTACATAATGCGCAACGGAATCATTTTCCACATTGCTGCCACTTGAGGACAATCTTGAATCTCCTTCCAACAAGCCAATAAATCCACCACAAACCGGGTATGGCTTACAAAACTCGACCACCCCTTCCTAATGAATTTCCATAAGCCCACATCATACCCTCCCCACACTTCCTTGGAGCACCAACGCCCCCCCCCCCCCCCCCCCCTTCCCCCCCCCAACTCACTTCTGTGTCTACAAACAATAATTTCCCTCCACAACGACTCCCCCTTCAAGTGGTACCTCCACAACCATTTTCCCAAGAAGACTTTATTAAGGTCCTCAAGTTACACACTCTCAGTCCTCCGTTCGAAATTGGGGAGCAAACTTTGGACCAATTAACGAGATGGATTTTTTTTTCCTCCCCCCACCCCAACTCCCCGCCATAAGAAGGCCCGAAATAGTTTCTCAATCCTCTTCGTTACTCCTACAGGCAAAAGGGAACAAAGATAAAAAATAGGTGGGAAGGTTCGTTAGAGTACTCTTAAGAAGTGTGAGCCGACTCCCTTTCGATAAATACATCCGTTTCCAACCAGCTAGCCTTTTCTCTATATTCTCCACGACCCCATCCCAAATGGCTCTAGCATTAAAAATTGCCCCCAACGGGAGGCCCAAATATTTCATAGGCAACAAGGATACTTTAAAATCCACGAGCCTAGCCACGCTGTTGATGTTGGGCACTGCACCCACTGCAACCATCTCGGATTTACTTAGGTTCACCTTAAGCCTCGACACAGCTTCAAAACATAATAAGAGAGCTCGTAGAGTTTGAATCTGGCCATGATCCGCTTCACAAAAAAGAAGAGTATCATCTGCAAACAAGAGATGAGAAATTATGATTGAGCCATTACTACTATTACCCACCGAGAAACCTGATAGAAGATTGCCTCCCACTGCCACCTTTACCATCTGGCCAAGTGCCTCCATGACTATAAGAAAGATAAGAGGAGATAATGAATCCCCTTGCCTTAATCCACGAGAACTGTTAAAAAAGCCAGCAGGGGTGCCACTAGCACTGAGAAACAGGCGGTGGAGACACAATATTGAATCCAAGAAATCCATCTATCACCAAAGCCACATCTACCAAGTAGGTATATGAGAAAATCCCAGTTCACATGATCATACGCCTTTTTTATGTCAAGCTTGCACAAAATACCGGAGACTCCCTACCGCAACCTATGATCCAAGCATTCATTGGCTATAAGAACCAAGTCTAAGATTTGTCTCCCTCGAACAAACGCATTTTGAGGCTTAGAAATAATTTGTTCTAAAACCAGACTTAGGTAATTGGCCAAGACCTTCGCAATGATCTTATAAACTCCACTCACTTGGCTTATAGGACGAAACTCTTCAATTGTTGTGGCCCCATGTTTCTTTG